>NC_000075.6:71047103-71347103 GCF_000001635.26 Mus musculus
TGATCCATCGTTTTGTCTCAGTTCCAAACTTTGTCTCTGTAACTCCTTCCATGGGAGTTTTGTTCCAAATTCTAAGAAGGATTCATTCTTCTTGAGTTTCATGTGTTTTGCAAATTGTATCTTATATCTTCGGTATTCTAAGTTTCTGGACTAATATCCACTCATCAGTGAGTACATATCATGTGAGTTCTTTTGTGATTGGGTTACCTCACTCAGGATGATGCCCTCCATGTCCATCCACTTGCCTAGGAATTTCATAAATTCATTCTTTTTAATAGCTGAGTAGTACTTCATTGTGTAAATGTACCACATTTTCTGTATCCATTCCTCTGTTAAGGGGAATCTGGGTTCTTTCCAGCTTCTGGCTATTATAAATAAGACTGCTATGAACATAGTGGAACATATGTCCTTCTTACCGGTTGGAACATCTTCTGGATATATGCCCAGGAGAGGTATTGCTGGATCCTCCGGTAGTATTATGACCAATTTTCTGAGGAACTGCCAGACTGGTTTCCAGAGTGGTTGTAAAAAGCTTGCAATCCCAACAACAATGGAGGAGTGTTCCTCTTTCTCCACATCCTTGCCAGCATCGGCTGTCACCTGAATTTTTGATCTTAGCCATTCTGACTGGTGTGAGGTGGAATCTCAGGGTTGTTTTGATTTGCATTTCCCTGATGATTAAGGATGCTGAACATTTTTTCAGGTGCTTCTCAGCCATTCAGTATTCCTTAGGTGAGAATTCTTTGTTTAGCCCTGAGCCCTATTTTTTAATGGGGTTATTTGATTTTCTGGAGTCTACCTTCTTGAGTTCTTTATATATATTGGATATTAGTTCCCTATCTGATTTAGAATAGGTAAAGATCCTTTCCCAATCTGTTGGTGGCCTTTTTGTCTTATTGACAGTGTCTTTTGCCTTACAGAAGCTATGCAATTTTATGAGGTTCCATTTGTCAATTCTCGATCATACAACACAAGCCATTGCTGTTCCATTCAGGAATTTTTCCCCTGTGCCCATATCTTCCAGGCTTTTCCCCACATTCTCTTCTATAAGTTTCAGTGTCTCTGGTTTTATGTGGAGTTCCTTGATCTACTTAGATTTGACCTTAGTACAAGGAGATAGGAATGGATCAACTCGCATTCTTTTACATGATAACCACCAGTTGTGCCAGCACCATTTGTTGAAAATGCTGTCTTTTTTCCACTGGATGGTTTTAGCTCCCTTGTCAAAGATCAAGTGACCATAGGTGTGTGGGTTCATTTCTGGGTCTTCAGTTCTATTCTATTGGTCTACTTGTCTGTCTCTATACCAGTACCATGCAGTTTTTATCACAATTGTTCTGTAGTACAGCTTTAGGTCAGGCATGGTGATTCCACCAGAGGTTCTTTTATCCTTGAGAAGAGTTTTTGCTATCCTAGGTTTTTTTGTTATTCCAGATGAATTTGCAGATTGCCCTTTCTAATTCGTTGAAGAATTGAGTTGGAATTTTGATGGGGATTGCATTGAATCTGTAGATTGCTTTTGGCAAGATAGCCATTTTTACTATATTGATCCTGCCAATCCATGAGCATGAGAGATCTTTCCATCTTCTGAGATCTTCTTTAATTTCTTTCTACAGAGGCTTGAAGTTCTTATCATACAAAATCTTTCACTTCCTTAGTTGGAGTCACACCAACGTATTTTATATTATTTGTGACTATTGAGAAGGGTGTTTTTTTTTCCCTAATTTTTTTCTCAGCCTGTTTATTCTTTGTGTAGAGAAAGGCCATTGACTTGTTTGAGTTAATTTTATATTCAGCTACTTCACTGAAGCTGTTTATCAGGCTCTGGTGGAATTTTTAGGGTCACTTATATTTACTATCATATCATCTGCAAAAAGTGATATTTTGACTTCTTCCTTTCCAATTTGTATCCCCTTGATCTCCTTTTGTTGTCGAATTGCTCTGGCTAGGACTTCAAGTACAATGTTGAATAGGTAGGGAGAAAGTGGGCAGCCTTGTCTAGTCCCTGATGTTAGTGGGATTGTGTCCAGCTTCTCACCATTTACTTTGATGTTGGCTACTGGTTTGCTGTAGATTGCTTTTATCATATTTAGGTATGGGCCTTGAATTCCTGATATTTTCCAAGTCTTTTATCATGAATGGGTATTAGATTTTGTCAAATGCTTTCTCCACGTCTAAGGAGATGATCATGTGGTTTTTGTCTTTGAGTTTGTTTATATAATGGATTACATTGATAGATTTCCGTATATTAAACCATCCCTGCATCCCTGGAATAACACCTACCTGGTCAGGATGAATGATTGTTTTAATGTGTTCTTGGATTCGGTTAGCGAGAATTTTATTGAGGATTTTTTGCATCAATATTCATAAGGGAAATTGTTCTGAAGTTCTCTATTTGTTGGATCTTTCTGTGGTTTAGGTATCAGAGTAATTGTGCCTTCATAGAATGAGTTGGGTAGAGTACCTTCTACTTCTATTTTGTGGAATAATTTGTGCAGAACTGGAATTAGATCTTCTTTGAAGGTCTGATAGAGCTCTGCACTAAATCCATCTGGTCCTGGGCTTTTTTTGGTTGGGAGACAATTAATGACTACTTCTATTTCTTTAGGGGATACGGGACTGTTTAGATTGTTAACTTGATTCTGATTTAACTTGGTACCTGATATCTTTCTAGAAATCTGTCCATTTCATCCAGGTTTTCCAGTTTTGTTGAGTATAGCCTTTTGTAGAAGGATCTGATGGTGTTTTGGATTTCTTCAGGATCTGTTGCTATGTTTCCCTTTTCATTTCTGATTTTGTTAATTAGGATGCTGTCCCTGTGCCCTCTAGTGAGTCTGGCTAAGAGTTTATCTATCTTGTTGATTTTCTCAAAGAACCAGCTCCTCGTTTGGTTGATTCTTTGAATAGTTCTTGTTTCCACTTGGTTGATTTCGCCCCTGAGTTTGATTATTTCCTGCCGTCTACTCCTCTTGGGTGAATTTGCTTCCTTTTGTTTTAGAGCTTTTAGGTGTGTTGTCAAGCTGCTAGTGTGTGCTCTCTCTAGTTTCTTTTTGGAGGCACTCAGATCTATGAGTTTCCCTCTTAGAAATGCTTTCATTGTGTCCCATAAGTTTGGGTATGTTGTGGCTTCATTTTCATTAAACTCTAAAAAGTCTTTAATTTCTTTCTTTATTCCTTCCTTGACCAAGGTATCATTGAGAAGAATGTTGTTCAGTTTCCACGTGAATGTTGGCTTCCTATTATGTATGTTGTTATTGAAGATCAGCCTTAGTCCATGGTGATCTGATAGGATGCATGGCACAATGTCAATATTTTTTATCTGTTGAGGCCTGTTTTGTGACCAATTATATGGTCAATTTTGGAGAAGGTACCATGAGGTGCTGAGAAGAAGGTATATCCTTTTGTTTTAGGATAAATTGTTCTGTAGAGATCTGTTAAATCCATTTGTTTCATAACTTCTGTTAGTTTCACTGTGACTCTGTTTAGTTTCTGTGTCCACAATCTGTCATTGATGAAAGTGGTGTGTTGAAGTCTCCCACTATTATTGTGTGAGGTGAAATGTGTGCTTTGAGCTTTAATGTGGCTGCTCCCGCATTTGGAGCATAGATATTCAGAATTGAGAGTTCCTCTTGGAGGATTTTACCTTTGATGAGTATGAAGTGTCCCTCCTTGTCTTTTTTGATAACTTTGGGTTGGAAGTTGATTTTATTCGATATTAGAATGGCTATTCTAGCTTGTTTCTTCAGACCGTTTGCTTGGAAAATCGTTTTCCAGCCTTTCACTCTGAGGTAGTGTCTGTCTTTTTTCCCTGAGATGGGTTTCCTGTAAGCAGCAAAATGTTGGGTCCTGTTTGTGTAGCCAGTCTGTTAGTCTATGTCTTTTTATTGGGGAATTGAGTCCATTGATATTAAGAGATATTAAGGAAAAGTTATTGTTGCTTCTTATTAATTTAGTTGTTAGAGTTGGCATTCTGTTCTTGTGGCTGTCTTCTTTTTGGTTTGTTGAAGGATTACTTTCTTGCTTTTTCTATGGCGTGGTTACTGTCCTTGTATTGGTTTTTTTCTGTTATTATCCTTTGAAGGGCTGGATCCAAGGAAAGATAATGTGTGAATTTGGTTTTGTCGTGGAATACTTTGGTTTCTCCATCTATGGTAATTGAAAGTTTAGTTGGGTATAGTAGCCTGGGCTGGCATTTGTGTTCTCTTAGTGTCTATATAACATCTGTTCAGGATCTTCTGGCTTTCATAGTCTCTGGTGAAAAGTCTGGTGTAATTCTAATAGGCCTGCCTTTTATGTTACTTGACCTTTTTCCCTTACTGCTTTTAATATTCTATCTTTATTTAGTGTATTTGTTGTTCCGATTATTATGTGTCGGGAGGAATTTCTTTTCTCGTCCAGTCTATTTGGATTTCTGTAGGCTTCTTGTATGTTCATGGGCATGTCATTCTTTAGGTTTGGGAAGTTTTCTTCTATTTTTTTGTTGAAGATGTTTGCTGGCCCTTTAAGTTGAAAATCTTAATTCTCATCTACTCCTATTATCTGTAGGTTTGGTCTTCTCATTGTGTCCTGGATTTCCAGGATGTTTTGAGTTAGGATCTTTTTGCATTTTGCATTTTCTTTGATTGTTGTGCAGATGTTCTCTATGGAATCTTCTGCACCTGAGATTCTCTCTTGCATCTCTTGTATTCTGTTGCTGAAGCTCGCATCTACGGTTCCAGATTTCTTTCCTAGGGTTTCTATCTCCAGGGTTGCCTCACTTTGGGTTTTCTTTATTGTGTCTACTTCCCTTTTTAGGTCTAGTATGATTTTGTTCATTTCCATCACCTGTTTAGATGTGTTTTCCTTTTTTCTTTAATGACTTCTATCTGTTTGGTTGTGTTTTCATGTTTTTCTTTAAGGACTTGTAACTCTTTAGCAGTGTTCTCCTGTATTTCTTTAAATGAGTTATTAAAGTCCTTTTTGATGTCCGCTACCATCATCATGAGATATGCTTTTAAATCCGGGTCTAGCTTTTCGGGTGTATCAGGGTGCCCAGGACTGGGTGAGATGGGAGTGCTGCGTTCTGATGATGGTGAGTGGTCTTGGTTTCTGTTAGTAAGATTCTTACGTTTGCCTTTCGCCATCTGGTAATCTCTGGAGTTGTTATAGTTGTCTCTGGTTAGAGCTTGTTCCTCCAGTGATTATGTTTACCTCTATCAGCAGACCTGGGAGACTAGCTCTCTTTGAGTTTCAGAGTGTTAGAGCACTCTCTTCAGGCAAGCTCTCCTCTTGCAGGGAAGGTGCCCAGATATCTGGGGTTTGCACCTGCCTCCTGGCAGAAGTTGTGTTCCACTCACCAGAGGTCCTAAGATGTCTTGGAGACTCCTCTAGGGACCTTGGGGGTGTCTGATGACTTCTCTCCCAAGGTGACCCGGTGCTGGCACCAACTCGAAGGGCGGCGTAGTCACTTCTAACATGGTTTGTGCACCAAATTCAGGTGAGAGCTACAGTGTGACACACATAACATAGATAAAACCCACAACATATTTTGCAAAACAGCATGCATAAAGGTGTTGAGACACAGCATCAACCCTATAACTAGGAGTATCTTATGTAGGAAGAAAACATAATATGGGAAGGGAATCAGTATTAGTTCCTTGTGGCTCTACAACAACTGCTACAACCCAGGCAGCTCAAAACAACAGATTTTTCTTTTCATCATTCTAGAGGCCCAGGGTTTGGGTTAATTAACACTGAGCTGAAATCAGGGTGTCCGCTGAACTGTGTGCCCCCTTCCTGGGGGAGGTGGCCGGGAAAGTCTGTTCTCACTCCATTCAGCTTCAGTTAGCCACCTACATTCCTTGGTTTGAGACTGTGTCACTCTAGCTTGTAGGCTGGTGTTGCTGTTGCCAATAAATGCTACTCAAATCCACCAGGAGGTGGCTGCATGTTCTTCACTACCCACCCCAATGTTCTGGGTTCCCAAATGAAAGACACACACACATACACACACACACACACACACACACACACACACACACACACAGAGAGAGAGAGAGAGAGAGAGAGAGAGAGAGAGAAAGAGAGAGAGAAAGGCAGGCTCTATACCTTAATATGTCTTAAACAGCTCTATGGCTGGGCCACTTCCAAACCTCCATGTGGCTAACACACTCACCTCTGATATTCCTGAGTTATTACTTACTAAAATCTATATTCCATCTTTGTTGCCCTAGCCCTAGTGGTGGGGTTGGGGGATGGGGATGGGGCTGGTCTTTCCCAGGTCTTACACATTGGCTGTCTCTCTGTCTTGAGCCTCTCAGGCATGGTAGCTACTCCTTTCCCAGCATGAAGGCTATCCCTTCCTCTTCTCTCAGTCCCTTCTCCGGGAATCCTAAAAGTCCTGCTTCTGTCTCTCTGTCCAGCCATTGGTCACCAGCAACTTTGTTTATCAATCAAAACAAATTGGGGGAAGGGACCCTCAGCATCTTACCTGAGAATTCTACTGCAATTTGGGGACCTAATTAACATAATACATTCATTAGATGTTACCACAACAGGCTGGCACCTTCAAATCTGCTCCATTCTGTCTTCATCTTTTCTGTGTATGGCATCGTATTAAATTCAAGTGGATACACTTAGAATACCCTCAAATAACCACTGTTCACCTCTCCTTCTCAGGATCCCTACGGAGGGGCTGAGAGATGGCTCAGTGGTAAGAGTACTTGCTGTTCTTGTAAAGGGCCTGGAGCTGATTCTCAGCACATAACACTTCTCTGCAATTTCTCAGCAAACTATGTTGTTCCAACCTTCAAAGCATCAAGAATTGACCAGCTGTCATCTCCTGCGTGACCCACAGCCACCCTCCTTGCAGGAACCATTGCTGCTCTGTTTCTGCCTTAAACCATTGTTTTCCTCATGCCTTGTCTACTCAGTAGCTGTAGTTTATTTTGACACCTCAGACCATACCACTTTTATCCTCCCCCTTCTCTTAAAAAAAAAAAATCTTGGGACTGCAGAGATGGCTCAGTGCTTATGAGCATGTGCTGCTCTTCTGGGGGACTTGAGTTAGGTTCTCATCATCTGTCTCCGGCAGCTCTCAATTGCCTAACCTCCCCCCCCCCCGCTCCCCCCCCTCCAGGGATTCCAATGCCCTCTTCTGGCCTCTCTCTCTCTCTCTCTCTCTCTCTCTCTCTCTCTCTCTCTCTCACACACACACACACACACACACACACACACACATACACACACACACACACACAGATTTAAACTCTTAAAGATGTCTTTATTTTTTCTTTACTTCATTTATTTACCAGCTGGTACATTAATCTCTCACTTGCCTGTTGTCTGTCTCTGGTAACTTAGCATAAGTTCTGCAGGAGAATGTTTGATTCATTCCCAGAAGCACAGAACTTAGATGACACTCTAAATCACTGTGGAATGCATAAATCAAGGAGAGCATGGAGAGCAGATGGCCTTTGCACAGACCTACATTGGAGGTGCGGCATTTCTTCACTCACTGTTTTTCTATACCAAGAAAACACAAGGAAGTTTGAAAGCCCCAGATCTGAATAGCAGAATAGATGCTGCTACCTTCAGGCTACATAAGTCCTGTTGGCCACTCAGTGGATATGGCTTAGTGTTGGCCTCTGCTCAGAGCAGTGAGGCTATGTCTTGGAATGAGGTCCAGTCAGATGTTTTTCAAGTATATTATCTTGAATAAATTACTTAAGATCTCTGAAATCCTGAAGCTGGAGTTCCTGGCTGGTTAGGAGCTGCCTGTCATGGGTGCTGGGAGCTGAACGAACCCAGGACCTCCTCTGCCAGAGCAGCAATTGCTCTTAACCACTAAGCCATCTCTCCAGTGCTCTTGAGAACTCTTCCTGCAGAGCATCTGACCCTCTTTTTCCATGGCAGTATCTTATTTCTCTGAGGCCGCCGTAGTAGATTTTGTGGTGACATTTTCCTTTTGCAATACTGTTTTTCCAAGTTGCTTCCACATGGATGTGTGTGCAAGTAGAACTTTAGTACAGCAGCTGCCCCTGTGACACCTAAAATGTCACAGGGATATTTCTACAGGGGAGACGTAGAACGGAGGTCTGAGATAATTCTTTGGTTTCTACAGATAACGAAACAGGCACAAACAAACAAACACACAAACAAACAACAACATGTTTCGAAGAGGCACTGTTGCTCATCAGTCTATATAATTCTATATAATTCTCACATCGCCAGAATAAGAAAGGTCCCCAAATAATCTCTATTTTATAAGCTCAGAGACTGCAGCAGAGAGCAGCTAAGGAGCAGAGCAAAGATTCTTACTTCGGATTTTTAATATCTTACTGTTTTATGCCTGGAGATCCAAATTGGAATTTGAAATGGACCAAACCTTCTAGTTATTAAAATTTCTTCTTTCTGTTGTCTATGTGGAAAGCCAAAGGTTCGGGAGTTTCTACAGCTGACTCTTAATATTAAAAGAAAAGAGGAGCTGAACGGATCCCGAACATTTCTTCATATTCATATCACACCCGAAGGCTTTCTCCTCAGAGAAACCACTGAAGAACCAAGTCATTAAAATGTGTCAGAAGCTGCCGCGTGGAGCTCACTGATGCTCATTTGATTAAGGAAATATCATCCCTCTCCACAGCGATGCTTTTGTCAGAGTCAGGTAAAGATAACTGAACTGGCAGGCCAGGGGCCAGAGAATTCATCATCAAGATAAATATGAAAAGAGGACTCACGGGCTCTTCTGGACTTTCAGGGCTGGCCAGGCAATTGCTCTTGCTCGGTGACCCAGGCAGACTCTGGCTTCCTTTTGGAAAATTAACCTGAGGCTTAGTGGGCTGCCCAGTGAGCTGTCTCATGGACACTGTGCATTGTCCCACTCGTGTCTTGCAGACTAATCTTACAGTTGGTTTTAAAGTTATAGTCAAAGCCATTGAGTGGGCAGCTCTGCCCTTTCTGACTGTCTTGAGTGGTAACCTGATGGGTGGCCTTCGGAATTACCATGGAAACAAAGCTGTGAGCATCCAGGGAAACTCTAGGGAGTTTCTAGATGGAGTTAATAGAGGTGGTAAGATGACCCTAAACTGAGGAGCATCATTCTGCAGACGGAGGAGGCCCCATTCTGAATAAAAAGAAGAAAGTGACCCGAGCTCCAACTTCCATCTCTCTCTGCTTCCTCACTGTGGATGCAGTGTGAGCAGCCACCTCAGGCTCCTGTTGCCTTGACTTTCCTGCCAGGATGGGCCATATCTTCACTGTATGAGCCAAATAACCCTACCCCTTCTTTCTCCCTCCTTCCTTCCTTCCTTCCTTCCTTCCTTCCTTCCTTCCTTCCTTCCTTCCTTCCTTCCTTCCTTTCTTCCTCCTTTCTTAAATTGTTTCTGTCAGTACTTTTATTACACCAACACAAAAAGTAATCAACCTGGCCTTCCATCTCAACATTACCGATACATAATCACTAGATACATAGAAGACCTTCTCAGGCCTCTCTCCTCCATCACTGTTGAAACAACGTCATTTTTCACTATCAGAATCCCCCTTTCCAGCAATAACTCTTCAGACTTATTTAGTTCATGATGCAATCCTTCCACCATGCCCTCTGCTGCCATATACTTTTCATGTTAAGTCTAAGCTAAAGGACAGCTCCAGGGTCTGCCTTGACTTACAGGGCCACTGGAGGTCTGGGAATGCAGAAGCTGGGACTGAATCATGTGTGTTTATGGAGGGTGCTGGAGAAAGTGCAGGAGCCCTGACAGACCTTATTCCATGCTGTTTCCACAGTGTGGGCACCTTGCCTCTCCAGGCTCAGAAATAATCTTGCTGTAACACAGTGCTCATCCTAAGGTATTGGCTGCTCAGAGCGGCCTCTGTAAGACAGATCCCAGGGTGCCCTGTGATCAAGTCAATGATTAAAAATGAAATGGAATGAATGGGCAGACACAAATAGTCGACTTGCATGCCTGGTTAGAGCTCTAAGGAAGGCGTTGAGCCAGGGGTGAACTATCTGCCCTGCAAATCCACCTCCACTTCTGGGCACTGCAGACAGGGTCTCAAAGGTCTTAATTCTCTAGTGGAACATCCCTGGGTAGCCTGCAGGTTTTTCTCTGGAGTCTCTTCTCCACAACACTTACCCTTTCTTGTTTGATGTCTCCAAGTAAGCTACTATTGAGAACTATTAACACTCTAGGTAATGTTTGCGGCTCTCTCCCTACCTTCTGGATCAGCTGTTGAACAGACCTGCCCACTTCTCTTTCATTCTTTCTCCAGCTGTGGCTCCACCCATGGCTCAGATGGGTTAAAGAAGGCTTTGAAGGAAAATGGCACCAAAGACATCATTTCAGTGTGGCAGGACAGAAAGTCTAAGCTTACCTGTGCCTTCTGACCTTGGCACTTACCTTACCAAGACTCTAGCTTTTTTATGTGACTCTTTCACATAAAGGGAACAATCAAGATAACTCTCAGAGTTGCACATCAACTCCAATATCATTGACTCTTATGTTTTACAACCCTCCTTACTCCCTTTTGAAATTCGAGCTCCTTGTTACTATATTCTTATTTCCTTTTTCTGTGTGTGGATCTATGTATGTGTTCATGTGCGTGTGTGTACATGTGTGTACATGCCATGGTGCATGTATGGAAGTCAGAGGGTAACTCTTAGGAGTTGGTTCTCTCTTGCCACCTTGTGGGATCTGGGGATCAAACTCAGATCCTCGGGCCATTGTGAAAGTGTCTCAACCCACTGGGCCATCTCTGTAGTCCCAGAAAGTGCCTATTTGCTAGGGTTTTTATTGTTATTGCTGTCATTGTTTAAGCTTGTTTAGAGTTCTTTGTATAGAAAGGCTGGCTTCCCATTCACAGTGTGATGGTTTGCATATGCTTTGCCCAGGGAGTGGCTCTATTAAAAGGTGTGGCACTGTTGGAGTAGGTGTAGGTGTGTCACTGCAGGTATGGGCTTTAAGACCCTCATCCTAACTTCCTGGAAGCCAGTATTCTTCTAGCAGTCTTCAGATGAAGATATAGAACTCTCAGCTCCTCCTGTACCATGCCTGCCTAGATGCTGCCATGTTCTCGTCTTGTGATACTGGACTGAACCTCTGGACCTATAAGCTAGCCCCAATTAAATGTTATCCTTTATAAGATTTGCCTTGGTCATGGTCTCTGTTCACAGCAATAAAACCCTAAAACACACAGTAATCCTCCTGTTTCTGCCTTCTGAGTGCTGGCACCACACCCAGACACCCTTCCAGGATCTAATTTGGGAACTCAGCCTCATAGGAAGGATGTGTCTCAGCTCACACAGCATTTAATCTGGAATAGAGAGATGGCTCAGTGGTTAAGAGTGATTGCTGCTCTTCCAGAGCACCCACACTGGTTGATTCACACCTCCATGTAACTCTAGCTCCAAGGCATCCGATGCCTTCTTCTGGTTTCCATGGGAATCTGCACACATGGCATTCACTCAGACATATAGGTAATAATAAATCTTAAAACAAACAATCACAAGGAACCCCCCCATCCCAAAGTCATTATACGATTCCAGTAGGAAACAGGAACATAGGAGCTGCTTCCCAAGAGTTAAGTGTACCATCCAAAGCCACACAATGTCCCTAAACTACCAGTATTCTGTTTCATTCTCTCTTTGACCTGAACATTCTTGTTGGGAAGGCTATGGACACTCATCCATCACAGAGTTGGCTTGACTTCTCATCCCTCTTTCTATTCGGTGTGCACGCTATCCCTGGCAGAGAGCCAGCAGCTCCCTTTATAAATTCTTTTATCTGCCACTGCTTTTATCTTATCAGACTGGCAGTATGTCCTTGTCTTTCTTCTCCTAAAGATAATTCCCGCTTTGCTATGTGTCATAAGTGTCATCTCAGGCACAGCTCAAAATAACAAATAGATCTGTCTCCAGTGTGGAAAGCAAGTTGGCTGCACAGTCTTAGTGAGAAACTGGGTGTGGTCTCTCTGCTGATATTTGGGGAGTGTGTGTGTGTGTGTGTGTGTGTGTGTGTGTGTGTGTGTGTGTTTGTGTGTGTGTGTGTGTGGTTCTTGAGCACAGGGAACTGAGTAAGAATAAGCTGGAAGTGGAAGCTGCAATCTGAACAGGTTGGGAGGAGTTTCTTGGGGGTACAGGTGCTCACACTTAGAGCTTACGGTAGAATTATTCCAGGTCAGAATTGGGTGACAGTCAGCTGTTTGTAAACCACACAGTCAGAAAGTGAAAGGGCTCTTAAAAAATGCTTCTGTCTCATTCTTTTTCTTTTAAGATTTAGTTAGTTAGTTAGTTATTTTTATGTGTAGCTGTATAGATGGTTGTGAGCCATCATGTCATCATGTGGCTGCTGGGAATTGAACTCAGGACCTCTGCTCACTCTGGCCTCGCTCACTCCAGCCCAATGATTTATTTATTGTTATATGTAAGTACACTGTAGCTGTCTTCAGACACGCCAGAACTCATTACGGGCGGTTATGAACCACCATGTGGTTGCTGGGAATTGAACTCAGGACCTTCAGAAGAGCAGTCAGCGCTCTTAACAGCTGAGCCACCTCTCCACCCCCTTCTGTCTCATTCTTATTTCATTATTTTTGAATGTGTGTATACAGTGTGTGTGTGCATACACACAATTATGCATGTGAACACGGGCATGAAGATAAAGTAATACATGAATGGAGATTAGAAAACAGCCTTAGGTGTCAGTTCTTGCCTTCCAGTGTGTTTGAGACAGGGTCTTGTTTGCTGGTTTTCCTGTGTGTACCAGGACTGCTGGCCTGTGAGCTTCCAGGAGTTCTGTTTCCACCTCCCATCTCCAATCAGGAGATGACACAACAGATGCTCACAGTGTGCATCCAGCTTTTGCGTGAGTTCTGGGAAGTTGATCTTAGATCCTCATCCTTGTGTGGTAAGCACTTTTAACCACTGAGCCATCTCCCCAGCCTCATGAGCCGTCTCTCTGAAACAAAGAGAATACTGAATGTTGCTTTAAGCCATTGCAAGGCAGGTGCTAGGCAGTGAAGGATTACTGCTCGAATATGTCATACTAGCAAGCCCGAGTGTTTGCCCTGCCTTGATTTTCCTCCAAGAACCCCAATACATGGTCCAAGTAAACCTCTCTCCTCCTTGGGATTTTCTCATAGAACCCTGAATGCATGCTGTGCCTTCTCTCTAGGACTCTTGAAGGTTATGTGTTTCAGTTTTTCCTGGGTCTCACTTCTGAATCCTCTGGTGGCTATACCTGACAAGCCATGTCAGAATGGCTATCTTCAAGAAATAAGCAACAAATGCTAGTGAGGATGTGTAGCTGAGGGGAGCCTCCTACACTGCTGGCAAGAACTTAAGTTAAAGTTGTCACAATGGCAATCAATATAGAGTTTCCTCCATAAGAAACAAAACACTGAGAATAGAATTACCGGAGGACCCAGCTATCCTGATCCTGCTGTGTGGGCCTGAAATAATCCAAGGCTGCATATCACAGAGACAGTCACACACCTACATTGTTCACAACAACCAAGATACGCAGTTGACCTTGGTGTCTCTTAGGTGAGTGGATAAAGAGTCTGAGGTCTATAGTCATGATGGAGTATTATTCAGCTATAAAGAAAAATGAAATTGTGTGAAATGGATGTAGCTGAAGATGGTGTTATGTGAAATAAGCCAGACTCACACAGCTAAATTTCACACAAGTAAAAGGAAGCTCATTTGGAAAGTTTTTAAAAGGCATTAGTTGGAGACTGGGAGTGGGAGAAGATAAGAAAGGGAAGGTGGAGGTGGGGGAGATGGGTTTTTTGTTTTTTGTTTTTTGATGCTGTAGTAAATAACATGACAAAAAGCACTGTGGGAAGGAAAGGGTTTATTTCATCTTGTAATTTCCAGTATACCATCTAGGGAAGATAAGGCAAAATCTTGAAGCAGAAACTGTGGAGCAGTGCTGCTTAGTGGCTCACTCTCAGTTACCTTTGTTATAGAGCACAAGTCCACTTACTAAGGGATGGTTCTACCCGCAGTGGCTGTGCTTTTTTATATCAGTTAAAAATCAAGCAACTGCCCCACAGACATGGCCACAGGCCATTCTGATGGAAGCAGCTCTTCAGTTGGGATTCTTTCCCCAAGGGTGTCACCTTGACAACCAAGATTAGACCCCAAAGAAGTGGTATGATCCACATTCGAGACACTGTCATAATGAAATCTATTGTTTTGTGCAATCAATATATACCAATTCATAGAAAAAACAATGATCCAGACATAGCTCCATAAGCTTGGTGGTTTGCAAGAGAAATTGGAATTGCATGTTGGGAGCCATACAAGGAGAGTCCTGGAGTCTGGGACTGAGAATGTAAAGGTTCTTCTATGCTCTGCAACTGCAGAGGAGTTCCCCCGGGACAGTGAGAGGCACCAGGAGACATCGGGTGGTGTGCATGGTATGAGCACACTTTGCTATTATTAGCCTGTTATACAGTGAATTGATGAGCACTGCCTTTCCTTTTAGTAAACTATGCTATGATGTATGGTGACTGCACACACTTGCATAGCAGCATCCAGTTCCCAGGCCTTAGGTCCTCCAGGCTGAGGTCTGTGAGGTGTGCTTCCTGTCTCCTGTTGTGTGCATCTTGGACAGGTTTCACTAAGGACAATGGGCAGGCTCTGTAACGACTTCACTGTAGAACAAGCTTCTCCACTTTGGCTCTGTTGACATTTTGGGACTGGCTAGCTCATTGTTGTGATGTGTTGGTTAATGGTCTCCTTGGGCTATTGGGTGTTCCTAGCACCCAACTACATACTTCTTGTGGTGGCCACAAGGACCATCTGCATATGTTGTCACCCACCCTCCTTGGAGCCAAAATTGACCCTGGTGGTGAAGCACTTTCATATATGAGCAAAGGTAGTATACATTAGAATTTATATGTTCTGGGAATTGTGCTGCTTATGATGTCAGAGCCACTTCTTGTAAGGGTCCATGCTGGAGTACCCAGACCTTCCCAAGTTAGTACAGCTTCTTTGACACCTTTGCCCTCAGGATTATGAGTTATATGCTTAGTTCAGTAGCCTCATCACCTGAACTTTGACCTCTCTGTGTTTCAAGCTATAGAGTACCCCTTTTAGAACATCTCTTGGCCACCTCATGCTGAATGCCATCCATTGTGTAGGCAAATGTCCTACCTCATTTATAGACTTATTTTTAATTATGGATGTGTGTGCTTATGCACATGGGAGTGCCCTTTACCACTGAGCCATCTCTCCACCCATATCCTGTCTCTCCCTAGTTGTTTTCTAGAAATAGATTATGTCCTGGGTGCCTTCCTTTGCCATTTGAATCTTCCACAGCTTGGAAGTTGCCCTTTCTAGCTGAAAAGAGATGAGTCACCTCTCAGCCTGCAGGCTCCCTTGTTATGTCCCTTCAGAATGGCCTTCAGTCATTGGGAGCAACCAGGGCCAAAATCTACCCATGCCAAACATTCTTGGCCCAATAAATATGATCACTCTGTGAGTCCAAACTTACCATGGCAACTAAATCACTACAACCACTGTTAAACATCCAGAGTCTTGGTTGTATCCTAGGATGACATGGCCACTGAGAATCCATTTTTTCCATAGACACCCTTGGAGACCTGGCACTGTGAAGGTCAGAAGGACCTCACAGGCTAAGCTTGTCTCAAGCAGCGAGACCACCATGTCTTACAGATCCTCCCTCTCCAACTTCTGCTTACTGATCTTCATTTTTTAAAAAAATTTCTATTATTTGCCAAGTCTAAAGTGAAACAGTTCCTCAGAAATTTGATTGATGACACGAAAGATCCTAGATGAGAGGTCAAAGTTGCTGTGGAGGGGGCCTGGATCTCTAAGTCAAGATTCTTGCTTACTCCTGGTGGATCACTCGTCCCCTTTGTTCCTCAATTGAGTAGCTGCAGTTAGACAAAAAGTAAGTCCTGGGTCTTTCAAATAAAGTGGAATTCTGTCACTCCTTCAAGTGGCGGCTTAGCTGGGGCTCTCATATGAAAGCAGAGAAAGTTCTCATCACAGAGGGGACATCCCCACACCCCAGTCCTACAACTCTAGCTTTCTGTGGTTCTCCTGTTCCTGAGGCTCCACGGGAGAATGAGGTCTGCAGGGCCTGGACTCCTTGCTATGGTGTCTGTGACCGGCAAGACCACAGCCTGACATCTAGGATGATCTGCCTGTGAGTTTATTTTCCTTTCCAGCTTTAAGTGTATTTGATGGACATGTGCTCCCCATCCCAAGTTACAAACGAACTAACCAACCAACCAACCAAATCCAACCAAACAACCAAACAAATCAACCAACCAACCAAACAAACAAACCCAACCAACCAACCAACCAAACACTCCAGCAGGCCTGTAATGAACCAGCTCACTGTTGATTGATGTGGCCACTTTAATACACAAAACGCAGTCTCAGTTCAATTTTGTCTGCCTCAAGAAATCTGTGGTAGATCTTTACCTCTTTTCTCACCAGGCATCCCCAAGTGGTAAAGGTGGAGCTGGCCAGGATCCAGAGCTGGCCTTGTGTTCCTCAGGACAGTGTATATTGAAAGCTCTTTGTTTTGTGAGGCATTTTCTTGGGCTCTACCAAGATTCTCCTAGCTGGGAACTTTCTCCCAGTTCCCATCTCTAACTGGAAATGTTTGCCTCCTGGTGGCTGCTTGTAACACCTCTCCCTGCACTCCCTGTAGAGGCTGGAGCTCTTGGTGAACTTCTTGTTCCTGGGTGTACTGTGTCCCCCAATATGTCCCACTCATTGCTCAGGGCCTGTGGTAGTTCTTGTTGGCTGGGGGAGGTATCTGTTTTCTTCTGCAATCAAGTGCAGCCATCTTGTCTCTGCTTTCTGAGGTGTGAGTTTGGCAATGGCCTCCCCATCTCAGCTGAAGGAAGCGAACAAAGTTGTCTGTGGGGGAAGGGGTGCATGTAGGGGTCAGGGATGGTGGGGTAGGGGGAGGTCGTTCATGGAGCTTGGGAGAAAGGAGGAGATAATGACACAAGGCACAGACATTTGGCACATTTAAACACACCCCTCAGAAAAGCAAAGAACACAAGCCAGTGCCACACTGTTCTTAGCATGTTCTTGAAGGAAGCAGCAACCAGCTGTTCACCAGCCCCAAGCTACTTTTAAAAATGTCCTTGAATCACAGAAAGGCCAGAAGGGAAGAAAGCAAGCTGTGACACCTGCAAGCCAGTGAGTGACTGTGGCTCCCTTCAGCTGTCAGCCTCAGAAGATGGAGAGGACAAACCACTGAAATTGCTTCTATTCACATTGGCTATTGTTTTCATCTTCAAAGTCATGGAACTTAAGGCTAAGCCTGAAGTTGGTCAAGAGCCCTCCATAGGGACGGGGAGCAGATGTTTGGGATGTCACAACCAATTAATCCTTAAGCCTTCCTGTCACCTGGTGGGATGCAGCAGAGGGGAAAAGTGCTAGAAATTGCTTTTAAAAATGAGCAGGCCAGCGAAATGCATCTCTCTGTGTCTCTTCAGGCACTTTATGTGAGGGTGGCACTCCCCACCACCAAGCCATTGGGGCAGCTTTTAACCATGGCTCTGGGCAGGGGGAGTTTAATGGGTTTTGACTCAGGGGAGAAAGGGCTATGGGAGATGGTGAGCGGCCTCTGTGGAGAGCTGTCAGAAACAAGAGTGGAAAGAAAAGAGAACAGGAGGCTCCAAAATCCACAATGCGTGGCGCGTACGAGCTGGTGTGGGCGAATGCAGGAAAAATGACTAGCCCTCTCAGGCATGACTGCCTTTTGACATTGCAACCCAGCATTGGACTTTTCAAGGTTCAACCTCAAGAACCATGCAATCGAGTTACACACACACACACACACACACACACACACACACACACACAGACGAGTGTCTTACATACATTTATGATTTTTTTGGTCAGGCAGTATTCATAGCCATCCTTGTCTCATATGGCCTGAACCTGCCTAGCTCGTGTTACTTTAAACGAGAAACGCACACACACAGTGCCACCTGGTCACCTGAGGAAGAAGAAAGAACACTCAAACTTACTAGTGAACTGGGACTATAGCCCCATAGGTAAAGGGCTGTGTGTTACATGTAAAGCCCTGGATTCGACCTCCCAACCCTACGTGAGCTATGTGTGGCGACACATGCTTGCAGCCAAAGCACTAGAGGAGGCAGAGTATCAGAAATTCAGGATTATCCTTGGCTACATAGCAAGTTCAAGGCCAACGTGGCCTACAGGAGAACCTGTCTTAAAACAATAGCGACAAAAAAAAAAAAAGAAAGAAAGAAAAGAAATAAAGAAAAAGAAAAAAAAAAGTCAGTCTAGCACTGGCTGCAATATCCCTGAGGTAGCAGCTGCCTGCCACTTTTTGTTTGTTGATTTATTTTGATCTGGCATACCAGGGCAGATGGCTGGTTGTGGGGAGAGAGATAATAGTCAATAACTGGTGACATGTGAAAATGCACCTGTGGACTTAATCAGCCATGCGTGGCTGGTTGCCACGCTGTGGAGAGATGGGCGTGTGGTACACAGATCAAAGGCACCACAACTGTACCTCTGCTTCTGGTTTTCCTCAGTCTCCTGAAGGCATTCTTGTCCTTCCTACTCCATCTGCGGCCTCAGGCATCCTGGGCACTGCAGATGATGAGAGGGCTTGCCTGTGGCTCTTCTGTCTCCCTCAGAAACCATGCGCATTTTAGCCCAGAGGCACAAAGATCTGAACTGGGCTGGAGGCTGCTGTTAACCCTTTCTCCTCTCCCTGACCAAACACTACACAGAAGCAAGGAAAGGGAGGAGAGGGTTCGTTTGGCTCACAGTTCAAAGGGAACGGTTCATCCTGGTGGGGAAGGTGTGGGAGCGTGGGTCTGTCTGTGTGATGGTAAAACTCATGCAGGGCTTGTTCTTCACATAGATTAGGAGTTCGAGAGAGCTTAGGCCAGAAGTAGGCTTCTTTACAAAACCCTTCTTCAGGGAGAGAAGAGCTTTGTGCATAAGTCACATTGCTTTGGTCTCTCCTAAGTCACATGAACCAGAAACAGGCTATCCTATATCCCCCGTGACCTGCCCTCAGTGAACCACCTCCGCCAGCCATGACTTTTGTTGCATCTTGCTAATAAGATTTAGTCTACCGTGTCCAGACAGCTTTTTCTGAGCTTGTCCTCGTAAAATGGAGGACTCCCCCGTTGCTTAGTGGAGCTTCCTGTTCTCCGCCTGATCTGGGGAGCCCAACCCACACTCTACCTGGGGAACATCAGGTAATTCCTGGAAAAAAAAATCACAGGTTCAACTTCCTGTAATGCCTCTCCAAGCAAATGAGATATCCCTAGCCAATGAAATGTTCCCCTAAGAAAATCTCCTTCCCACTCTCCACTCTTCATATATTATAGTCCTGGTTCACCCCGAATAAAGTATATGTATAGAACCCACCCTGAATAAAGGTATTCACACGAGCTAAGAGAGTTTCAGAGAGCGGTTTCACAAAAAATCATCAGAGAAGCTCCACCTTCACCCCCAACACTCACTCCCAGCTGGACCAGAATCCTGCAGATTCCACTCATTCCAGATTCAGCGTCGACCTTCTGGCCTGGTTACAGTGACATCTGGAAACCCTGAGAGGGAAGAAACGGAGGACATAGAACCACAGCTGGATTCCAACACACATGCACTACAGCCTCCTATTGCAACGTGGCACAACTTTCCCTCTCTAGGCACCAGGCCACTCTTTCAGATGTGCTTTGTAGGGAATCCACTAGCTATGCGCTGTTGGCCTGTAGGCCTGATTTGATGAGATGCCTTATTTATTACATTCAGGGAGGTACCAGTACCCTGGGTGCCTGTGTGCACTGCCAACAAGGACACACTGAGTGGCCTAAGCAGGATCAGACTGAAGCTCCAGGGACCACTTTCCTCTGCGCAGCAATAAGCTCTATTGATGAGCCTCAGAGTCCATAGTGAGAGCTGATATTAGAGGCACATGGACTCGAACGCTTTATTTGTGTTGACAGCTTTATTGAGACATGACTCACATACAGTAGAACACAATTCTATCAGCCTCTGCTCCTCCTGGACTCATAATGACTAGGGCAAGGCTTTTACCCTCACAAAATCACCAAATACTAGACAACCAAGTGACAGGCGTTTAAGGCACATTATTCTTCGGTGGCTTCAGATGCTGGGGAACCTGTCAGAAATTACGTCTTAGGGGCCGAGGCATCAGATAGGAGTCTTGGACATGCCTCCCTTCAAACCCTCCAAATCTCGCCAGCTACAAGCTGTCACCACAGCTGCCACTCCAGCAGCTCACACTGCTCCTCTTCCCTGTTTCTGGAAGAAAACATCCCAGATGCTGGATCTGGAAGGAGGTAGGATGCCCTGGTTCTGTGATTTCCAACCCTTTTGCCAACAAAAGCCTTATGATGCATTTACTCCTTGGCCCCTGTTTTCATTGATTTGTCTGCCAAATGACCAGTGTTTACTAAGTAATAACAAATTAATTCACCAAAATTGTCTCCAACTACCAAACCCAGACTGAACTTCCAATTGGCAAATGACCATGTCTGTGTTAATTAATTCTAGTCCTAAGGTAGGAAACACAATGCTTCCAGCAGGCTGGATCTGCAATGGCTGAGGCTTCAGAAAGTGCTTCTAAAGGCAATAGGAACCCAGATGAGCATGCTCTAGGCTCTGTGAACCTCTAAGGTCATCAATTGGGAACCATTATCGCAAACTAAATTAACGCATTATTCAAATGTAGTCATTGGGTTATCCTGTGAGAGATGGGCAGAAAGCCAACAGCAATTGCATTTTTACCAAGTATGAGACACTGACTAAGCTAGACTCTCTTCCATGTGTGATCTTCCTGAGCAGACTCTGTAGGGGTGTCATGAGTCATCTGGATGTTACAGAAGAGGAAACTGAGGTCAGAGGAGGTCACCTGCTGGGATTGGTGGTGCCCACCTTTCATCCTAGCAATTGGGAGACAGAGGCAAGCAGATCTGTGACCTAGAGGCTAGCCTGGTCTACATATCAAGTTACAGGCCAGTCAGAACTACACAGTGAGCACAGTGAGACCCTGTCTCAGAGACAGATAGAGAGAGAGAGGTGTAGAGAGGCAGAAAGACATGGAGAGAGACTGAGAGAGGTAAAGAGAGACACAGAGAGATCTTTTCTGGAGTGTGTAGCTGGGACACTTAGAGGTAAGACATGGACTCAACGTTTTTAATTTGTATCGATAGATTTATTCAGACTCGCCAAAGAATACAACCACGTAACACTTGGAGGGTTTTATTGTAGCATATTCATTTATGCAATCACCACCCCAATCCATCTTGGGTAATTTTCGTCATCTTTTAGGGAAACTCTACCCTTATTCATGGCCACTTCCAGTTCAGACAGATTCTATTTTCTTTACTTATTGGTTTAAAGCCATGTGTCTGGGCCCCGCTTGAATTACATGCTGAAGAAAAGTTCAAAGGGGAAGAGAGCATTTGAGACGTGAAGGTCAGTGACAGAAAGTAAGTTGAGGCATTGTATGGCAATCTGTATCGGATAAAGACAAAGAAGGTGCAGAAATATGGCATGGATGTGGGGTCAAAGGCTGGAGACGTGTGGGGGTCATGGAACTTGGGGATCTGTAGAGCTCTGGTCTTAACCTCACAAATTCCTCTTACAGCCTTACTCACAGTTCATAATTTAAAAAACGATTGTAAGTTCACATTGAGGAAATGAAGCCGAGCTAAGAAGCTCATGATAGCAGCAGTAGTTTCTTGAACAGCCTCATTCTGAGTAATATGCACATACCAAAAATTTAAATACAAGCTGTTGTTAGAGGTGAAGATTTAATATCTCTACCTCTTCTTCTTTATCCTGTCTTTGGAAAATCTTACCAAGCTGTAGGAGGAATGGTGGGGCCACGCAGCTGCAAAGCATCTCCTGCAGGAGGACCTAATTAAGGACTGCCTGAGACCAAGGATTGCTGAGGCAGACGATGATAGCCAATCGGGAACTGCTGTTCAGAGGAGATGCTTTCTTGGGACCAATGGGGCCCGGGTGGAGGGTATTAAAGGAGCTTGCCTCAGCTTCAGCTGAGCTTGCAGCTGCTCCCGGAGTCTGTGTCACTGACTCCTCCATGCCACCTCACCTCCCACCCCCAAGGACAGGTAAGGTCAGGCAGCAAGTAGTCCAGGGCACAGGCAGCACCACACTTCCCTCGTATTGCATTTATATACATGCATATACATACATGTGTGCCTGACACTGTGTCTGTATGGAGGTCAGGGGACATGTTGCAGGGATCAGTCCTCTCTTTCCACAGTGTGGGCCTGGGGATTGAAGTCGGTTTCCAGGTTTGGTAGCAAGAACCTTTAACAGCTGAGCCATCTCACCTGCCTGCATACTTTAAACGCTGGTAAGTATTTATATCATTGTGATGAGGTAACTGTTATCTTCTTGGAATCTACTTAATGTGACTGATCATCCTTTATAGCTCAGACATTTGTCACTCCTTGTTTATAATTGCTGTCTGCTTTCTAGAGCTTTCTGGATGATCCACCATATTGCTTACCTACTATATCACCCTTTCTATCTGGCCCACTTTCCCCTGGATACTCCCTAAGAGAACTCCATCTCTTCCTGCAGCACTCCGGGCTGGTAGCTCTTCAGTCCTGTCACGAAGTTATTAACCTGGGCTCTTCTCTTAATAGTGTTCCTTATTCGCTTGCCCCTTTTTAACTTATGTCTGTGTGGCTGATGCACAACCTGCAGTCAGTGAGGAACAAAAGGCCAGTTTTCAGGGCCCAAACATAAACGCAAGTATATACATTCTGCTTCAATCCTGGATTCACAATTTGACAAAATGGAAAAATCCAAGTTGGAAATTTTTCTTTAAAATTTTCCAGGCATTACTCTACTCTCTCCCGGCCCTTAGCTTAGTGTGGCTCTTAGAAGATTATTGTCATGGGTGTCCAAGAGCAGAGGGTTGGGTAAAGAAAACAGCATATATGCAATATATTATAGATATAATGTGTTTTCTTTCAGCTACAAAGAGGAACAAAATAATATATGTACAAGAAGATACTGGAGATGATCATATTACATGAATTAAGCCAAACATAGAAAGACAAATATGTTTTCTTTCACTCATGGGTCCTAGATTTTATACTGATTCATGAAATCATATTTGACGTGACGTGAAAGTCCAAGTAACATTGCCTAGTCACTCTCATAGGGTATGAAGGACTGATGGGAGGGGGAGGCACATGTGAGGGGGCAATGCTCAATACATAGCATACATGTGAAAATACCTAACACATTTTAAAAAGACTAGCATCAGTGTGTAAGACTGCCTCCAGCTAAGCCTGACGGCATGAGTTCAAACCCATCAGGGCCCACAAGGTGGAAGGAGGAGAGAACTGACTCCCGCAAGCTCTCTCTCTCTCTCTCTCTCTCTCTCTCTCTCTCTCACACACACACACACACACACACACACACACACTCCTTTCTTAGTCTCACTTTTGATCCCCCCTCACCCTGAATGCTTTTTACCGATTTTCACCTCCTAAAGTCTGATTGTCCATCAGGCTCTCCATAGCTAGGGTCAGGCACCCATATCCCAAACCTGATTCTATTCTTTGCCAGTGTTGACACTGGTTGAGTTCCTAATCTTCTCTGTGCTCATATCTTTGTAAATTCATAAGGAACCTCCTGACATTTCTGTGGAGTGTTAAAATAAATACTCTAAATATAGAGTTTAGAAGTGTGTCTGACTTAAGGGGGCACCTGAGGACAAGCTCCTGCCACACTGACACAGGCGCCTCAGCTCTCAGTCCCTCAGTGGACTTGGAGGATGGCACTCCATCTCTGACTATGTGTCTGCCCTGATTGGCCTGGTTCCCATTCTGTCAGAAGACTACTGTGCGCTGACCACATTCTCAGAGGCTACAGGGGGAGCTTTCTTCCTTGCTAGGAACTGAGCTCTGACTTCTATCTCACCGTCAGGTGCACTGTGGCAGCTGCTCTGAGCCTTCATCCCACTCACATCCCATTCTCTCCAGTCTGCCTTGACCTCAGGCACCTGTGCATCACCTGCAGGGATTCCCAGTTCCTACAGAGACATGAGACTGGGTGGAGCCATAACCCACACATGACTGCTGACTCCTGGGCCAGAGACACCATGGGTATAGAGGTGTCCATTTGTACTTGCTTGAACACTGTTGTGAGGAGATCTAGTTTCCTATGAGCCGGATGGAACAGCCAAGAAGCACAAGGGATAGTGGAGAGTATAATCCCACAGCATTACCTGGACAAATGGAAACAAAGGGTCAGGAGCTAAAGGCTTTCATTCCCTCCCACAATTGCTCTCCATAGATCCATGACCACTCCATGAGCATGCTCACCTGTCTCTCCCCTCCTTCTCTGCCCTTCTCTCCCCTTGTTCCTATTTACAGAGATTACATTCTTCAGGTAAGGGTTGGCCAGTAAGTGTTTGCCTTTGAGCCCACCGGCTCACTTCTGTGCTCTCCTGGGCCTGAGGACAAAACCTCACTTCTCTTTCTCCACAGAGAACCACTCTGGTCTCCAGCTAGGCGCTGAAGCATCAAGGCTGTAGATTTTTACTCCTATACAGAGTTATGGCCAAATTTTCCTGTGCTCAGAAGGCCTGGCCTTTGAGCCATTCTATCCAGGTGGCCTTTTGCTTTATTGCCTGCCAACTGAGGAAGGTCTGAGCCACAGAGAGTCTGTCAGTAGCACAAAATTGCCTTGACTTCCTAAGACTCCTATTCTTAAAGAGACTTACAAGCCAGTCATGTAACATATATCTCCTCACACTGTACAATTAATTGTACATCAGAACCTGATCATTCTGTGTCACCAGTAAGTCCCAGCTGTCCTGAGTCCCTGCCTCCACTGCTGTGAACACAGTCATTGTTCTAGCCCAGGCTACTCTGCCACCTTCGCTTACTGTCTGTTCCCTCTCCTGGTTTCCGTGCTGCCCTTCCTCCTGCTCCAGTCTCCTAGAGGCACACAAGATAGCTCGGCCAGCCAGGTGTCTCACGTCACCATGGCCAGCATCTGCTGTACTCCTGGAGGGTTTGGAGGTGGCTCAAAACTGATCTTGGCTTTTGAGGACACCACACATCCTCCTGTTCTCTCCATCATAAGCAGGTGGCAGGTGTGCACTGCAGGATATGTGAGTAGCGTCACGCCTGACAACAGGGACTGGAGAAAGAATACTTGTGCTGAAGAAAAGCTTAATTATGACTGAGCCCGACTACATGAGAGAATACAGGAAATGGATATAATATATAATGAATGTAGCCTGCTCGGGAAAGCAATTCCAAAAATTATGTTAACATTCTCATCTTCCCCCAGGGGCTGCCCCTTTTCAAGTTATCTTATTTCCCTCTCTCTGAATTATGAGCCTGGATGGTTACTCTGCTTCTGATTCAAAGTCACAAACTATCTGTGCCTTCCTGCAGAGATGTGAGAGGTGAGCTACTTCTTCAGCTGGGCTGATAGATCCTTCCAGAAGCTTCAGCTGCTGCCCTTGCTCACAGGTCCGACCTCTTGTCACCTGGGTGAGGCTGACTCTTTCTAGTCTCCTTGTCACTGGGAAGCCTCACGTGGGGTGGAGGGGGCCCAGAGGTCAGTTTCAGCCTCTCAAGGTGTTGACGGGGTGAACCAGAGACTTCTCGGTGGTCCTGTCTGCTTGCTGGTGCGATGAGCCACGTGGTCCTCATTGCCTCTGTACCAGCCCATGCTTATGTCACCACTGTGTTCCCTGCGGCTTGCTAAGCAGCAAGGACACACACTGGGGGGGGGGGGGGGGGCTGGGAGTGCTTCAGTATGCAGAGTTTGTGAGGCTCGCCCAGATGGAGTGGCCCTTGCATTTCTTCTGCTAATGGAAAAGAAATGAAGGTCTTGAAGAAAGGGTTTGAAATAGTCATTTTTTAAAATTTTCTCTGCACAGGTGTGAAACAGGGTTGGGCATCCTGGGATAGATGGCTGCCTCCCAAAGCCTTCTTACCACCATCCTTCAAATTCTTTTCATTGCTCTTTATATTATATCATATTACATGTATTTTTTATTTTTTATTTTTATTTATTTTTTGCTTCAAGACAGGGTATCCTGCAGCCCCAGCTGACCTCAAACTGTACGCTACCAGAGATGACCTTGGTTTTCTGATCTTTATTCAGATGGACCACAGAGCTCTGTGCCGTGAGGCTAGCACTCTACCGACAGGAACACACCCTTAACCCTCACCACAGGAAGTGGATATAATGAATACAGACTTCTCGGGGAAGCAATTCAGAAAATTATGTTAACATTCTCATCTTCCCCCAGGGGCTGCCCTTTTAAAAGCTTTGCTGGTAGAGAAAATTATCTGGACAGGGGCCTAGCTTGAAACTGGGCTTTGGAACTTTTTTGTCCAACATAATTGAGAGATTTTTGAGGGTTTCACCCTTAAGCAGCCTACGGATTGAGTGATTTATTTATATATTTTTGCCAAAGATATTTGTGCTAAAAAGAAGCACTGAGAGACCAAAAGGGAAAGATTCTCCCATGCTCTAATGTGTAAAACCCGTGCAAAAACCTTTAAAATTGTTGTGCCTTAAGCTTGCTTGCATCATACTATTCCAGCAAATGCTCTAGCAAGGCAAGGAGCAAGAATCTATGATTACAAATTGTCCCAACAACTGGAGTGGGGGCTCACTCAGTTGCCTGCCTGTGGCTTCTGCTTCCCTACCTGGGCTGCTCTGTCTAGCCTCAGTAGGAAAGGATGCGCCTAGTCTTGCGACTAATCACTTGAGGTGCCAGGGTGTGTTGGTCCCCTGGGAGGGACCTCCCCCTTCTCAGAGGTGAAGGGGGTTTGGGGAAAGATCTGGGGGGAGGGAAACTGAAAGGAGATGTGGGGTTGCAACTGGGATGTAAAGTGAATAAATCAATTAATTAATGGGGGGAAAGCCCACAAATTTGGGTTCCCCACTGTTTGAAGCCATATCTGTCACAGACCACAGCACTCTGTCACCACCTGGTGGTAGCATAGGCTCCTTCCACCGAGTGTGCCCTGTGTGTGTGTGTGTGTGTGTGTGTGTGTGTGTGTGTGTGTGTGTGTGTGTGTACAGGTAGAGTTTGTGACTTTGAATCAGGAGCAGAACGACCATATGGATTCATATCATAACACACATGTTCATGAAGAGAAACTGAATCTTAGAAAACAAATTGTAAATATATAAATTTGTCTCATATGATACTATTGCCCTTACTTAGAATATATGATCCGTCTGGGGCAAAACTATTTTATATAATATTACATCCCATCTCATGGAAAGCTTCAAACTTACAAAGTGAGTCTCAAAAGTAATTGAATATCTTAAAAAGATATGAATGTTATAAGCAGACGTTATAAAGAACATGATTTGTAAAAATATCAATGTATAGAATGTATTATAATAATAATCAAGTAGAACATGTAGGAGATGTTTTAATCAGATGTGACCCATTATGCCCATTATAATGTTGAGTTCCAGTTAGTAGGCATAATGTTTAGTTACCTTGTGGGCTATTTTTGGAAGATTTATTTTTATTTATGTGTATTATATGTGCTTATATGTTTACATGTATACATTCTTGCAGCTGCACAAGGAGCCCAGAGGCAGGCATCAGCTGTCCTGGATCTGGAGTTATAGGTGGTTGTAAACCACCTGATGTAGGTGCTGGGAATTGAACTCAGGTCTTTTTCGAGAGCAGCAAGTGCTCTCAACCACTGAGCCAAAGGTCCAACTCCTCCCATGTTTTTGAGGCACAGATTCCCTATGTAGCCTAGCCTGGTCTCAAACTTACAATGATCTTCCTGTCTCTGCCTCCTGAGTACTGGGGATTCCATGCATGCATCACCAAGCTCTGCTTTCTCACATGTATTTTTTTCCTCATTATTTTCTTATTTCTTATGTATATGAAGCAATTGACAGTCCCAGAGTTGTTTTGAATGTCAGCATGTGTGGCATGTGTAGAAGACTCCAGTCTATTTGAGCAGTTTGATATCTTCCCAACCTACTTCTGGTGTGTGTGTGTGTGTGTGTGTAATTTTACTTTTCCAAGTCTTAACTTCCTGGGTTGGGTCTGTAAAAATCATTGATTCTATGTCACTGGGTTGGGGTGAACATCAGATAAGATACTAAGTATTCATGTGAATACGCTGTGCATCTAAGGCATCACTGATGCCTGGCAAACAGAGTCTGGATTCCAAAGCTGCCCTTTTGGCCTCAGCGACTCAGTGCCCTCCTTTCATAAGGAACCCAAGTCAAAAATCTCTGGGACATTCTCCTCCTCAATACTTTAATTCTCTTTTAATCCTCTGGTTCTTAACTTTTCCAGCATGTCTCTCAAGCCCCTCCCCCATTTCCCACATCCCAGCCTTAAAGGATATTGGAGGAATGGGAGGGTTCAGGAGGGACAAGCAGGGTTGGAAGCTCACATGGTTATTGGGGGAGGGTGGGAGAGGCAGAGCTGAGCAAGAAGAGTATTCCAGAAGCTGAGTCATCCCAGATAAGTTCCAGGAAGATAGAGTTAGGTAAGCAGAAGAGGGAGTCTGAGAAGATGTGGTCCTGTCCAAGATGGGTGAAAACTGAAATGACATCCCAGGGACATGTTCATCCCTTTGCCTGCACTGGGCCAGGCCTCTCTGCATGGAGGATAACAACTGGGATTGTACATTTTGAACAGAACAGAGCACATATATTTCTGGAATTTACACAGAGAGAGAGAGAGAGAGAGAGAGAGAGAGAGAGAGAGAGAGAGAGAGAGACAGACAGACACACAGACAGACACACAGACAGACAGACACACTTTGAAATCTTCTAGAAGGAAGTTGAGGGCCTTCAGATTCAATGCTCCAGATTACTTCTGTTGACTTCCTTCTGTATAAGAAGCGTAGAATCACCACTTCCTTTGCTCCTGCTGTGTTGTTTCCCCACCCCCTCCTCAGGGAAGTTGCTCTTCAAGAGGCCCTATGTTGCTGGACGCCTCCATCACTGTGCTGGAATTGGACTGGCTTTTCTTTTCTTTTTCCAGAAAATGAAGAGTCGCTTTCTTTTGCGCATACTCGGGCTGCTGCGGCTCCAGGTCGCTGTCTGCCAAAAGCCCACGCTGAGATTGAACCTTCCAGAACAAAATGGCAGCCTGCCCTCCGATCTGGAGTACAACTCCTCAGTGCACCTGCCTTCAGAACTTGTGTCACCGCTGGAACGTGGCAGGAGCCTCCATCCTACGTTCTCATTGCCTAACCTAGCCTTCACAAGGCTGGCTTTGGAGATTCGCCAGCTGCAAACATCTTCCCAGGGCATGCCCACATTCCCGTGGTGTACCTGTGCCAAGGGACAGGGGAGGCTTTGAAGCATCTGGCTCCAACTCCCAGAACTCTATAGGAATCTTGCCCAAAATACAGAGATTACTGTCTCCGCAAGTATTTCAGGCACGGGCTCTTTTTTCTAAGGCTAAGAAACCGTCTCTGCAGATACTGCAGGCTCATGCAGCACCTTGCGTGCAAACCTAGCTGAAGCGTTCCCTAAGAGATCATTGCCAAGAAACATGTTGTCTCTATAGATAAAATTCTGGCACGAAGAGGAAATTTTAAATTACCTAATCTATCACCCTCTCCTCCAGGCTTGGTGCTAGACAGCTTGAGCTTGAATTCTTTGTTCAGATGCTCCCACCCTTAAGTCCACTACCCAAGTTACAGCTCTCCTTCCTTCTCCTCTCACTCTCCTGTGTCTCCCTTTCCTCTCTCCCTCTCCTCTTCTCCTTCCTTCTTCCCTCTCCTCTCCTCCTTCCTTTCCCCCTCTCCCTGTCTCTCTTCTTCCTCCATTTGCCCCTCCCTCTCTTTCTCCATCCACCCTCTTCTCCCTTCTTCCCTTCTCCCCATCCTCCTCCTTTTTCTCCTTTCTCTGTTGTTTTTTCTGTTGAGCTATTTGTCCACCCACCCACCTATCCATGTATCCATCCATCCATCCATCCACCCACCCACCCATATCTTCACTTTTGGGGAATGCACTAAGTTCCAGTGTATATTAGGCCTCAAGTTCTCAGTGGAAACAGTAACTACAACTGCTTAAAACAGGATTCTTGGACTAAGGAAAAAATAATCTGTTCAGAGCCAGTTTCTTCACATTGTTGAATGTACAAATTGCTCAAACCAGGAGAACCACCAAGCAGACCAGAATCTGTTTTTCCTCTATTTAGCAAGGGAGCCAAGCGCCACACAGAGCCCTAGAGAGTAGGTATATCTGGCAGGACAGAGCTCCTGTGTCATAACCCTCTCTTTCTGTGGTAAGACACTAATGAGTGCCCAGGCTCAGCCACATGCCCCACCCTGCTCTCAGGCCTCCTGGTCTGGGTAGTGAGCTCACTGCTGCTTGGTCCATACATTCTCTCTCCATCCCAGTTCATTATCTAGAGTTTCTAGTACTTGCAACCAAGAACTCTGACTCATCTACCCAGCAAATTAATTAACTCAGTGATTCACTCGGCCAACATTTCCTGAGCAGAACACCCTGTGAGGTGGGCGTTATTTGTCTTTATTTTATGGATGCAGAAACGGAAGCTTGAGGAACGTAAGTTAGGGAAGTAAACAGCAGAATCTGGCATCTGGTATTTAAGATGGCATTCTCTGCTTTTCTGTGAGCTTGCTACAGGCAGCAGGGTGAAGGATTCATCTCCAATTCTAAAGGAATTCAAGATTTGGTAACTGGGCAGCTACATTCACATCCCAGCAGCCAGCTCCCGAGCTGGAAGCAGGACTCTTGCCCTGGCACAACCTAGATGAGATTTCCAAAGATGCTTCAGTGACGGGAGTGTCTGGAGCCCAAGCGCAAGGGGGCTACTCTGGAAGGATTTATTTATGTTTAATGTGCATGGGTGTTCTGCTTGCATGCATGTCTTTGTACCACACTCAATGCCTGATGTCCTCGGAGGCCAGATTAGAGCATTGGGTCCCCTGGACCTGGAGTTATAGAAGTCTGTGCACCACCATGTGGGTGCTGGGAACAGAACCTGGGTCCTCTGTAAGAGAAGTAAGTGCTCTTAACTGCTGTGTCAGCCCTCCAATCCCATGTTTAATGTTTTTAAATAGTGGAAGCCAAATGAATCTCAAAGGCTAAATTTTAAATTTATATTTTTGAGACTATAATTTAATTACAACATTTCTCCCTTCTCTTTTCCTTCCTCCCAACCTTCCCATGTTCTCTCTCTGCTCTCCTTCATTTCCTAGGCCTTAAAAAGAACTTGTTGTTATTGTATATATATATATATATATATATATATATATATATATATATATATATATATATACATATATGTATGTGTATATATATGCATATATGTGTGTATGTGTATATATGTATATATACATATATGCATGTGTATGTATATGTATATATATGCATGTGTGTGTGTGTGTACATTCCTAAATATAACCTGTTCCATTCATATGTTACCTGTATGTATGTTTTCAAGACTGACCACTTGGCACAGAATAACCACCAGTCATGCTCTTCCTGGGGAAGGGGACCTCTTCCTTCCCAGATTCCCTCATTTGCCTATAGTCTCTGTGTAAGATTGAGGCCTTGTGGGCTCAAAGGCTAAAATTTTAAGCAAGTGCAAAGCGTGGCAGAGTTGTAGAGGCAGGACCACAAGAATTTAGCTCCTAAGCTGTGACTGTTGGGGTGTGGTTGTTGTGCTGTGGTGGATGTAGAAGAATTTTCATCTGAGGAGGCATGTGCTGTAATATTTAATGATGAAATGTCACAAATGTCTGTGATTTAATGAAGTATAATTATATATGCATGTGTTTCCTCCTGTCTTTCATCAGCTAAAGGAGTCAGGAAGATGAAGCAGACAGGATACAGATGTCAGTCACTGGTGGGTCCAGCTTGGGGGTTATTGTTAGCCCCAGGGCTCTCTCTTTTCTATAGACCTAACTTTTTTTCCCAAATAAAAAATTGGGGGATAAACATCTGGCTACAGAACATATAATATGTAAAACTTTGGACTTTGATCTTTGAAATTTCCATTCTGTAAATTGGAAGAGAGCAAACCTAGAGGGAACCAAAGGTGCTTGCTGAGGCTGCAGAGCCAAACAAGGGGCAGTTCTGTCCTCCCTGCTTCCTCTGCCTAGCTGCTGCTCTCATGAAAGCCAGCCTCTCTTTTTGGACATGCAAGATTATCTTTAATGTTTTTCTAGCGCTGTGCTGACTTTACCGAGTCACAATGGGCTGGCCCTGGCAGCGCTATCTCTCTCTTCTCAGGATCAACATCTCCCTCTGGTGCTCATTAGACCTCTGTGCTTAGTTTTCTGGTGCCCGAGTCCCCCACTCCAGGCCTTTGACTCTGTCCCTGCTTTCATAGCACTGTCCCCGCTACAGACGTGTGGATCAGTCTGTATTCGTGGTCCTTCATATTCATGGGCTGCTTTTCCAAAGGTTCCTTGGCATTACTGAACTAAAATGTAACCAAATGAAGTCATTGTGGTGGCATGTTGGCTATCTTAATTGGGGTCATTACCTTTAAACGAACTGCTATCCTTGAGGAAGGGACAGCCCCAGTCTCCAAAGGGGTAAACTCCCCTGCAGATGCCCTAAAAGCACAAATCTGTAAAGTAATCACCGTGCTGAACCTGCACAAGAGTGTTCTACAAAGTGGGTCAACAGTAAGAAATGGATGTTTCCTAACCTGTGTTTTTTCCCGTGGAGGAGAGGAGATGCTCACTGGAAACCAAGCAGGGGGCGCTTGCTCCCAGGCTAGAGGACTAGAAAAAGTCAAGGTTTTTAAAAGGAGTTTGAGTCAGGGCTGGGGAAATCGCTCCCTTAGTAAACTGCTTACCATGAAAGCATGAGGATGTGAGTTGGATACCCCAGAACCCACATTTTTAAAAAGCCTGGGTGTGAGGGCACATGCTTGTAATTCCAGTGCTGAGCAGGCAGAGACATGTGGACTCCTGGGCTCACTGGCCAGCCATCTTAGCTTGTTTGGCAAGATGGTGGAAGGCACTGGAGGAATGATACCAAAGGTTGTCCTCTGGCCTTCATTTGGTATCCATGCTTCTGCACATGCACATACATATTTATACACACACATACACATATGTACAGGTACACATAAAGGAATATGTGCACACTACATACACATACACAGGTGCACATATACATACATACATGCACACATATGCACACACACATATGCATATACACACATAAGCATACACAGTCATACCTCCCACAAAGGTACAACTTTCTCTTGTCCCCCTACCTGTCCCTACCTACCCTTTTCTTTTCAATTTTCTTTTTTTTTTTTTTAATTGGGAGGTATTTATTTATTTATTTTTTCCATTTTTTATTAGGTATTTAGCTCATTTACATTTCCAATGCTATACCAAAAGTCCTCCATACCCACCCACCCCCACTCCCCTACCCGCCCACTCCCCCTTTTTGGCCCTGGCGTTCCCCTGTACTGGGGCATATAAAGTTTGCGTGTCCAATGGGCCTCTCTTTCCAGTGATGGCCGACTAGGCCATCTTTTGATACATATGCAGCTAGAGTCAAGAGCTCCGGGATACTGGTTAGTTCATAATGTTGTTCCGCCTATAGGGTTGCAGATCCCTTTAGCTCCTTGGGTACTTTCTCTAGCTCCTCCATTGGGAGCCCTGTGATCCATCCATTAGCTGACTGTGAGCATCCACTTCTGTGTTTGCTAGGCCCCGGCATAGTCTCACAAGAGACAGCTACATCTGGGTCCTTTCGATAAAAACTTGCTAGTGTATGCAATGGTGTCAGCGTTTGGATGCTGATTATGGGGTGGATCCCTGGATATGGCAGTCTCTACATGGACCTTCCTTTCATCTCAGCTCCAAACTTTGTCTCTGTAACTCCTTCCAAGGGTGTTTTGTTCCCACTTCTAAGGAGGGGCATAGTGTCCACACTTCAGTCTTCATTTTTCTTGAGTTTCATGTGTTTAGGAAACTGTATCTTATATCTTGGGTATCCTAGGTTTTGGGCTAATATCCACTTATCAGTGAGTACATATTGTGTGAGTTCCTTTGTGAATGTGTTACCTCACTCAGGATGATGCCCTCCAGGTCCATCCATTTGGCTAGGAATTTCATAAATTCATTCTTTTTAATAGCTGAGTAGTACTCCATTGTGTAGATGTACCACATTTTCTGTATCCATTCCTCTGTTGAGGGGCATCTGGGTTCTTTCCAGCTTCTGGCTATTATAAATAAGGCAGCTATGAACATAGTGGAGCATGTGTCCTTCTTACCAGTTGGGGCATCTTCTGGATAAATGCCCAGGAGAGGTATTGCTGGATCCTCCGGTAGTACTATGTCCAATTTTCTGAGGAACCGCCAGACGGATTTCCAGAGTGGTTGTACAAGCCTGCAAACCCACCAACAATGGAGGAGTGTTCCTCTTTCTCCACATCCTCGCCAGCATCTGCTGTCACCTGAATTTTTGATCTTAGCCATTCTGACTGGTGTGAGGTGGAATCTCAGGGTTGTTTTGATTTGCATTTCCCTGATGATTAAGGATGTTGAACATTTTTTCAGGTGCTTCTCTGCCATTCGGTATTCCTCAGGTGAGAATTCTTTGTTCAGTTCTGAGCCCCATTTTTTAATGGGGTTATTTGATTTTCTGAAGTCCACCTTCTTGAGTTCTTTATATATGTTGGATATTAGTCCCCTATCTGATTTAGGATAGGTAAAGATCCTTTCCCAATCTGTTGGTGGTCTTTTTGTCTTATTGACGGTGTCTTTTGCCTTGCAGAAACTTTGGAGTTTCATTAGGTCCCATTTGTCAATTCTCGATCTTACAGCACAAGCTATTGCTGTTCTGTTCAGGAATTTTTCCCCTGTGCCCATACCTTCAAGGCTTTTCCCCACTTTCTCCTCTATAAGTTTCAGTGTCTCTGGTTTTATGTGAGTTCTTTGATCCATTTAGATTTGACCTTAGTACAAGGAGATAAGTATGGATCGATTCGCATTCTTCTACATGATAACAACCAGTTGTGCCAGCACCAATTGTTGAAAATGCTGTCTTTCTTCCACTGGATGGTTTTAGCTCCCTTGTCGAAGATCAAGTGACCATAGGTGTGTGGGTTCATTTCTGGGTCTTCAATTCTATTCCATTGGTCTACTTGTCTGTCTCTATACCAGTACCATGCAGTTTTTATCACAATTGCTCTGTAGTAAAGCTTTAGGTCAGGCATGGTGATTCCACCAGAGGTTCTTTTATCCTTGAGGAGAGTTTTTGCTATCCTAGGTTTTTTGTTATTCCAGATTGTTGGGAGCCGCCCCCACATTCGCCGTCACAAGATGGCGCTGACATCCTGTGTTCTAAGTGGTAAACAAATAATCTGCGCATGAGCCAAGGGTATTTTATGACTACTTGTACTCTACCTTTCCCGTGAACGTCAGCTCGGCCATGGGCTGCAGCCAATCAGGGAGTGATGCGTCCTAGGCGAAATATAACGCTCCTAAAAAAGGGGACGGGGTTTCCGCCATTCTCTCTCGCTGGCATCTCTCTGGCTCTGCGCGCCCTGCGCTCTCTCGCTGCCTAAAGATGTAAACAATAGAGCGCGCTCTGCGCCCCGGCGCGCCGGAGCTCTGGCTCCTAAAGATGTAAGAAGGGGGCTTTCGTTTTTGGGGTTTGGGGTTTTTGCACTCCTGCTCCTGAAGATGTAAGCAATAAAGTTTTGCCGCAGAAGATTCTGGTCTGTTGCGTCTTTCCTGGCCGGGCGTGAGAACGCGTCTAATAACAATTGGTGCTGAAATCCGGGACGAGAAATTCCGGGACGAGAAAAAATCCGGGAAGAAAAAACCCGGGAGGAAACTCGGGACGGGAGTTTCACCGGCGCAGGGAAGATCCCTCATTCCAGAACCAGAACTGCGGGTCGCGGTAATAAAGGTTCCCGTAAAGCAGACTGTTAAGAAGGATTCAACTGCATGAATTCAGAACTTTTCAGCTGGGGAACGGCGGTAACCCGTAAGTATAGCTTTACGAGGTAAGCCTGGCCTTGAACTTTCTAAGGAAATTCAAGACAGTCTATCAGAAGTAAAGTGGAAAATAGCTTTATAAGGTATGTTTGGCCTTGAACTTTCTCTAGTGTTAGAAGCCCTTTTGTTCCTTTTCACATGTTATCAAGTGGTTAAGGCAGGGCGGATTCTGGATGAAGTTCAGGACAATCTATCAGAAGTAAAGCGGGGAGAGAGAATAGGAGCAAAGAGAAAATATGGTACACAAAATAAGTATACAGGCCTTTCCAAGGGTCTTGAACCTGAGGAAAAGTTTAGGTCAGGTAAGAATACCTGGGGAGAGATTAGAAGGAAGGAGAAGGAAAAAGAAAAGAAAAAAGATCAATTAGAGAAGCCAGTTCTTAATAGTTCTGAATCAGATGAAAAGGCTATTAGGGCCTGGAAGGCGCTCTCCCGAGCAGGTGAAGCCACTGGACAATAATGACAGAGGCAGGCTCTTGCAGCCTACAAGGTCTTATTGTCCACCCTGGAGTTGTAGATCAGGATTGTAAAGGGGAACTTCAGGTTCTCTGTTCTTGTCCTCAAGTTGTCTTTTCTATATCACAAAGAGACAAAATAGCTCAACTAATAATTTTGCCAAGCCTACATGGCTGTTTTTTCTTCCTCTGATATTCCTAGAGCTGCCAGAGGGATTGGTTCTACTAGAAATGATTCTGATTACTTAATAATGCCTTTAGATTGTTGTCAAATTTTATCTACTCACGTAGGGGTAAACCCTCGTGGCGTCAGGCCATTACAGGTCTGACAAATGGATGTCACGCATATTTCCTCCTTTGAGAGAAATCAATATTTACATGTTTAGAAGAAACCCACTTAAAAATGGGATTGTGGTATATACTGATGGATCAAAAACTGGCATAGGTGCCTATGTGGCTAATGGTAAAGTGGTATCCAAACAATATAATGAAAATTCACCTCAAGTGGTAGAATGTTTAGTGGTTTTAGAAGTTTTAAAAACCTTTTTAGAACCCCTTAATATTGTGTCAGATTCCTGTTATGTGGTTAATGCAGTAAATCTTTTAGAAGTGGCTGGAGTGATTAAGCCTTCCAGTAGAGTTGCCAATATTTTTCAGCAAATACAATTAGTTTTGTTATCTAGAAGATTTCCTGTTTATATTACTCATGTTAGAGCCCATTCAGGCCTACCTGGCCCCATGGCTCTGGGAAATGATTTGGCAGATAAGGCCACTAAAGTGGTGGCTGCTGCCCTATCATCCCCGGTAGAGGCTGCAAGAAATTTTCATAACAATTTTCATGTGACGGCTGAAACATTACGCAGTCGTTTCTCCTTGACAAGAAAAGAAGCCCGTGACATTGTTACTCAATGTCAAAGCTGCTGTGAGTTCTTGCCAGTTCCTCATGTGGGAATTAACCCACGTGGTATTCGACCTCTACAGGTCTGGCAAATGGATGTTACACATGTTTCTTCCTTTGGAAAACTTCAATATCTCCATGTGTCCATTGACACATGTTCTGGCATCATGTTTGCTTCTCCGTTAACCGGAGAAAAAGCCTCACATGTGATTCAACATTGTCTTGAGGCATGGAGTGCTTGGGGGAAACCCAGACTCCTTAAGACTGATAATGGACCAGCTTATACGTCTCAAAAATTCCAACAGTTCTGCCGTCAGATGGACGTAACCCACCTGACTGGACTTCCATACAACCCTCAAGGACAGGGTATTGTTGAGCGTGCGCATCGCACCCTCAAAACCTATCTTATAAAACAGAAGAGGGGAATTGAAGAGATTTTACCCCGAGCACCAAGAGTGTCTGTGTCTTTGGCACTCTTTACACTCAATTTTTTAAATATTGATGCTCATGGCCATACTGCGGCTGAACGTCACTGTACAGAGCCAGATAGGCCCAATGAGATGGTTAAATGGAAAAATGTCCTTGATAATAAATGGTATGGCCCGGATCCTATTTTGATAAGATCCAGGGGAGCGGTCTGTGTTTTCCCACAGAATGAAGACAACCCATTTTGGATACCAGAAAGACTCACCCGAAAAATCCAGACTGACCAAGGGAATACTAATGTCCCTCGTCTTGGTGATGTCCAGGGCGTCAATAATAAAAAGAGAGCAGCGTTGGGGGATAATGTCGACATTTCCACTCCCAATGACGGTGATGTATAATGCTCAAGTATTCTCCTGCTTTTTTACCACTAACTGGGAACTGGGTTTGGCCTTAATTCAGACAGCCTTGGCTCTGTCTGGACAGGTCCAGACGACTGACACCATTAACACTTTGTCAGCCTCGGTGACTACAGTCATAGATAAACAGGCCTCAACTAATGTCTAGATACAGAGAGGTCTCATGCTGGTTAATCAACTCATAGATCTTGTCCAGATACAACTAGATGTATTATGACAAATAACTCAGCTGGGGTGTAAACAAAAGTTTCCGAGATTGTGTGTTACTTCCATTCAGTATGAGAAATTTACTAGGACAGCTAATTTGTCAAAAAGTCTTTTTCAGTATATGTTACAGAATTGGACGGCTGAATTTGAACAGATCCTTCGGGAATTGAGACTTCAGGTCAACTCCACGCGCTTGGACCTGTCCCTGACCAAAGGATTACCCAATTGGATCTCCTCAGCATTTTCTTTCTTTAAAAAATGGGTGGGATTAATATTATTTGGAGATACACTTTGCTGTGGATTAGTGTTGCTTCTTTGATTGGTCTGTAAGCTTAAGGCCCAAACTAGGAGAGACAAGGTGGTTATTGCCCAGGCGCTTGCAGGACTAGAACATGGAGCTTCCCCTGATATATCTATGCTTAGGCAATAGGTCGCTGGCCACTCAGCTCTTATATCCCATGAGGCTAGTCTCATTGCACGGGATAGAGTGAGTGTGCTTCAGCAGCCCGAGAGAGTTGCACGGCTAAGCACTGCAATGGAAAGGCTCTGCGGCATATATGAGCCTATTCTAGGGAGACATGTCATCTTTCATGAAGGTTCAGTGTCCTAGTTTCCTTCCCCCAGGCAAAACGACACGGGAGCAGGTCAGGGTTGCTCTGGGTAAAAGCCTGTGAGCCTAAGAGCTAATCCTGTACATGGCTCCTTTACCTACACACTGGGGATTTGACCTCTATCTCCACTCTCATTAATATGGGTGGCCTATTTGCTCTTATTAAAAGGAAAGGGGGAGATGTTGGGAGCCGCCCCCACATTCGCCGTCACAAGATGGCGCTGACATCCTGTGTTCTAAGTGGTAAACAAATAATCTGCGCATGAGCCAAGGGTATTTTATGACTACTTGTACTCTACCTTTCCCGTGAACGTCAGCTCGGCCATGGGCTGCAGCCAATCAGGGAGTGATGCGTCCTAGGCGAAATATAACGCTCCTAAAAAAGGGGACGGGGTTTCCGCCATTCTCTCTCGCTGGCATCTCTCTGGCTCTGCGCGCCCTGCGCTCGCTCGCTGCCTAAAGATGTAAACAATAGAGCACGCTCTGCGCTTTGGCGCGCCGGAGCTCTGGCTCCTAAAAATATAGAAGGGGCTTTCGTTTTTGGGGCTGGGCGCTGGGCGCTTGCCCTCCTGGCTCCCAAAGATGTAAGCAATAAAGTTTTGCCGCAGAAGATTTTGGTTTGTTGCGTCTTTCCTGGCCGGGCGTGAGAACGCGATTAAGACCAGATGAATTTGCAAATTGCTCCTTCTAATTCGTTGAAGAATTGAGTTGGAATTTTGATGGGGATTGCATTGAATCTGTAGATTGCTTTTGGCAAGATAGCCATTTTTACAATGTTGATCCTGCCAATCCATGAGCATGGAAGATCTTTCCATCTTCTGAGATCTTCTTTAATTTCTTTCTTCAGAGACTTAAAGTTTTTATCATACAGATCTTTCACTCCCTTAGTTAGAGTCACGCCGAGATATTTTATATTATTTGTGACTATTGAGAAGGGTGTTGTTTCCCTAATTTCTTTCTCAGCCTGTTTATTCTTTGTGTAGAGAAAGGCCATTGACTTGTTTGAGTTAATTTTATATCCAGCTACTTCACCGAAGCTGTTTATCAGGTTTAGGAGTTCTCTGGTGGAATTTTTAGGGTCACTTATATATACTATCATATCATCTGCAAAAAGTGATATTTTGACTTCCTCCTTTCCAATTTGTATCCCCTTGATCTCCTTTTGTTGTCGAATTGCTCTGGCTAATACTTCAAGTACTATGTTGAAAAGGTAGGGAGAAAGTGGGCAGCCTTGTCTAGTCCCTGATTTTAGTGGGATTGCTTCCAGCTTCTCTCCATTTACTTTGATGTTGGCTACTGGTTTGCTGTAGATTGCTTTTATCATGTTTAGGTATGGGCCTTGAATTCCTGATCTTTCCAGAACTTTTATCATGAATGGGTGTTGGATCTTGTCAAATGCTTTTTCTGCATCTAACGAGATGATCATGTGGTTTTTGTCTTTGAGTTTGTTTATATAATGGATTACATTGATGGATTTTCGTATATTAAACCATCCCTGCATCCCTGGAATAAAACCTACTTGGTCAGGATGGATGATTGCTTTAATGTGTTCTTGGATTCAGTTAGCAAGAATTTTATTGAGGATTTTTGCATCAATATTCATAAGAGAAATTGGTCTGAAGTTCTCTATCTTTGTTGGATCTTTCTGTGGTTTAGGTATCAGAGTAATAGTGGCTTCATAAAATGAGTTGGGTAGAGTACCTTCTATTTCTATCTTGTGAAAAAGTTTGTGCAGAACTGGAATTAGATCTTCTTTGAAGGTCTGATAGAACTCTGCACTAAACCCGTCTGGTCCTGGGCTTTTTTTGGCTGGGAGACTATTTATAACTGCTTCTATTTCTTTAGGGGATATGGGACTGTTTAGAAGGTCAACTTGATCCTGATTCAACTTTGGTACCTGGTATCTGTCCAGAAATTTGTCCATTTCGTCCAGGTTTTCCAGTTTTGTTGAGTATAGCCTTTTGTAGAAGGATCTGATGGTGTTTTGGATTTCTTCAGGATCTGTTGTTATGTCTCCCTTTTCAGTTCTGATTTTGTTAATTAGGATTTTGTCTCTGTGCCCTCTAGTGAGTCTAGCTAAGGGTTTATCTATCTTGTTGATTTTCTCAAAGAACCAACTCCTCGTTTGGTTAATTCTTTGAATAGTTCTTCTTGTTTCCACTTGGTTGATTTCACCCCTGAGTTTGATTATTTCCTGCTGTCTACTCCTCTTGGGTGAATTTGCTTCCTTTTTTTCTAGAGCTTTTAGATGTGTTGTCAAGCTGCTAGTATGTGCTCTCTCCCGTTTCTTCTTGGAGGCACTCAGAGCTATGAGTTTCCCTCTTAGAAATGCTTTCATTGTGTCCCAAAGGTTTGGGTACGTTGTGGCTTCATTTTCATTAAACTCTAAAAAGTCTTTAATTTCTTTCTTTATTCCTTCCTTGACCAAGGTATCATTGAGAAGAGTGTTGTTCAGTTTCCATGTGAGTGTTGGCTTTCTGTTATTTTTTTTTGTTATTGAAGATCAGCTTTAGTGCATGGTGATCTGATAGGATACATGGGACAATTTCAATATTTTTGAATCTGTTGAGGCCTGTTTTGTGACCTATTATGTGGTCAATTTTGGAGAAGGTACCATGAGGTGCTGAGAAGAAGGTATATCTTTTTGTTTTAGGATAAAATGTTCTGTAGATATCTGTCAGATCCATTTGTTTCATCACTTCTGTTAGTTTCAGTGTGTCCCTGTTTAGTTTCTGTTTCCATGATCTGTCCATTGGTGAAAGTGGTGTGTTGAAGTCTCCCACTATTATTGTGTGAGGTGCAATGTGTGCTTTGAGCTTTACTAAAATTTCTTTAATGAATGTGGCTGCCCTTGTATTTGGAGCATAGATATTCAGAATTGAGAGTTCCTCTTGGAGGATTTTACCTTTGATGAGAACGAAGTGCCCCTCCTTGTCTTTTTTGATGACTTTGGGTTGGAAGTCAATCTTATCAGATATTAGGATGGCTACTCCAGCTTGTTTCTTCATACCATTTGCTTGGAAAATTGTTTTCCAGCCTTTTATTCTGAGGTAGTGTCTATCTTTTTCTCTGAGATGTGTCTCCTGTAAGCAGCAAAATGTTGGGTCTTGTTTGTGTAGCCAGTTTGTTAGTCTATGTCTTTTTATTGGGGAGTTGAGACCATTGATGTTAAGAGATATTAAGGAAAAGTAATTGTTGCTTCCTGTTATTTTTGTTGTTAAAGTTGGCATTCTGTTCTTGTGGCTGTCTTCTTTTAGGTTTGTTGAGGAATTACCTTCTTGTTTTTTCTAGGGCGTTGTTCCCATTCTTGTATTGGTTTTTTTCTGTTATTATCCTTTGAAGGGCTGGATTCGTGGAGAGATAATGTGTGAATTTGGTTTTGTCGTGGAATACTTTGGTTTCTCCATCTATGGTAATTGAGAGTTTGGCTGGGTATAGTAGCCTGGGCTGGAATTTGTGTTCTCTTAGTGTCTGTATAACATCTGTCCAGGCTCTTCTGGCTTTCATAGTCTCTGGTGAAAAATCTGGTGTAATTCTGATAGGCTTGCCTTTGTATGTTACTTGACCTTTTTCCCTTACTGCTTTTAGTATTCTATCTTTATTTAGTGCATTTGTTGTTCTGATTATTATGTGTCGGGAGGAATTTCTTTTCTGGTCCAGTCTATTTGGAGTTCTGTAGGCTTCTTGTATGTTCATAGGTATCTCTTTCTTTATATTTGGGAAGTTTTCTTCTATAATTTTGTTGAAGATGTTTGCTGGTCCTTTGAGTTGAAAATCTTCATTCTCATCCACTCCTATTATCCGTAGGTTTGGTCTTCTCATTGTGTCCTGAATTTCCTGGATATTTTGAGTTAGGATCTTTTTGCATTTTCCATTTTCTTTGATTGTTGTGCCGATGTTCTCTATGGAATCTTCTGCACCTGAGATTCTCTCTTCCATCTCTTGTATTCTGTTGCTGATGCTCAAATCTATGGTTCCAGATTTCTTTCCTAGGGTTTCTATCTCCAGTGTTGCCTCACTTTGAGTTTTCTTTATTGTGTCTACTTCCCTTTTTAGGTCTAGTATGGTTTTGTTCATTTCCATCACCTGTTTGTAGGTTTTTTCCTCTTTTTCTGTAAGGACTTCTACCTGTTTGATTGTGTTTTCCTGTTTTTCTTTAAGGACTTGTAACTCTTTAGCAGTGTTCTCCTGTATTTCCTTAAGTGATTTATTAAAGTCCTTCTTTATGTCCTCTACCATCATCATGAGATATGCTTTTAAATCTAGGTCTAGGTTTTCGGGTGTGTTGGGGTGCCCTGGACTGGGCGAAGTGGGAGTGCTGGGTTCTGATGATGGTGAGTGGTCTTGGTTCCTGTTAGTAGGATTCCTACATTTACCTTTCGCCATCTGGTAATCTCTGGAGTTAGTAGTTATAGTTGACTCTGTTTAGAGATTGTTCTTCTGGTGATTCTGTTACCGTCTATCAGCAGACCTGGGAGACAGATTCTCTCCTCTGAGTTTCAGTGCTCAGAGCACTCTCTGCTGGCAAGCTCTCTTACAGGGAAGGTGCGCAGATATCTTGTTTTTGGACCTCCTCCTGGTCGAAGAAGAGGGCCCAAAACAGGGCCTTTCTCAGAAGCTGTGTTGCTTTGGCAGTTCCCAGAAGCTGTCAGCTTCTGTGGTGCAGACTCTCACCTGTGCAGACTAAATTCCTAAGTTCCAGGGAGTCCCGGAACCAAGATGGCGACCGCTGCTCCTGAGGCTGAGGCCACCTCCCGAGCCAGGTGGACACCTGTCCTCTGGTCCGGATGGTGGCTGGCTGTCTGCGGCCTGCCAAGGGTGCTGCCTCAGCGGCTCTGTGCTTCTGCCTGTCCCAGAAGCTGTCCGGTTCTCTGGCGCACCCTCTCACCTGTTCAGACTAATTTCCTAAGTTCTGCTGAGTCCCAGAACCCAGATGGCGACCGCTGCTGCTGAGGCTGAGGCCGCCTCCCAAGCCAGGCGGACACCTGTCCTCTGGTCCGGATGGTGGCCGGCTGTCTGCGGCCTGCCAAGGGTGCTGCCTCAGCGGCTCTGTGCTTCTGCCTGTCCCAGAAGCTGTCCGGTTCTCTGGCGCACCCTCTAACCTGTTCAGACTAATTTCCTAAGTTCTGCTGCGTCCCGGAACCAAGATCTCAATTTTCTTTTAATGTTTTTTACCTCTCTTAGTCTGACATACTGACAGTTTCTTTTCCCCCCACTGACTGGAACAAAATGGTTTTTATTCATCATATGTATTGGGATGCTTGGTGTAAAAATTCTAGGTCCTGACTGCAAACTTGGCTGTTGCTTACAATAATTCTCTTCTCAATGGCTATTTAATGAACACAGCTATTAAATAAAAATGAATGTTAGATATAAACGCGTGAGATCTTATCTTTCCTCCTCTGTAAAGAAAAAGTATGTCAGTGGAATGTATAATTCATAGTTTAGCCAGAAGATCACAGTAACCCAAATGACAGCAGGCATGGAATGAGCAGAGACTCTGTAGTCATGGAGGAAAGCTGGAAGGTTTACTACAGATTGACAATAGCTCCCCAAGACTCTCTGTGTGTCCTGAGTCAAACCATCAGAAAAAAACAGCTTGGGGCTTTTATGTTATTAGAATATTTATTTATTTACTTAGGCACAAGTGTGCATGTGTGTGTACATGTGTGTATGTGTGCATGTGTGTGTGCGCGCGTGTGTGTGTGTATGTGTGTGTGTGTATGTGTGCACTCATCTTTGTGTGTGCACACTTGAGTGTGCAGGCCAGAGGTCAGCTATGCATATCACTCCTCAGGAGCTATCTATTTTGCTTATGGAAATAGGGTCTTTTATTGGTTTGTAATCCCCTCACTAGGCTAGGCTGGTTTAGGGATCTGCCAGTCTCTGCCTCCCCAGCACTAAGGTTAAAAGTGCATACTGTCACACCCTGGTTTGGCTGCGACAGAGTGGGTTCTAGGGATTAAACTCCGGTCCAAATGCTTAGAAGGCTTGGGAACTGTGAGCGGTTACTACATATTCTCTGGTAGCCTCGGGGAACCCCCTTTCCCTTCTTAGCCACAGTTTTGCTATCCATAGCTAAGCAAGAGAGGTCTGCGGGGGAAGCCTGAGAAAGCCCCTCCTTACTATGAAGATAAGCATCTTCCTTTCCTTTTGCTCCCTCTGCTGGCCATTGGTAGAAATAACACTTTTGCCACCAACCTGCTCAACCTGTTGTCCCAGGGCTTATCATTTGGTGTTAGATAACCAATTGGGGGGATGATGTCTCAATCCTGGAGCAGGCTAGTTCCCCCACTCTCAGCAGTCCTTAGTTGTCTGTAGTTGTTTGTCAAGGGTTGAGGTATCTTGAGTTTTCCCCTTCTGTGTCAGCATGTCTGGTCTACAGAGTGAGTTCCAGGACAGCCAGGGCTATACAGAGAAACCCTGTCTCGAAAGAAAGAAAAAAAAAAAAAAAAAAAAAAAGAAAGCTAGCTGCCAAGTAATAGGGTAGGCCATGCTGTGGGGAAGAAAAGACCTCAAGATATCTCAAGATAAGAGATTCATACAGAGAGCCACAAAGGCATCAAATATGTGAGTGGGGAAGCCATTTTGGATGCTCAGGTCCAGCGGCCCCCAGAATTCCTCTGACTCCCCTGCCATCTCCAACAGTAAGAGAATCTAAGAGCAAGACAGACTGGAGAGCCACCAAATCAGCTCATGGGAGTACAAGTGAGAACAATGCATGGGAGATTTAAAGGCTACTACATTTGGAGAATTTGATGTAGAGCAATAAAAAAACCAAACAACCCTCTCAAAAAACATCCCAGAGATAAATGAGTGTGTGTAATGCTGAAGATGTAATTCACCCAGTCTGGGATTTAGCTTACACATGGTAGTCAGCTCAGTTGTGTAGCCAGCTGCTATTCCCTGCTGTCTACCACAGGACAATGATTAGACTATTTCTCCAATCTCTTCTTAAATAGTACCGTGGACTTATGAGAGATTTTATATTTTTCCCTTATTGTCCTTAGTGACACACTGCCTCATATCTAACAGAATAATTTGTCATCTAATAATCATCATTTGTGTCATCTTTAATTTGATATATTTTATGTCATGAATATTTTATCAAAGTCATTGATAAAATTGATGAGTAGGACTTAACCCATTTAGTATTTTTTAAAAACAAAAGTATTTTAAAATATTTGTTTGCATGTGTTGTAGTTTGGGGCATGGGGTGGGGTTGTACACTTCCTGAAGGTGCTAGAAAAAGCCAGAAGAGGGCATCTGCTCTGGATCTGGAGATACAGGCAGCTGTAATGCACCTGACATGGGCACGGGAGACCAAAGACCACTCTTAATTGCTGAACCATCCTTCCAGCTCCATACAGTTAATCTTTTAGTAAGGTGCTTTAAATATTTTTCTGAGTAGTTTTTGATACTTGAATGGAGCAACACTTAGTGAATGGTCATTGCAGCTGAAAAAAGAAAAACCATCCAAATTTGCCACCCATATAATAATTACTCTTTTATCATCTGCAGTTTTACAAATAAGTCATACACATTTTATTCAAAGCACTGATTAAAATTTTCAAATGGGACCTGGCAAATTCAGAGTCCTTTGGGAGGACACTCAGGCCAATGGAGTAGAGGTTTTGTTCTATCCTCTGAGTGACACTTAAGAAAGGTTCTAGCTACAAACTTGGCTGATCAGTAGCTCTTCATGCTGGTCTTCTATTCCCTTTGGCTCATGATGACATTGTGGAGAATTTAGAGTTGAGATATATTGGTTCTTTCTGTGTATTTTCAGAAAAGAACACTCTAATGAAATGATTTAAATTTAGTCTGACATGGCTGGCTGCTATGTTATCAACTTGTGTAGTTTCCTAATGAACACTAATTTGTTCCCTACATGATCATGAATAATTCATCCTGGGATCTGGAGAACTCAGGTTTGGTGATCCAACACACCTGGGTTGAAATCCTGGCTCTCATCATTGTGAACAAGGCCAGCTAGTCAGCTTCTCTGGGCCTCAGTTTCTCTTTTGCACAGTGAGAATGATCGAATTTCCCTCCCGGGTTTGATGTGATGTTCAAAACAGGAAGTTGTCACAGAAGCTAACAGCTTCTGGAACAGGCAGAAGCCACAGAGCTACTGAGGCAGAACCCATTTTGGGCTCTTGACATCCGGGCACCTTCCCTGCCAGAGGAGGGGCGCCTGCCCCACCTAGGAGGGCTTTGCCGTAGCACCTGGGGGAGCCACCTTGGTTCCCGGATCCTGCTGAGACTAGTCTGCACAGGTGAGAGTGTGGACCACAGAAGCTAACAGCTTCTGGACACAGGCCCTGTTTTGGGCCTTCATCTTCTGCCAGGAAGCAGGTCCGAACTCCAGATATCTGTGCACCTTCCCTGCAAGAGGAGAGCTAGCCTGCAGAGAGTGCTCTAACCACTGAAACTCAGGAGAGAGCTAGTCTCCCATGTCGGCTGATAGAGCCTAACAGAATCATGAGAGGAACAAGCTCTAACCAGAGACAACTATAACAACTAACTCCAGAGATTACCAGATGGTGAAAGGCAAACGTAAGAATCTTACTAACAGAAACCAAGACCACTCACCATCATCAGAACTGAGCACTCCCACCTCTGCGAGTCCTGGGCACCTCGACACACCCGAAAAGCTAGACCCAGATTTAAAAGCATATCTCATGATGATGGTAGAGGACATCAAGAAGGACTTTAATAACTCGCTTAAAGAAATACAGGAGAACACTGCTAAAGAGTTACAAGTCCTTAAAGAAAAACAGAAAAACACATCTAAACAGGTGATGGAAATGAACAAAACCATACAAGACCTAAAAAGGGAAGTAGACACAATAAAGAAAACCCAAAGTGAGGCAACGCTGGAGATAGAAACACTAGGAAAGAAATCTGGAACCATAGATGCGAGCATCAGCAACAGAATATAAGGGATGGAAGAGAGAATCTCAGGTGCAGAAGATTTCAGAGAGAACATCTGCACAACAATCAAAGAAAATGCAAAATGCAAAAAAATCTTAAAACATCCAGTAAATCCAGGACACAATGAGAAGACCAAACCTACAGATAATAGGAGTAGATGAGAATGAAGATTTTCAACTTAAAGGGCCAGCAAATATCTTCAACAAAATTATAGAAGAAAACTTCCCAAACCTAAAGAAAGAGATGCCCATGAACATACAAGAAGCCTACAGAACTCCAAATAGACTGGACCAGAAAAGAAATTGCTCCCAACATATAATAATGAGAACAAAAAAATGCACTAAATAAAGATAGAATATTAAAAGCAGTAATGGAAAAAGGTCAAGTAACATATAAAGGCAAGCCAATAAGAATTACACCAGATTTTTCACCAGAGACTATGAAAGCCAGAAGAGCCTGGACAGATGTTATACAGACACTAAGAGAACACAAATGCCATCCCAGGCTACTATATGCAGCCAAACTTTCAATTACCATAGATGGAGAAACCAAAGTACTCCATGACAAAACCAAATTCACACATTATCTTTCCATGAATCCAGCCCTTCAAAGCATAATAACAGAAAAAAAAAAAAAAAACTAATACAAGGACGGAAACCATGCCCTAGAAAAAGCAAGAAAATAATCCTTCAATAAACCTAAAAGAAGACAGCCACAAGAACAGAATGCCAACTCTAACAACAAAAATAATAGGAAGCAACAATTACTTTTCCTTTATATCTCTTAATGTCAATGGACTCAATTCCCCAATAAAAAGACATAGACTAACAGACTGGCTACACAAACAGGACCCAACATTTAGCTGCTTACAGGAAACCATCTCAGGGAAAAAGACAGACACTACCTCAGAATGAAAGGCTGGAAAACAATTTTCCAAGCAAATGGTCTGAAGAAACAAGCTGGAGTAGCCATTCTAATATCGGATAAAATCGACTTCCAACCCAAAGTTATCAAAAAATACAAGGAGGGGCACTTCATACTCATCAAAGGTAAAAATCTTCCAAGAGGAACTCTCAATTCTGAATATGTATGCTCCAAATGCAAGGGCAGCCAAATTCATTAAACAAACTTTAGTAAAGCTCAAAGCACACATTGCACCTCACACAATAATAGTGGGAGACTTCAACACACCACTTTCATCAATGGACAGATCGTGGAAACAGAAACTAAACAGGGACACAGTGAAACTAACAGAAGTTATGAAACAAATGGATTTAACAGATATCTACAGAACATTTTATCCTAAAACAAAAGGATATACCTTCTTCTCAGCACCTCATGGTACCTTCTCCAAAACTGACCATATAATTGGTCACAAAACAGGCCTCAACAGATAAAAAATATTGACATTGTGCCATGCATCCTATCAGATCACCATGGACTAAGGCTGATCTTCAATAACAACATAAATAATAGGAAGCCAACATTCACGAGGAAACTGAACAACATTCTTCTCAATGATACCTTGGTCAAGGAAGGAATAAAGAAAGAAATTAAAGACTTTTTAGAGTTTAATGAAAATGAAGCCACAACATACCCAAATTTATGGGACACAATGAAAGCATTTCTAAGAGGAAAACTCATAGCTCTGAGTGTCTCCAAAAAGAAACTAGAGAAAGCACACACTAGCAGCTTGACAACACACCTAAAAGCTCTAGAAAAAAAGGAAGCAAATTCACCCAAGAGGAATAGAAGGCAGGAAATAATCAAACTCAGGGGCAAAATCAACCATGTGGAAACAAGAACTATTCAAAGAATCAACCAAATGAGGAGTTGGTTCTTTGAGAAAATCAACAAGATAGATAAACCCTTAGCTAGACTCACTAGAGGGCACAGGGACAGCATCCTAATTAACAAAATCAGAAATGAAAAGGGAGACATAACTACAGATCCTGAAGAAATCCAAAACACCATCAGACCCTCTACAAAAAGCTATACTCAACAAAACTGGAAAACCTGAATCAAATGGACAAATTTCTAGACAGATACCAGGTACCAAAGTTAAATCAGAATCAAGTTAATGATCTAAACAGTCCCATATCCCCTAAAGAAATAGAAGCAGTCATTAATAGTCTCCCAATCAAAAAAGCCCAGGACTAGATGGGTTTAGTGCAGAGTTCTACCAGACCTTCAAAGAAGATCTAATTCCAGTTATTCACAAACTATTCCACAAAATAGAATCAGAAAGTACTCTACCCAATTCATTCTATGAAGCCACAATTACTCTGATACCTAAACCACAGAAAGATCCAACAAAGATAGAGAACTTCAGAACAATTTCTCTTATGAATATCGATGCAAAAATACTCAATAAAATTCTTGCTAACTGAATCCAAGAACACATCAAAACAATCATCCATCCTGACCAAGTAGGTTTCATTGCAGGGATGCAGGGATGGTTTAATATACGGAATTCCATCAACGTAACCCACTATATAAAGAAACTTGAAGACAAAAACCACATGATCATTTCCTTAGACGTGGAGAAAGCATTTGACAAAATCTAACACCCATTTGTGATAAAAATCTTGGAAAGATCAGGAAGTCAAGGCCCATACCTAAATATGATAAAAGCAATCTACAGCAAACCAGTAGCCAACATCAAAGTAAATGGTGAGAAGCTGGAAGCATCCCTCTAAAATCAGGGACTAGACAAGGCTGCCCACTTTCTCCCTACCTATTCAACATTGTACTTGAAGTCCTAGCCAGAGCAATTCGACAACAAAAGGAGATCAAGGGGATACAAATTGGGAAGGAAGAAGTCAAAATATCACTTTTTGCAGATGATATGATAGTATATATAAGTGACCCTAAAAATTCCACCACAGAACGCCTAAACTTGATAAACCACTTCAATGAAGTAGCTGGATATAATATAAAATTAACCCAAACAAGTCAATGGCCTTTCTCTACACAAAGGATAAACAGGCTGAGAAAGAAATTAGGGAAACAACACCCTTCTCAATAGTCACAAATAATATAAAATACGTTGGTGTGACTCCAACTAAGGAAGTGAAAGATCTGTATGATAAGAACTTCAAGTCTCTGAAGAAAGAAATTAAAGATCTCAGAAGATGGAAAGATCTCCCATGCTCATGGATTGGCAGGATCAATATAGTAAAAATGGCTATCTTGCCAAAAGCAATCTACAGATTCAATGCAATCCCCATCAAAATTCCAACTCAATTCTTCAACGAATTAGAAAGGGCAATCTGCAAATTCATCTGGAATAACAAAAAAACCTAGGATAGCAAAAACTCTTCTCAAGGATAAAAGAACCTCTGGTGGAATCACCATGCCTGACCTAAAGCTGTACTACAGAACAATTGTGATAAAAACTGCATGGTACTGGTATATCGACAGACAAGTAGACCAATGGAATAGAATTGAAGACCCAGAAATGAACCCACACACCTATGGTCACTTGATCTTTGACAAGGGAGCTAAAACCATCCAGTGGAAAAAAGACAGCATTTTCAACAAATGGTGATGGCACAACTGGCTGTTATCATGTAGAAGAATGCGAATTGATCCATTCCTATCTCCTTGTACTAAGGTCAAATCTAAGTAGATCAAGGAACTCCACATAAAACCAGAGACACTGAAACTTATAGAAGAGAAAGTGGGGAAAAGCCTCAAAGATATGGGCACAGGGGAAAAATTCCTGAATAGAACAGCAATGGCTTGTGTTGTAAGATCGAGAATCGACAAATGGAACCTCATAAAATTGCAAAGCTTCAGTAAGGCAAAAGACACTGTCAATGAGACAAAAAGGCCACCAACAGATTGGGATTCCTGAATAGAACAGCAATGGCTTGTGTTGTAAGATCGAGAATCGACAAATGGAACCTCATAAAATTGCAAAGCTTCAGTAAGGCAAAAGACACTGTCAATGAGACAAAAAGGCCACCAACAGATTTACCTATCCTAAATCAGAGAGGGGACTAATATCCAATATATATAAAGAACTCCAGAAGGTGGACTCCAAAAAATCAAATAACCCCATTAAAAAATGGGGCTCAGAGCTAAACAAAGAATTCTCACCTGAGGAATACAGAATGGCTGAGAAGCACCTGAAAAAATGTTCAGCATCCTTAATCATCAGGGAAATGCAAATCAAAACAACCCTGAGATTCCACCTCACACCAGTCATAATAGCTAAGATCAAAAATTCAGGTGACAGCAGATGCTGGCGAGGATATAAAGAAAGAGGAACACTCTTCCACTGTTGGTGGAATTGCAAGCTTGTACAACCACTCTGGAAACCAGTCTGGCGGTTCCTCAGAAAATTGGACATAGTACTACTGGAGGATCCAGCAATAACTCTCCTGGGCATATATCCAGAAGATGTTCCAACCGGTAAGAAGGACATATGTTCCACTATGTTCATAGCAGTCTTATTTATAGTAGCCAGAAGCTGGAAAGAACCCAGATGCCCCTTAACAGAGGAATGGATACAGAAAATGTAGTACATTTACACAATGGAGTACTACTCAGCTATTAAAAAGAATGAATTTATGAAATTCCTAGGCAAATGGATGGACATGGAGGGCATCATCCTGAGTGAGGTAACCCAATCACAAAAGAACTCACATGATATGTATTCACTGATAAGTGGATATTAGCCCAGAAAGTTAGAATACCCAAGGTATAAGATACAATTTGCAAAACACATGAAACTCAAGAAGAACGAAGACCAAAGTGTGGACACTTTGCCCCTTCTTAGACTTGAGAACAAAACACCCATGGAAGGAGTTACTGAGAAAAAGATTGGAGCTGAGCCAAAAGGATGGACCATCTAGAGACTGCCGTACCCGGGGATCCATCCCATAATCAGCCTCCAAATGCTGACACCATTGCATACACTAGCAAGATTTTGCTGAAAGGTCCCTGATATAGCTGTCTCTTGTGAGGGTATGCCGGGGCCTAGCAAACACAGAAGTGGAGGCTCACAGTCAGCTATTGGATGGATCACAGAGCCCCCAATGGAGGAGCTAGAGAAAGTACCCAAGGAGCTAAAGGGATCTGCAGCCGTATAGGTGAAACAACAATATGAACTAACCAGTATCCCCTGGAGCTCGTGTCTCTAGCTGCATATGTATCAGAAGATGGCCTAGTTGGCCATCAGTGGAAAGAGAGCCCCATTGGTCTTGCAAACTTTATATGCCTCAGTACAGGGGAACGCCAGGGCCAAGAAGTGGGAGTGGGTGGGTAGGGGAGTGGTAGGGAGGGTATGGGGGACTTTTGGGATAGCATTGGAAATGTAAATGAAGAAAATACCTAATTAAAAAAAGGAAAAAAAAACAGGAAGATGTGTGGGAAGTACTTAAGAAAATGAGTGATTGGTAGTAACTTAGTACTCCCGGAGTTTGTCACTGTTACTGTAGCCACCATGTGTTGTGATGACAAATTGTCCTAATTAGCCTCAACTCTCAACTTGATACTTCTTATGATCACCTCCAAAGAGTCTCAGTTGAGTATTTGCCTTTATCAGGTTAGTCTACAGACTTGTCTGTGGACAGTCTCTTAATTGTCCTAATTGATATAGGAGACCCCACTCACTGTGGGTGGAACCATTTCTGGACAGGTGCCCTGGGCTGTATAAGGAAGCTAGGTGAGCAAGCCAGCAAATAACCTCCTCCAGGATTCCTGTTTCCAGGTTCATGGCTTGTGTTCCTGTCCAGACTTCCCTCAGCGTTGGGCGTGACCTGGAAGTATAAGCCTTCCTTCCCCACATTGCTTTTGGTCAGAGTGTTTAATCACAGTAACAGAATGAAACCAGGACAGCTGTCAATCTGTCGTCTCTTAAGATTGGCTTTCTAATTTTCATGTCTCTAGAAGTTTGAACAGCCTGTGGCTAGCCCCCAACTAAAGGCATCGTGTTGATGACCACAGAAAGAAGAAAGGTCTGCCCCCTGTCCACACTAACCATCTGCCCCAAACTGGGCCTCTTTGTTGTTTTTCCTCAAAGTATTGATTAGGGGCCATGGAAGATGGCTCAATGGTTAAGATCACCAGCTACTCGGCTTCAACTCCCAGCACCCACATGACAGATAACAACTCTCTGTAAGTCCAGTTCCAGGAAATCCAACACCCCCTTCGGGTCCCCAAGGACATTGCATGAACCTTCTGGTCCTCTAATGGCACTGCACATGTGTGGTACATACATGCAGACAAAATACCAATATACATAAGATTTTTAAAAATTTTTAAATCTCAAAAAATTATATATTAAGCAATGTGACTCCCACCTCGTGCCCATCTCTCCCCTTTGTGACCACTGAGTGTTTAGGTCACCTGGGACTCCATCTGGATCGGACAAACCCATTCCAGCTACTTTTCATGTTTCCTGACTTCTGGGCCCCATAACCATATTTTGCATAAATCTTTTATCACCAGCTCTGGAATGTTGCACATATAGAGATCACTCTATTCTGCCAAGATGGAATAGAATATGAAGAAGACATGGGATTGTGGGTTAGGAACAGGATCTGGAGAGGTAGAACACCCTAGAGGTGGGGAGGGTGAGGAAGATGGCCCAGTGAGTGAACCACTTGGTACTCAAGTGTGGAGATAGGGGTTTAGATCTAAGCAAATTGTGCAAATGCCCACCAGGTATCCAGTCTGTCTGTAATCTCAGAGTTTGGGAGGCAAAAACAGGGGATCCCCAAAGCAAGCTTGAGAGTTAGACTAGGCAGATTAATAAAGTGAGTTCTGGGTTCAAGTGAAAGACCCTGCTTTAACCCAGGAAGAATCCACACTTTGTCCTCCACACTAATAAAACACATATATGTGTGTGTGCCTACACACATATATCCATATACATGTAAATACACACATACATGTGTACATATCACACAAATATGCATGTAAAGAAGAGAGAGAGAGAGAGAGAGAGAGAGAAAGAAAGAAAGAAAGAAAGAAAGAAAGAAAGGAGGGAGGGAGGGAGGGAGGGAGGGAGAGGGAACAGGAATTTTAAAAGGGAAATAAATCCCAGTAACAAGGAAACTCCAAGCAACTTTGAGGAAATAATCGGTTCTGCTAAAAGTACCCCATCCCAATACTACCCACATGGTAATCATTCCTTTTACCCTCTACAATTTTATAAGTAGGCCACACACATTTTATTCAAAACATTGGTAATACTGTTGAATAGAACCTGGCAAGTCCAGACTGGGAAACTTATGAGTGCACACAAGAAACTCAAGGTTCTGTGCTTGACAGAGCTGTGCCTTGTAAGGCAGTTCATGACTGACGGTAAGCTCAGCTCTAGGGAATCCAATGCCCTTTTCAGGATTCTGTGGGTACTGCGCGCGCACACACATGCACACACACACACAGAGAGAGAGACAGAGAGACAGAGAGAGAGAGAGACAGACAGACAGACAGACAGACACAGACAGAGACAGAGACAGACAGAGACAGAGAGAAAGAAATTTAGAAAAAAAAAATCTTGAATCTCTAAGTAGTCACAGGCGGCACCATGTACTCTCTGTGTGTGTGTGTGTGTGTGTGTGTGTGTGTGTGTGTTCTTTATATGTAGATGTTAAAAGACATGAAAAAGTACACCCAGATCCATCTCACTTCCTGGAGATCACCTCTGTGTGCACTCGGGAGGATTTCTGAACAAGCGTCTCTCTTCCATCTTTCCTTCCTTCTTCTTTTCTTCCTTCTCACTCCCACTTTGCACGTCAAGGACTGCAGGTCATCTCTACCTCCCAGGCCCGGCAGGGTACCAGCATGTGCTCCTTCACTTTGCTTCCATTTTGTTACCCTCTTCACACCCAGCTTTCACTTCCTATCTGCTTTCCCACTCTCCCCGCTGGCAGCCGCCCCCGGGTGCTGTATGTGTTTGCATCATTGAAGAACATGTTGTGCTTGCGTATTATTAACCTACATAAACAATACTTACTATATATTTTATTCTCTCTCTCCCTCTCTCTCTTTCTCTCTCCCTCCCTCTAGCCCTCCCTCACACAAGTGTATATGCACACACACACACACACACACACACACACACACACACACATACACACACACACACACATACACACACACCTCACTTGGAGAGTCCCAGTGAGGGACTGTCTGAATCAGGTTGGTATGGCCATGTCTGCGAAGGATTGTCTTGATTGCCTTAGTTTATACAAGAAGAACCATCCTGAAATCAGTGTGAGTCCTGGACGACTGTATAAAAGTAGAGGATGCTAGGTGAGCACACAGCACACGTGAATTTATTTTTCTCTGCTCTTGACTGTTGATGTGATGTTATGTTGTGACGAGATGCTTCACGCTCAAGGGGTTGTAAGTTTCTCACCATAGACAATAATCTGAAATTGTGAGCCAAAATAAACCCATTCTCCTCTGTTCGTTTTCATCGCAGCACTGAAAATAAATCTAGAAATGAATATATATCCGTATATATACTCACACATGCATATGCACATACACACATCCATTTATATTGTAGTTAGTCCATCTGACTGGGTGTGGCTACTTGCTGCACCATGTTGAAGAATGCCCCACATTCTATCTATACTCTATAAGTGGCTTCTACCTCACACTGCCAAGACCAGCACTACATCTGTCCCCATGGACGCACCCATATGGATCTGATTTTCGGAAGTATACAGTGAGGGATGAGATTTCTGACTCGCAGGGGAATACATCTTTAGTACCACTAAGTGCTTCCAGATTGTTCTTCAGATGGATATAATTCTTTTCTATTTTATTAAGAAAAGATTCTCAAACCATAAGCTTTCCTCCTGGGACTGGAGAGATGGCTCAGCGGTTAAGAGCACTGATTGCTCTTCCAGAGGTCCTGAGTTCAATTCCCAGCAACCACATGGTGGCTCACAACCATCTGCAATGGGATCCCATGCCCTCCTCTGGTGTGTCTGAAGACAGCAACAGTGTACTCATACATTAAATGAATAAATAAATCTTTTAAAAAATGAATTTCCCTCCTTATGGTGTAGTCTGTGTCTCTTAGGGTACTTACAGGAGAGTGGTGGTAGCGGTACCTACCTCTACCACACTCCCGGGTACAGTCAGCATGGGCTCCCATTTCCCTGCCTCTGCTCTGGCAACCACTCACTCATCTGCTTTTTGTCTTTGTCAGTTGTCTACTCTGAACATTCCATGTAAGCACAGTCATTCTACATGTGACCTTGTTTGTCTGCCTTGTTTTCTCACTTAACTTAGTATTTGGGCCAGCAAGATGGCTTGGTGGGCAAAGGTGCTTGCTGCCAAATTTAAGGACATGAGTTCAATCCCCAGGACTCACATAGTGGAAGGAGAAAACTGACTTTCACTGTCTGTCCTCTGACCTCCTTACATGTGCATACGTGTACACACTCATACCCATGTCTCCTAAGGTTATCCACATTGCATGTATACCCATGTGTCATTCATTTTACAGCTGAGTAATATTCCATTGTGTGGAGACATCAAGTTGTATGAATCTGTCAGCTGATGAGTGTTTGAATTGCTTTTGGGTTTTTGAATAGTTATTTATCAACCATTATGCTATGATGCCAAAGATCTGTATATAACACGTGTAAGCATAGGAATAATTGGAGGATGCTATGCTATGCTGAACTTTTGAACTGTGGTCAGAGTCACCATTCAGACTGATATGCCTTGTTTTGTGACCGGTATGTAGTCTCGCCTAGAGTTATGTATTCAAGACCATGTGTATCCTGTTGTTGTTGGCTTTGGAGTTTGTTGCCATGGTCTGTTCATTGAGTTCTCTATATCTTGAATTTCCTTGTTGATTTTCTGTGCAATTATTTTATTTACCATAACTGAAATATTTATTCTTTAAAGGCAGGGTCCTTGGTAGCTCAGCCATGCCCCAGTGGATGGCCCCATATCCCTGCATATATGAGTAGAACAAATCGAACTCAGTACCTTATAAAGAACAAAAGGGGGCATGGGATTGGGAATGGGGAGGAGTGGAGGGTGAATATGATCCAAAAATGTGTGTGTGCATGTATTTGTGCATGTGTGTATATATGTGTATAATTGTGTGTGTGCATGTGTGTATGTGTGTTCGTGTGTGTGTGTGTGTATGTGTGTATGTGTGTTCGTGTGTGTGTGTGTATGTGATACGTGTATGTGTGTATATCTGTGTATATGTGCATGTATGTGTGTTTGTGTGCATGTGTATTGTGTGCGTAATTCTCAAAGAAAAATATTATAAATGAAATATTTAAGTCTTCAACTACTACTACTGAATTTTTATCTGTCCTTAAGTCGTCATGTTTTCCTTCATGTATTTTGAGGATACACATGTGTTCTTAGGTACACACACGTGTCCTTCCTTATCCCCATGTTTTTTAAAGGCCTTTTTGATTTTTTAAAGACCTATTTTATCTGACACAAATGTGAACATGTCCGTTTTCTTTTGACACTGCTTGCATGCCATCTGTCCTTTTACCCTGAGCCTATCTGTGGTTTCCAATCGACTGCATGTAACCTCTAGAAAGCATGCTGTTGGTTATATTTTTCTATCACTCTATAGATTGACCTCTTTTTTCTTGAGTTGGGGTCCTGCTGGGGAGTCCAGAATTGTCTTGAACTTTGGATTCTCTTGTTCTGCCTCCCACTGCTGAGATTTTTATAGGTGTGAGACAACACACCCAGCAATTCCTAGTACTGGATGAGAGGGCAACCTGATCATTTAGAAGATATTCTATGTAATCTATTTCAAGTACTAGGTTTGATAAGTTTTGACATGTGTGCACATCCATTAAAAACTCCAACCCAATCAAAACATTTCCATTTTCCCGAGCCCCATCATAAACAATGCACCCTCCCATCTCTGACACAAATAACTGCTGCCATTTCTGTCACCATGGGGCACTTTATGTCACCGGGGAATACTTTATTGTTCTTGAATGCTATAAAAGTTCAATTACAATGCACTTCTTATGTCTGATTCATTTTGCTCAGCATGTTTTAATATTTTTCATGCTGTGATATTAATAGCATCTTATTTTCTATTATTAAGTCTCCTCTTATCAACATACATCAAAAACTGTATGTCCTCTCCTTTGTTCATGGACATGTGGACTCGGTCCACATTGGAGCTTTGACGAATAAAGATGCCATTAACATTTTTGTACAACATTGCTTATGTGCAGATAATATACTCCCTCCTGGACCCCTGGAGTAGAATTTAGAGATCACAGAGCAGGCCCATGTTTCAATTTATAAGACATTTTTAAAAGCTCACTTAGACCACTGGACACCTCTCCTAGCAGTGGCTTATAAACCACCATTGCCCCAGATCTTGCCTTTTGGATGTTACCTATGAGTTTTGAAGGAAGTCATCTTACTTCTTGACACAGTCTTTCAGGATCAAATTACAGGATAGAGTACCAAGTTTAATGTGAACTCCTTTGATATGTATACTGAATATTCAAATACCTATTTTAATGAGATGTCAAATCCATTGTCCATTTGAAAAACAAGTTTGTCTTAGCTGTAGTTATTCTAAGTGTGTGTGTGTGTGTGTGCATGCGCACACCCCTATGTTTTGCTTGCACACACATATGTCCTCTTCTAGTGTACAATGCCTGGGAAGACTGGAAGGGTGTGTTGGACTCCCTGGAACTGGAGTTACAGATGATTGCGAGCTGCCATTTTGAAGGCAGGGAATCCAGTTCAAGTCTTCTGCTGCTGTTAACCCCTGAGCCATCTCTCCTCTGACTTCCACTTCTTTCTGTAATATCTTTTACTGATTAGATGCTTTATGCTTTACAAAGTCCAGCAGTTCTGTTTTTATAGTATTACATTAAGTGAGAGCTTTGCCAAAACCCACGCCGTACTGTATTTTGTTCTCGATGCTCTACAGATTGAACTTCTGTATTTAGGCCCATGATCCATATTGCACCATATTTTGTGGGCTTTGTTTCTGTGTGCTCCTCTCTTTGTGGCTCATCAATGGCATTTGGTGATAGCACCTCACCTTCTCAGGAGGGTGCCATTAGCTCCCTCATTAAAAATCAATAGCTACACGAGTAGCATCTTGGGATACAGTCTCACTCTGCAGCCCAGGATGACCTTGAACTCGTGATCGTCCTGTTTCAGTCTCTGCAGTGTCTGACATCAGGCCTGACTGGTACTGCATCGATATACACAGCCTTCAGCCTTTAACCCCTTAAAAAAAATACCTATCGAATCTTTTGCTAGTATTACATTAACTCTGTAAACAATTTCTACAATTTAAACCAATTTTTAATGTCTAAATAATTAGGTAAGCAAGCACAGGGTTAATTTCTTATCAATGCTGAGCTCTGTAATGAATGAAGCACAGCCCTGAGCAGGTTGTCAAACCTTACCCAGCCATGTAAGCGAGGTGGGTAATGTTAGCCACTCTTCAACATACACCCTTGAAGATTCTGTGGGGAAAGGGGGAGCTTCAAATTCTTACATGTCAGAAGAACAAGCTGAGTGTGCAAATGTGAAATAATAGAATTAGGAGGCACTAAGATGGTAACAAGCTCCAGGGAGTGTTTAAGGGCTCCATGGTATTTTTAATACCCTGTAGGACGTCATCCCATCTAGTGGATAAAGAAAGGTTAGAGGCTCATGTAGTGAGGCCACCAGAGATAGCCTTTCCCAAGCCTGACCTCTTAAGCGCCAGTCCTTACAGTCTCCAGATGTGAGCACTCAGAGACCCTCGAGGTCTTATCTGAAGATCACTCACTCAGCCCTTGGCTTCATACTGAGAACAGGTTACAGGAGGGATCTGGTGTGGTCCTCTGCTCTCCGGATCCACAGAACTGATTTGGGGCTGTGATGATATTGTTTGTAAATCAGAATCTTATTCTCAGAACATCACCAGCAGCCGGCCAATTGAGGGCTAGCAAAGGCCCTGCTTTCCTTTACACCAAGCATTTAGGCTGGAAGCGGGATGCTGCTTTTGTACTGGCTTTGTTTGCAAAGATCTGACGTCCTGGGAACAAACGTATAAGTGACTATCAAATAGCTGCTCTTGCAGCAAGCTGTGGTGACTTGGGAGTCCCTAGGTTTTTACCATAATAAGCTTACATAATAAGCTATCTCACAAAGGGATAGACTCAGGGCATGCTTCAGCCTTTAAGGTTTAGGCACTTTATGAAATATGGATTTCTTGATGTAACAATAATTGTTGAAGATATTATTGGGGCTGGAGAGGGACGTCAGCAGATAAGACCACAGCTTGGTTCTCAGCATCTACATCAGGTGGCTCATAGTTGCCTTAAGTCCAGGTCCAGGAGTCTGTCACCCTCTTTTGACCTCCATGAGAAATGGCACACATGTACAAATCACATACACACACACCCCACCATACACACCACACATATCACATACACCACACACATACACACATACTGCACACACCACACCACACACACATCACACGTACCACATGCATACACACACACACACACTACAAGTATGATGGTTGATACTGTCAACTTGGCAGGGCTTAGAGACAAATCCTGAGACACAGCTGTGAGGTGGTTTTCCAATCAGGCTGAGGTAGGAAGACCCACCCTCAATGGGAGGGGCATCTTTCCATGAGGATGATTGCTTGGATTGGCAAAAGCAAGGTGAACATAAGCATTCACCATTTCCTGCTTCCTGACTGTGGATGCAACATGACCCGTTGACTCACACTCAACAGCTATGCCTCCATCACCATCATGGACGGCAACCCTCAGACCGAGAACAAAAGCGCACCTTTTGTCAGGGGTTTCATCCTGGCAACCCAAAGAGACTGAGACAGATACATCCCAGGCTCCCTGAGGAAACGGTGTTAGGACTTCACTGCTGGCTTTGCCCTGATGAGATGCCATGCCATAAGCAACTTAAATTATAATCTATGCCTTAAGGATTAAATTAAAAAATGTTTTAGCTCTACTTATCCTGTCCGACTGTGGGGCAAGTTGGGCGGGCCACCAGACTGAAGAACTTGTAAGGCCGAGTGAGCTCAGACCCCAGGAATCTCAGAGACTTGAGATCTGCAGAAGTCAAGCCACTCCCTACCCATTTCTGTACCTGCTCCAGAACATGGTAACCATGACATCCCACTGAGAGGACCACGGCAGTCAGTCAAGCAGGGAAAAACAGCTGTAGTCCTTCCCCATACAAATAGAGCATCACTAACATCCAGACTGAGCCAATAGGAAACACCTACCCCTAAATCCCTGCCATTCCTCAGTGTGGAATAGGGTATACAAGTTATTTCACCAAGGACCATCTGAGAGTGGCTGTTTTACTGAGCTGTAAACTCTTCCTTTAGGGAAAAGTTCTGTCTCCCTGTGCATCATTGCTGCACTTTGGACCCGCCTGGCTGGCCATGCTCATGCTGCTGCTGCTGCTGCTGCAATATTGGGACCTCGGCTACCTACCCTGCATGGGCTGTCCAAAACTCCTCACTTCTCTTTTGCGAGCTGTAACACTTCCAGCACTCCTGGTTGGACCCTTACCCTGTGGAACCTATTCATCTGGGCTCTGTTTTGCCCTCTTGGCAGACAACAAATGACATCCAACAACTAAATATTGGCTGAGGTATTTGCTGGATAGAACTGAGCTCTGAGACCTCAGTGGTTGGGGAAATCACAGAAAAATCCCATTTTTGGTGTTAAATGCTCCGAGGAACTTGGCTCTGCTCCTGATTTCTGATGTAGACCATGCAGCTTCATAGACATTCTGTTGGTGAAGAACCCTACAGAACTCAACCTGCTCACTGTAGACCTGGGACAGGAGTGGACCTGAGTGTAGAACAACAGGGCTTTATCCATCAAGATATCCTTCTCTGGGGGTGGAATTCCAATACTGTACACTTCCTCTTCATAATCTTGGTCATTAATCATCCAATGATATCTAGTGAGCACCTGCCTGGGTCATATATTCCACAATCCACCCTCAAAACTAATTTCAAATTACCTTCTGCTCTGAGAGTTAAATCCCATCCCAAGAGTCCATTCTGGCTTGTTTGACATCTCTGTTCCTTACAGAACTTTCAATCCAGAGCACAGGATCTCAGGGTCTCCTGATTGTCTCTCCACACCTTCTCAAACTCCAGGGTCTCTCAGTCTGGGCATAACTGACATGAGTTTGATACTGCCTTGCTGTGACAGCATCTCTGACCATTAGCACTTTTCCCCATTTCTAGTAGTGACAACTATCAACATCTCCCAGGGTTTCCAGATGTTTGAGAAGGGGGAGAAGAAATCAAAATTGCCATAGGTGAGAACCATGCTGTAATCCCGTAGGAACTATGACACTAAAAACACCAACAAGCCCATCGTGACAACTATATACGGCTTTCAAGGAAAACTTAAGTTCATTGGGTCCAATCCACTCTGTTTCCAGTCCTTAATGCATGCTGGAGACATCTGAGCTACTTGCAAAGGGTTAGCTGGGCATAAATATTTTCTAAAATTCCCATGGAATATTCAATTCCTACACAGTACTGACAAACTCTCTGCTAATTAGGTTTTGGTAGCCGTCAAAGAGGAAAAATAAATACTTTAAACACAATTAATATCCCTCCAAATTTATTTAAACTAGAAAATATCCAGGTAATTTCAGACTCAGAAAATGAATTTATATGCCCATAGGTTGCACAGCGCAGGATATCACAGATGTTTCTCATTCATGTCTTGTTCTGTTAGTCTTGCAAAGCACCTGGGGAAACTTGCTGTTATCGAGGAACGCCGGGCTTTTAAACAGTTGGCAGTGAAGGCACACCCCTGATACAGAACAGTTCTTTCTCTGGTTGGAAGTAACATCAGTTAGAGAAATGTCTCCAGGAGAGGCTGAGGAGGGCTGGCAGGGACGGAGACAGAGAGCCACTAAGGAAGAAAGGCCTCTGTTTCTCCACAAATGAACATTATCAAACGGCTACCTTGTCCCTTCATCCGTGCCTCAGTAAAACTGGGAATAAAAACAGTAAACATGGCGTATGGAAATCAAAGGCCCGGAGTGGTGCTTCTACAAAGCCCACACCGTCTGGAAGCTGCCGATGCCCTCAGCTCAAACACCCTCAGTCGGCTAGCAAGCTTCTGGAAGGCATAAGGCAACACTCAAAGCCCCCTGCAGAAGAAAGGGCAACTTGCTCAGGTCACCTGAATTTCTCATTTGAGAAGAATGCTGTGGTCATTCACCTCAGACAATTGCTGTTGGGATCAAACTGGATAAGGCGCGTGGAACCGGGGGTCCTAAAGCCCGACCTTATCCTTTTGTCCCAGGGACTTTATCTACCTCCAACTTTAGTCCACCAGGTAGAGTCCACTAGCTTTTAGTTTGGGCTTCTGGGGATATGGATGAGAGTAGCCACCAACTATTTATTAAAAAGGTCTCTCCTAATGGCTCACTCTAGTGCTAAAAGACCGAGCGGTGTATTTTTCCCGGCCAAGGTTATAATCGTATTTTAGGTTATTATAAACTTAAAGACCTGGAAATTAATTGATGTCATCTAAAATGCAGAGGAGCAGGAGATTAATCTGACAAATGGTTTCCATTAAAAAGAAAGCCATTCAGTTTCCCAAATTTATCTCATGTCCTGAGGTTTCTAAATGCCACTGCCTTCTTCCAGCTGCTGTCTGCTGCTTTCTCCAGCCCTAGGTTGGGAGAAGATGGGTATTAGTGGTAGCGCTCAGCTTGGTAGAGTGTTAACCCTTTGCTCCCCACTTCATAGGTGTTAAGTGCATCCACTGTTTGGCCTTTCAGCTTTAGAATGTATTTATAGATTGTGAAACAGAACCTTTGGTCACCTTTGATCACACAGTTTCATACAGGGTAAGAAAAGTCTCTGAGGCCATCCAGCCGAGCACATGGTCAAGTTTCCAAAATCTTAGCAATCACCTAGGAGTACGGTCTTCCATCAAATACCCATCATAAACAGTTAGTGCTGTTCTGGGGAGGGGTGACTGGTAGAGTTTTTCATGGATGCCTTTGGGATTTATTTTTGTCCCAGTCAGCTAGAGAGGGTTGGGTAGATGTCCCCACCCCAAGTCTGCACAGGCACACAGATGCCATCTTTTCTGAAGAAAGAACAGGATGAATGGTAACTCTAGACCTGGTCATGCCACTACATGATGACGCTGAGTTCGTGTTTTTCTAGATTGTTCTCGGCTGGTTCTGCCTTCACTTCTGGGTCGGGGTTCGAGTGATGCATTTGGATAAAAAGAACATAGATGAGACCTCCCAGGACAGCTCCAATCATAGGGCCCACGACAGGTATCCACCAGAAGTTATTTCCAAATCTGAAAGCAAACAAGAGACCAGTGAGACATTTGTTGGTCACCTTTGTATCACCATCCTGTTATTCACTAGGTCTTTCTTGTGTTCATACCTCTCTTACTATATATATATGAGTTCAGTGTAGCTGTCTTCAGACACACTAGAAGAGGGCATTGGATCCCATTACAGATGGTTATAAGCCACTATGTGGTTGCTGGGAATTGAACTCAGAACCTCTGGAAGAGCAGTCAGTGCTCTTAACTGCTGAGCCCACTCTCCAGCCCTCTCTTGAACTTGATAATTGTTATTCACCTTAGCATGGCCATTACCGTCCTGGACTTCCCAGTATACCTGGTAACAGGGACCCAGTCCAGTGTCCTAATGACACCAGGGAATGATTGTATCCTATTTATTTTCCCTTTAGAGAACATGGCACTTGGGCAAATGAGATGGTTCGGTGGGTAAAGTTGCTTCCTGCCAAGCCGATGGCCTGTGTCCCATCCCCAGGACTCGTGTTGTTGGAAGGAGAGGACCAACTTCTTGCAAGCTGTCTTTTGACTGCCACAGATGTGCACAGTGGTGTGTGTGTGTGTACCCACACACGTCCTATACACCCCCTCCAGAAAAATGTATTGTATTAAAAATATATATGCTTCCATGAATCCGTGGCCAAGGTTTGAGGGTCTCTAGAGAGGCTATTCAGTAACTGTCTTTCCTATACTGTGAAAAAAATGAAGCTTGGGGGTTATGAATGAAAAAAAAAGGGGGGGGGACTCAGAATATGTGAACAAGTTCCCAGGACTCTGGAGTTAATTCCCACAACCAAATAGTGAAGGAAGGAAGTTTAAACCGGTATGTGAATTATCTCCTAATTACCTACTGAATATTGCTAGACCGTCACATAGCTTTCATGGCACAGCCCACAGGTGCACTCTGCAAGGCTTCACTTCTCTTTTGAGAGCTGTAACGCTTCCAGCACTCCTGGTTGGACCCTTGCCCTGTGGAACCTATTCATCTGGGCTCCGCTTTGCCCTCTTGGCAGACAACAAACGGCATCCAACAACTAAATATTGGCTGAGGTATTTGCTGGGTAGAACTGAGCTCTGAGACCTCAATGGTTGGGGAAATCACAGAAAAATTCCATTTTTGACATTAAATGCTCCGAGGAACTTGGCTCTGATGTAGACCATGCAGCTTCATAGACATTCTGTTGGTGAAGAAGAACCCTACAGAGCTCAACCTGCTCACTGTAGACCTGGGACAGGAGTGGACCTGAGTGTAGAACAACAGGGCTTTATCCATCAAGATATCCTTCTCTGGGGGTGGAGTTCCAATACTGTACACTTCCTCTTCATAATCTTGGTCATTAATCATCCAATGATATCTAGTGAGCACCTGCCTGGGTCATATATTCCACAATCCACCCTCAAAACTAATTTCAAATTACCTTCTGCTCTGAGAGTTAAATCCCATCCCAAGAGTCCATTCTGGCTTGTTTGACATCTCTGTTCCTTACAGAACTTACAATCCAGAGCACAGGATCTCAGGGTCTCCTGATTGTCTCTCCACACCTTCTCAAACTCCAGGGTCTCTCAGCCTGGGTATAACTGACATGAGTTTGATACTGCCTTGCTGTGACAGCATCTCTGACCATTAGCACTCTTCCCCATTTCTAGTAGTGACAACTATCAACATCCTCAGGTGATCCCCCCACCACCACCACCACCACCACGAATGTCTGCACATGCTAGCAAAGATGTGGTTCCAGGGGACAGTGGTTGCCTTGTGAGGCTTGTTTTTTAAAGAAAAAAAAAATCTATTTAAGCGACTCCACAAGAGCGACTTCTACCATCACTTAGGAAAAGCAAAGTACATAAAATATATTATTTAATACTTCTACCATCACTTAGGAAAAACAAAGCACATAAAATATATTATTTAAGGACATACATGGCTAGGGAAAACTAGTTCTAAAACTCAGGAGAGTGATAGACATTCAGAATAGGACAGGAAAAGCAGGCTGGCAGGGGGTGCAGACAGGTGCCTTTGAAGATTTCACACAGCACAGTTGTATTAGTCAGGGTTCTCTAGAGTCACAGAACTTATGAATAGTCTCTAAATAGTAAAGGAATTTATTGATGACTTACAGTCGGCAGCCCAATTCCCAACAATTGTTCAGTCGCAGCTGTGAATGGAAGTCCAAGGATCTAGCAGTTACTCAGTCTCACGCAGCAAGCAGGCGAAGGAGCAAGAGCTCCAGCTAGACTCCCTTCTTCCAATGTCCTTATATTGTCTCCAGCAGAAGGTGTAGCCCAGATTAAAGGTGTGTCCCACCACACCTCTAATCCCAGATGAAAGGCGTAGCCCAGATTAAAGGTGTGTTCCTTAAACTCGGAGATTCAATCTTCTGGAATCCATAGCCACTATGGCTTAAGATCTTCAAACCAAGATCCAGATAAGGATCTCCAAGCCTCCAGATAAGGGTCACTGGTGAGCCTTCCAATTCCGGATTGTAGTCATTCCAAATATAGTCAAGTTGACAACCAGGAATAACCACTACAATCCACCCCTTGTCAACTTGACACAAATAATATCTCATGTTCACATGAAACAATAACAAGGTTGTAAATACGCCTAACATGATATAACTATCCCTCGTACAATCGCAAACACATTAGTAAATTTACAATGGGCATTCATATTACTTTATAATCCTCGTTTCTGCAACTGGTTACGTGGCCTTAATTGGTATTTATAACTACCTTCCTCTACTACCCATTCTGTATTTCCTTCACCTTCAGCCAGCACCTCAGCAGGTCTTGGCTCTTTTCCTGGAGGATTGACCCATACCTTCATTCCTGATGGGTCTGCATCCTTTGTCATCCTGCTTGGATTAGGCTGTTGTAGTTTCCCATTGACTTTAATCACAGGACATGGTAGTACTAAGAGACGCCCTAAGGGATCTCCTACACTCCAGACATAATCTTGCTTACCACCATTGTGAAGAGGTAATCCAATTTCCCCATGGTAATCTGGATCTATCACCCCTCCTAACACTGTTATTCCTTTTTTAGCCTGTTGGTTTAAGGGCATTAGAAGCCCAAAATGACCAGGGGGAAGTCTGAGCTTCCAGTTCAATGGAATGTTTGTTGTAGCTCCTGGTAGGAGCACTCCCCTCTCTGGAGCCAAAACTTCTAGGCCAGCAGAACCTAGAGTTATGGGGACAGGAAGCAAAAATTTTCCTAGAGGGTCACTAGGAGTGATAGTAAGTGGAACTATTCCGTTTTCCACCCCTTGATTCCTGGACCCATGAATCCTGGCTATGGGTGAAACTGTACCATATATCGAGCGCTGATTCAAAGCATATACTGCCTTCTGAAGAACTCTACCCCAGCCTTCCAAGCTGTTACCACCTAATTGGCGCTGTAACTGCGTCTTCAAAAGGCCATTCCATCTTTCTATCAGCCCAGCTGCTTCAGGATGATGGGGAATGTGGTAAGACCAGTGTATTCCATGATCGTGGGCCCACTGTCGTACTTCTCTGGCTGTGAAATGAGTTCCTTGGTCAGAAGCAATACTGTGTGGAATACCATGACGATAGATGAGGCATTCTGTCAGTCCGTGAATGGTGGTTTTAGCAGAGGCATTACGTGCAGGAAAGGCAAATCCATAACCAGAATAAGTATCTACTCCAGTAAGAACAAAACGCTGTCCTTTCCACGAAGGAAGTGGTCCAATGTAGTCAACCTGCCACCAGGTTGCTGGCTGGTCACCTCGAGGAATGGTGCCATATCTGGGGCTCAGTGTTGGTTTCTGCTGTTGGCAGATCTGGCAATCAGCAGCAGCAGTAGCCAGGTCAGCTTTGGTGAGTGGAAGCCCGTGTTGCTGAGCCCAAGCATAACCTCCATCTCGACCACCATGACCACTTTGTTCATGTGCCCATTGAGCAATGACAGGGATGGCTGGGGAGAGAGGCTGACTGTCCACAGAACGGGTCATCTTATCCACTTGATTATTGAACTCCTCCTCGGCTGAAGTCACCTTTTGGTGAGCATTTACATGGGACACAAATATCTTCACATCCTTTGCCCATTTGGAGAGATCTATCCACATACTTCTTCCCCAGATGTCTTTCTCACCAATTTTCCAATTGTGATCTTTCCAAGTCCCTGACCATCCAGCCAATCCATTGGCTACAGCCCATGAGTCAGTGAATAATCGTACATCTGGCCACTTCTTCTTACAAACAAACTGTAATACCATGTGTACTGCCCGAAGTTCTGCCCACTGTGAAGATTTCCCTTCACCTGTGTCTTTCAAGGTTGTCCCAGAAAGGGGTTGTAATGCTGCAGCTGTCCACTTCTGGGTGGTGCCTGCATAACGTGCAGAGCCATCAGTAAACCAGGCTCTAGTCTTCTCCTCTTCGGTCAGTTGATCATAGGGAACACCCCATGAGGCTATAGGTGCATGCTTGGCAGCAGATGGCATTGTAACAGGAGTAGAAACCATAGGCATTTGAGCAACTTCTTCATGTAACTTGCTTGTGCCTTCAGGACCTGCTCTGGCCCGATCACGTATATACCACTTCCATTTGATAATAGACTGCTGCTGTGCGCGTCCCACTTTATGACTTGCAGGGTCTGATAGTACCCAGCTCATGATGGGTAGTTCAGGTCGCATAGTAACTTGGTGTCCTATTGTCAAACGTTCAGTTTCCACTAAGGCCCAATAGCAGGCCAAGAGCTGTTTTTCAAAGGGAGAATAGTTGTCTGCAGATGATGGTAGAGCTTTGCTCCAAAATCCCAAAGGTCTTTTCTGTGATTCACCTACAGGGGCCTGCCAGAGGCTCCAAACAGCATCTCTATCAGCCACAGACACCTCAAGTACCATCGGGTCTGCTGGGTCATATGGTCCAAGTGGTAGAGCAGCCTGCACAGCAGCCTGGACCTGTTGAAGGGCCTTCTCCTGTTCCAGGCCCCACACAAAGCTAGCAGCTTTCCGAGTCACTTGGTAAATAGGCCTAAGTAACACACCCAAGTGAGGGATGTGTTGTCTCCAGAATCCAAATAGGCCCACTAAACGTTGTGCTTCTTTCTTGGTAGTAGGAGGGGCCAGGTGCAATAACTTATCTTTCACCTTAGAAGGAATATCTCTGCATGCTCCACACCACTGGACTCCTAAGAATTTCACTGAGGTAGATGGTCCTTGAATTTTGGTTGGATTTATTTCCCATCCTCTGATACGCATATGTGTTACCAATGAGTCCAAAGTGGTTGCTACTTCCTGCTCACTTGGTCCAATCAGCATAATGTCGTCAATATAGTGCACCAATGTGATATTTTGTGGAAGATCCAAACGATCAAGATCCCTTCTAACTAAATTATGACACAGGGCAGGAGAGTTAATATATCCTTGAGGCAAAACTGTGAAGGTATACTGTTGGCCTTGCCAACTGAAAGCAAATTGCTTCTGGTGGTCCTTATGGACAGGTACTGAGAAGAAGGCATTTGCCAGATCAATAGCCGCATACCAGGTGCCAGGAGATGTGTTAATTTGCTCAAGTAACGAAACTACGTCTGGTACAGCAGCTGCAATTGGAGTTACTACCTGATTTAGTTTTCGATAATCAACTGTCATTCTCCATGATCCATCTGTTTTCTGCACTGGCCAAATAGGAGAGTTAAACGGAGATGTGGTGGGAACCACCACCCCTGCATCTTTCAAGTCCTTGATAGTGGCAGTAATTTCTGCAATGCCTCCAGGAATACGATACTGTTTTTGATTCACTATTTTCTTTGGCAGAGGCAACTCTAAAGGCTTCCATTTGGCCTTTCCAACCATAATAGCCCTCACTCTACAGTTTAGGGAACCAATATGAGAATTCTGCCAATTTCTGAGTATATCTATCCCAATTATACATTCTGGAACTGGGGAAATCACCACAGGATGTGTCCGGGGACCTACTGGACCTACTGTGAGTCGGACATCAGTCAAAACTCCATTAATCACCTGCCCTCCATAAGCCCCTACTTTAACTGGAGGGCCACAATGTTTCTTGGGATCCCCTGGGATCAGTGTCAACTCAGAACCAGTATCCAGCAGACCCCGAAAAGTCTGATTATTTCCTTTTCCCCAGTGTACAGTTACCCTTGTAAAAGGCCGTAGGTCCCTCTGGGGAAGAATTGGAGAAAGGGTAACAGCAAAACCTTTGAGTGTCTTATCAAGATCCTTCCTCAGGGGAACCTGGCCACCCCTTCATTCAAGGGGTTCTGGATCTGCAAACTGTCTCAAGTCTGGAAATTGATTCACTGGCCGAGATTGCTGTTTACCACGATCTAATGTAGCCTTTCTTTCATTTGGCTGTTTACCACGATCTAATGTAGCCTTTCTTTCATTTGTTTGAGAATTTTTCTGCTTATACAGATCAAACAAATATGCAGTAGGCTTCCTATGTATTTCATTCCTGGAAACACCATGATTGGTTAGCCAGTACCAAAGGTCCAACCGAGTCATGCCATTATAAATTTCACCTCTCCTGTGCTGACCATTACTGGGTATGTTATTATAAACATTCTTTTGTCTACGCTGTCCATTATAATAACTAGAATCACCTTGTCTCCGGCGATTCAATGCTGCCACCTGGCCCTTGTTACCTCGGAATCCAACTAAACCCAGTGAATTTAATTCATCTAATTGAGCAGAAGCATCTCCAATGCTAAGATCTGGCACAAGGAAAAGGGAAAGAACAAAACCCTTCAAATGTGCTGGTGCCCCTTTCACCAATTTGCGTCTTATAGAGCTGGTGAAAGGCATATCTTCTGGACCTTCCCATTGTGGACAATTATGCTTTACACAATATATCCACTCTAGCATTGCAATTTCCCTAAGTCTTAAAATCCCTTCATCAACACTAAGCCATGGAATATCAGGCATCTCCAAGTCATTTCCAGTAGGCCATCTTTTGATAAACACCTCAGCCAACCATTCAAACAAACTTTTGACACCTTTTTTAACTATGCGAGCTTCCGTATTAAACCTAGAATCTCTACTCAGAGGACCCATGTCAATAAACTCAGCCTGCTCTAGTTTTATGTTCCTTCCACCCTTATCCCACACCCTTAAAATCCATTCCCACACATATTCACCAGGTTTCTGCTTGAATGAATTAGCAAACTCATTAAGCTCCTTAGTAGTGTAGCGAATTTCCTCATGGACTACACTTTCTACCTCCCCTCTAGGGGCCTGTTTTGCTTTGAGTCTGGTTACAGGTCTAGAAGAAACTATTGGTGGGCCGTGAGCAGACTCTGCAAAATTAATTTCCTCATGTGGGGAAGGCATTATTTCAAGAGGTGGGGCTGAGGGTACTACTTCCTCAGGTGGGGCAAACCCTTGAGAATCTGAGGATTCAAAATTCTCAGCTTCAACATGGTCTTCCCACACATCCCCATCCCATGTTGTAGGATCCCATTCTTTGCCAATTAGAGCCCTTACTTTAACTGTCGACACACTCTGAGGCTGAGACTTGAATTTTCGCTGTAGTTCAGCCAACCTTAAAATGAGAGTTTCTGTTTGGTTTTCTGCAACTTGAGCTCTATTGCTACAAGAGAGAAGATTCTCCTCAAGGACACACTTAGCAACTTTTAGATCGTTTACTTGTGTCTGGAGACTTTCGATTTTATCACACAACTCCTTCCTTTCATTCATCATTCTTTCCACAGATACTAAGAGCAGCCAGCCAGTAAAATCATTTTCCGATTTTTTCCCCATCTTGTAGAAAGCTTTGTGCACTGAATCACCTAATTCATTAAGAAAATCAAGGTCATTAGCTTCTTTAAGTTCGGAATATAGTTTCAACCATGGGTCTTCAAAATTCTCTGAGCTCCCAGGAGGGAGAGAATCTGGAGAGGTTTCAATATTTGAAAGTGCTGGTGGATCAACAAGCCAATTCCAGTATTTTAAAAGATTCATCCTTGTACTTCTGTTACTCTAGAACCACTCCTGGTACCAACTTCTGTATTAGTCAGGGTTCTCTAGAGTCACAGAACTTATGAATAGTCTCTAAATAGTAAAGGAATTTATTGATGACTTACAGTCGGCAGCCCAATTCCCAACAATTGTTCAGTCGCAGCTGTGAATGGAAGTCCAAGGATCTAGCAGTTACTCAGTCTCACGCAGCAAGCAGGCGAAGGAGCAAGAGCTCCAGCTAGACTCCCTTCTTCCAATGTCCTTATATTGTCTCCAGCAGAAGGTGTAGCCCAGATTAAAGGTGTGTCCCACCACACCTCTAATCCCAGATGAAAGGCGTAGCCCAGATTAAAGGTGTGTTCCTTAAACTCGGAGATTCAATCTTCTGGAATCCATAGCCACTATGGCTTAAGATCTTCAAACCAAGATCCAGATAAGGATCTCCAAGCCTCCAGATAAGGGTCACTGGTGAGCCTTCCAATTCCGGATTGTAGTCATTCCAAATATAGTCAAGTTGACAACCAGGAATAACCACTACAACAGTTCTGCCTAGATTCTGGCATCCTAGTGAGAACTCACAGGAAAAGACTCAGAGAGCATCTCAGTGGGAAAGCCCTCGCTCCGCATGCACAAGGCATAGGGTCTGATCCTCAGAGCCATAAGAAACCAAAAACCTTCCTGGCTAACATAACGGAGAGCATGCTGATTCTAGAAGGATCCATGCCTGTTCTTTGCATGATTGTGCTTGATTACCACAGACTGTCCCTTGTGGCCATTTCGTTTAGAGCGGTTTTGTCTGCTTGAGATAGGGTCATAGCTGCAGTCCAGGGTGGCCTGGGACGTATTATGTAGCTCAGGCGTCCCTCAAACTTTGATGGATTGCAGCCTTCATAGCTGGTTGATTTGATCAGAGGGGACAACAGAGGACATCACCAGAAAGCAAGAGCTCGGCCCTGGCCTCCAGAAGAGCTGGCCTCAAACCCGGGGGGTGGGGGGCAGACTAGGTGTCTGAGCTCCAGTGCCTTCATTCACTAGGAGCATGCAGGGAGGGACACGGTCCCTGTCTTTGGTCACCAGTGTGGGTTACATGGGAGAGCGAAGCGGCTATCAGATGACACTCTTACTTTGTGCAAGAGGTTGCTTGACCTGATGCCTCAGGGTCCTTCCCCACCCCACCCCTACCTCCATTCCCAAACCCCAAATCCAGAAGCACCCTGCTGTGAGCAGTGGGCAAAGGATGGCTGCTTTCTCCTCAGAGTTTGAGAGACCTTTTCCAGAAGCCTTGTCTGGAAGTAAGAATGCGATCCCTGTAGCAGCCTTTTTGGGTTGCTCCATGGTTTCTTTTTTTTTTTGGAATATCTCCCGCCTCAGCTGAGTAAGATACAAATCTTCCTGTCACTGGTGGAATCCTGTCTGCTTTATCTCAAGCTGGGCACAGCATGACAGACACAGAAGTCCTAAGTGGAGGCACTCAGATGTGAGTTACCTGCAGGGCACTGTCTCTGTGCGCACACACAGGGTAGCCGTTATTTACACTATGTTCCTAGGACTGCCAGGAATGCACATAAGTGTGTGTGTGTGTGTGTGTGTGTGTGTGTGTGTGTTTGTGTGTGTCTGTGTCTGTGTCTGTGTGTGTGTGTTTGTGTCTGTGTGTCTATGTGTGTGTATACACAAGTGAGGGTATGAATACAAGTGCATGTATGTCTGGAGCCCATGTTAGGTGTCCCTGTACTCTCCCTATATTATTCTCTGCTTTATTTCGCCTAGTGCCCTTTCAGCTAGGCTGGCTGACTAAAGGCCAGCAAGCTCTCTGGATATCCCAGGGCTGGAATTACAGGCACATACAGCTATGCCTTTGGGCATGGATTTTATCCTTCAAATCTCTCCTATTTCAATTCATCTTGTATGGTATGCCGGGTTAATTTTGACTAGTTGGCCTCGTAAACACACCAAACTTCTGCCCCAAATCCTGGTATGCCGGCTGATTTGGAAATGTCCTTCTCCGTCACAGTGACTCTGCATATCTAGTGCCCAATAAAACTCTGGTAAGAGAATGAAGGACTCAGGGGTCCTTAGGCAACATCAGAAGATGTTGATTCTAGATTTGACTTGGTCACAACGTCAATCTGTAGCCAACTTATATAATAAAAATGGTTCACTGGGGCTGGTGAGATGGCTCAGTGGGTAACAGCACCTGACTGCTCTTCCGAAGGTCCAGAGTTCAAATCCCAGCAACCATCTGTAACGAGATCTGATGCCCTCTTCTGGTGTGTCTGAAGACAGCTACAGTGTACTTACATGTAATAAATAAATCTTTAAAAAAAATGGTTCACATTTAACCAGCGTGTACATAGTCTCTGCTTTCTGGGTCCACAAGCTCCTACATCTCCAAGTCATGGCTCAGTCCTCTCTGCTGAAGCACAGGACCCATCCTTTTCTCTCCTCCCTACCATTGGTACTTACGTGAAGACCTCAAATCCCCATCCTGCCAGAGCAGTGAAGAGCCTGGGGCTGAGGTCTCGAGCAGGGTTCATGGCACAACCAGAGTTGAGTCCGAGAGAACAGGAAATGACAATGATTAGGAGGCCAATGACAATGGGCTCCAGGCCTCTGGGGACCCCCAGGTTTCTGGAGTCAAAGATGGCAAAGACAATCAGAAGGAGGAACATGGTAGACACCACCTGGAGAGGGAGGAAACATTCCAGAGTTCAGTCTGTGTTCTACACACTCAAAGTCACCCATTCTGTTAAGAGATAAAAATGGCAGGGGTCTGAAACCCAGAGCCAACACAACAGTTAAGAGCACTGGCTGCTCTTGCAGAGGACCTGGGCTCAGTTCTCAGTACCCATACGGCAGTTCACAACCATCTGTAACTTCAGTTCCCAGGGATCTGACGCCCTCTTCTGGCCTCCACAAGCATTGCAAGCATGTGCTACACAGACTCATCCACCTAAAATAAATAAACCTTAAAAAAAAAAAAAAGTGGCTGGGCGTGGTGGCGCACGCCTTTGATCCCAGCACTTGGGAGGCAGAGGCAGGCGGATCTCTGAGTTCGAGGCCAGCCTGGTCTACAAAGTGAGTTCCAAGACAGCCAGGGCTATACAAAGAAACCCTGTCTCGAAAAACCAAAAAAAAAAAAAAAAAAAAAAAAAGTGAAACTAGTGACAACTAACGGAGTGGACAGGTGCGTGGCTCTTCCTTCTATAAACACGCTAGAAGCAGACACTGACAGGATCGTCCATTGCAGCTTTGAGACTGGTCCTCAACTACTATACTGTCTGCTAAGCTGCTAGTCAGCAACACTGAGGGACAAGGGACACGATAAGAACGTGAAGGAAGGCTGGTTTAGACAGCACGCTGGAAAGCAACAGAGGAACAAGCAAAGTAGGTGGACGGAAGTTTCTTCATGGGAAACTTCTAATGAAGCCTAACACGTGCCATGTCCCCGAAAGGTAACCCCGTGGTAACTTACCCAAGTTCATGCATACAATTCAACAGGTCAGACTCATTCCACAGAAGTAATCTAAACTACGGAAAATTATTTTTAAATAATTAAAATGTATATGTGGCTTGTCATGCTGGAAACTGGAATTCATTTAAGCAAACATCAGTCTTGAGAAAGATGACTGCATCCCATGATGTCTATCCCACAGCTTGCTGCAGTGACACTAAAATCTCTAAACAGCACCAGTAGGCTGGCCCGGTGGATAAAGGCGCTTGCTGTCAAGCCTGACCCCTAAATCAACCCCCTGAACCCGCATGGTTGAAGGAGAGCACCAACTACCAAAAATGTGTTCTCTGCCCTCTGCATGGGTGCTGTGGCACACATACATGCACAGGTATTCACATATACACCAAATACATGTAAAACTAAAAAAATAGAACTGTCAACATAAACATTAAAGGTACTCGGAAGTGGTGGTGTTTTCCTGCTCTCTCACTTTCTAAACTTTCTAACCAACCACTGCTCTGCCACCTAGGTGACAGCGAAGGGGTGCTGTATACATAATGTCCTTCACACAGAGTGTGACACCTTTCTAAGGTGCATAGCATGTCCACCTCACTTGTGGTCTGTGTGCTTCATCTCACGGAACTGCTGTAATGATCTTGGTGTGGTAAGCCCTGCTGTGCTCCTTACAGATGGGTAAACTTAGGTAAACAGAGGTTGAGCCATGTGCTCAGGGCATGAAGAAGAGTCAGGATGGCACAAGGAGCCAGTCAGGATGGCACGAGGCAGGTGAATTTATAGTTTAATCTCTTTGGTGTTTCAAATATTTTTTTCCTTGAGACAGGTTCCTCTGTGTAGCCCAAGCTGTCCTGGAACTTGCTCTGTAGACAGGCTAGCCTCAAACTCATAGATCCAACTGCTTTTACTTCCCTAGTGCTGGGATTAAAGGTGTGAGCCACCACCACACAGCAAGAATTTGTATTTTGAAAGGTCTCCAGAGAGCTCCAGTGTCTGTGGTGCCTTTCCTGATCTTCCGTGGCAGAGTGGAACCCTTGGTTGTCCTTGTGCCTCAACTTGATTTATTACCTCTGCCCTTGTCACCTTGAACCACCTGTTCACTCGCCAGTGGAATACCTGATCTGGATGTTGAAGAACATGCTGGAGCCGCAGGTATCTAACAAATGTGTGTTAGCTAGATGAACTAACAGGGAAACAATGCTTGCATGTTGTCAGAGCGCAACAACTAACACCACTGAAATAAAGCGCTCCAAGGCACAGTTGGAGCAGCCAGCAGCTCTCTTGGGTGCTGACCGACTGTATGTTGGCATTTTCCTGGACTTTCTAAAGATGCAGGAAGGCAGAGAGCCTTCAGGCACTGGCTAATGGTTAGAGTAATGGGGATTTCTAACATTTATTCTCTCTACCTAGCTGTGTACAGTAACTGCTTAAAAGCAATAATTCCTGGGGGAAATGGCACATTACTCTGCGATAAGGACACAGTGAAGAAAGTTCTGATGAAGGCAGGTCTCTGCCGTCCAGATCCCAAGTGATTCTCTAAGGCACGTGACAAAACGTCCTAAGGCTAGGAATCAGGAGAATATGTGACACTCTAAGATTCCATCAGGACAGAAGAGAAAGGGAAGGAGAGATGGCCTAGGTAGAGACATTGCTGTTGTTGGTTCCCTGGTAAATATGGGGCATTACCATGGGCCATCCGGTATTATTTGTGCCATTTACCAGAAGGCTAAGCTGAGGCCTTAAGAAGCTCTGAGTTCACTTGTGCAAGGACAGACAGGTGATCAGCAGCAGGGCTCTCTCTCTAGAACAATTCAGGATTGCTAAAGAGATTTATGCTGCTATTTTGCCTTTGCGGTGCTGTGTGTCAGGGATGCCTCTGGGACCAGTGAGCAGCCAGGAATGGAAGGGAGATGGGACGAGTCTGTGAGAAGCAGAAGAGTATCACTCCAGGACTCATTGGAGAGGGATGAATTGTGGCAAAGTTCACGGGGCCAGGGGCTCCGCTTCCTTCTTCAGGCTCTCAGAATGGCTGGGGGAACAAGACACTGGATGGAAAGAACAAGGACGGGGGAAGACAGTTCCAGTGCAAGCCCAGGTCTGAGCAGTTAGCATTCCTCCCTCTCGCTCGAAGAGGGATGGCGCCACCTTCACAGGCGAGCTCTCTTGATGTCCTTTGAGAGTTCTGCTTGATTTTGATCTTTGTTAGAAGATACATTTGGCTGGATGGAACGGCAAGCCATCGTCAAGAAACCCTGCAAGTTTATCCATCCCCAAAGTCTACTCCAAGGTACTTCCGTTGCCTTGTTCATCTAGCTGGTACACCGGCTAGTTGTTTCAGGGTTTTGTGGGTGAGGTTTGCTCAACAGTTCCCGCAGCCATAGGCGTCCTGGTGGGGCTGCAGTAAAAGACCCAGTGCTTTGAAGCTAGAAAGATTAATTTTCTCCATCTCATTCTCTGTAGTTGCTGATATCAGAGATCTGAGGACCCCAAACCCGGACCACAGTGTGTCTTCAGTAATGTACTCTCTCTGTCATCTCTCCTCGCACCTATTTGCATGATGCTGTTGCAAAGGCCCCTCCCTCCTCAACTCCCTTCTCTTCACAGGGCTACAGCTCCTCCTAGTGTCAAACTTCTGTTTCCAGGTTAGCTCATCTGGGCTCAGAGATGGAAGGATTCTGAGAGGTAATCTGTTCCAAGCTGCCCATCCTCCAGGGTTTCTCATCCCCATAGCTCCTATAGCCTACCTCCTAGAGACTACCAGCCTGTCCTCCAGCAACTGCTTCCAGTGGCTGCTATCCTCAGGAGACAAGGTCTTTACTTAGTGTGAGCCAAATTTCGTAAAGTCTTTTTATGAGATGTGACTTGGCAGAATTACGACTTTGCTCACCTGTAGACTTGGCCGTGCATTGATACATCTTCATTCTTTGGAGCTCACTGATGGAAAGCCTGCCTTTCAAGGCCTGTGCTCAACCCCTCGTATTGCAGACAAAATTCTGGAGCTCCCTTTTATGTGTGTGATGCGCCTAGGCCATGGGCTCTGTTAAGACGAAGGCGAATATCTCATTCCCGGCAGCAAACTCATTGAAGTTTTATGATGAACGCAAACTTTGCATTTTCAGTGAGGAGGACATGGCCTCAAAAGTTGCTGCTGATGCTCTGAGTGGGGAGGGGAAGGGATGTGTGCTCTGAAGCAGTGGTAGGGATAATAAGATTTCCCCACCAGGTAAAGGTGTCTTGACCTGTAGCAGAGGGTACCTACTGTTGAGTTACGGGCATTCTTGTTACAGACCAAGGAGAACTGGAGAGGAAGCACGAGTCTGTTCAGGGTGCATTGTGGGTACCAGATGGAGTGTCGTCAAGATGTTTATTGTGAAAAAATGAAAAAAAAAGGAGATAAGAATGTCCCTGGACTGACAGATACTACTGTACCTTGACTGCTAGATCCTGAAAGAGCTAGAAGAATCTGAAAGCTTTTCAATTTCTCTTAGGAAGATGGTGCCCACCAATATGTTGTCAGAAAGCCCTTAAACAAAGAAGGGAAGAAGCCTGGGACCAAAGCACCCAAGATTCAGCATCCTATTACTCTGTGTGCATCCTGCAGCACACACATGGATGTAAAAGCTAAAGAGGAGGATGCAGTGTGCCAAAGGTTTGACCGAGAGAGTGGAGACATCCATAGAGCACCAGGAATGGATTGCCAAGAGATGCAGGCTGGCCTCACTGAGAACTTCTACTGATATTCTCTCTCTCTCTCTCTCTCTCTCCCTCTCTCTCTCTCTCTCTCTCTCTTTCTCTCTCTCCTTATTAGATATTTTCTCTATTTACATTTCAAATGTTATCTCCTTTCCAAGTTTCCCCTTTGAAAATCCCCTATCCCCTCCCACCGACTCCTGCTTCCTGGCCCTGGCATTCTCCTACACTGGGTCATAGAACCTTCAGAGGACCAAGAGCCTCTCCTCCCATTGATGACCGACTAGAACATCCTCTGCTACATATGCAGCTGGAGCCATGAGTCCCACCATGTGTTTTCTTTGGTTGGTGGTTTAATCCCAGGGAGCTCTGGGGGTACTGGTTAGTTCATATTGTTGTTCCTCCTATGGGGCTGCAAACCCCTTCAGCTCCTAGGGTACTTTCTCTAGCTCCTTCATTGGGGACCTTGTGCTCTGTCTAATGGATGACTGTGAGCATTCACTTCTGTATTAGTCAGGCACTTGGCAGAGCCTTTCAGGAGACGGCTCTATCAGGCTCCTGTCAGCAAGCTCTTGTTGGCATCTGCAATAGTGTCTGGGTTTGGTGGTTGTTTATGGGATGGATCCCCAGGTGGGGCAGTCTCTGGATGGTCCTTCCTTCAGTCTCTGCTCTGAACTTTGTCTCTGTAACTCCTTCCATGGTTATTTTGTTCCCCTTTCTAAGAAGGGTTGAAGTATCCACACTTTGGTCTTCCTAGAGCTTCTATTTCTGAGTTGGAGCCCAGTCAAACGTATGTCTTCAAGAGTAACAAGCATTTGCCGGTCCATCAAGTCTCTCTGCAGGGCATGGGGGAGGGGGTGGCTGTGCTCATCACACTGGTTCTGCTTTTCCACTTGATAGCTCATGAGCTCCTTGAAGGATTGATTCCCTCATTCTCTCCCCAACTACACTATCCCCAAACCAGAGGCCCAGGGTCTCTGGCTTCCCTCACTGCATGTGTAATATAGACAACTTTGGCTTCCCTTCACAGAAAGAAGCGTGCCCCAAGATGTGTAACACTTGGAAAGGGAATCTCAGACTCAGTCACTTCATTGCCTACCACCCATATACTATCGCACATAGTGACAACATTCTTTCTTCAGGCAACTTTGTCGCTCTGTCTTTCCCACTAACACTCTTTCTACAGTCCCAGGACATGTGGGCTCCCTGCATGTCACTAGTGTGATGCTATAGCCTTGTTTTACTCTTAGTTGTTTACATTGTTCTTTTTTTTTAATTCCTTAGGAGGGGGCTGGAATTACAGGCATGCACGGATACACCTTGTCTGGCTGTCACTTTGTTCTATAGACGACACTCTGTTCAGCTACATTCTACATTTCTTCACAGACACTGCTCACAACACATATTTCTCATATTGTTATTTTTAACTCTTACAATAAACCTGGCAAAGGCTGATATTTATCCATGTGGTATTTATCCAAGTGAAATGGGCAAATATATATTTATTTTGTGTGCACAGGTGCCTACATGGATGTACCACATGAATGTAGTACCTGTGGAGTCCAGAAGAGGGCATCAGATCATCTGAAACTGGAGATGGCTCAGATGGTTATGAGCCACCATGCAAGTGTTCTGTGGAGAGCGGCCAGTGCTTTTATCCATTGAGCCATCTCTCCAGCCCCGAAGTCAGAAACTTCTTTTTTTTTTTAAGTTCAGCAACATGCTGAAACCACTCAAAGAGTCAGAGACGGGATGTTACTTCAGTTCAAGGACTCGGGCTCTGGGTCTTGGGACTTGCAGCCTACGTGCAGTAGTAACAAATTCTTCAAGCTCCTGACATGGGGCTGATTATCCAGGGAAAGATCAGTAAATGTTTGTGTCCTGATTTATATTGTAATCAAAGTGGAAAAGAAAATGGTGAGTGGGGCTGGAGAGATGGCTCAGTGATTAAGAGCACTGACTGTTCTTCTGAAGGGTCCTAAGTTCAAATCCCAGCAACCACATGCGGCTCACAACCACCAGTAATGAGATCTGTCGCCCTCTTCTGGTGTGTCTGAAGACAGCTACAGTGTACTTATAATAAATAAATCTTTAATCCAGAGTGAGTGGGCTGGCCTGAGTGAGCAACCTTCATTCCCAGCAACCACATGATGACTTACAACCGTCAGTAACAGCTACAGTGCACTCACATTAACAAACAAACAAACAAACAAATAATAAAAAGAAAAGAAGAGAAAGGAAAAGAAAAGAAAATGGTGATGTGTGTGTGTGTGTGTGTGTGTGTGTGTGTGCGCGCGCGCGCGCATGTATGTGTGTGTGTTTTCACAAACCAACCAATACAGCAAGGTCTCTCAGTGTAGTGTAGCCCTGATTGCCCTGGAACTTTCTATATAGACCAGGCTGACCTGAAACTTGTGGTGATATTCCTGCCTCTGCCCCTCCAAAGGCTGGGATTATGAGTGTGCAGCCACCACACCACGCTTCTTCAAAGTTCAATCTAGTCAAGACACTTAGACCCCTTGAGAGTCAGGAGAAGTTAGGGCTTATGGAGAGACAGGGCAGATTCTTGACGCCCCTGCCCCTCTCCCGCCCCCCGTCCCCCGCCCCCTGCCCTCTGCCCCCTGCCCCCCGCTCCAGGCTCACGGCCATATTTCTAGTCCAGGCAGCCAGTCTTTGTCTGGACCTTAGCTGGTATGAAGCAGCTATGTGCGTTAAACAGGAAGCTGAGGCCCCTTTTAGTGGCATCAGCATCTTCAAGGGCAAACCACTGCCAAGAAAGCTCAGTTCACAGAGACACCTCTGACTGGGGGATGCAATCCTTCCCTTCTGACCGGCATTCAGGGCTCCAGTACACACCCTATTCCCGTCCACGCCCGATTCCCCATCCCCACTTTCTATCATGTCTTTCCACCAAAATCAGGTCCTTCCTTCACTTACTTGGTCTACAAAGGCACCTGGCACGGATACAAATGGTTTTGGGTATGTCGCGAAAATGAACGCCGTTCCATTTTCTCCCGTGATGAGCAGCTTTCCATCAGCAAAGGCCATGAGTCCGTCTATAGAAGACAGAGCTCGGGGACATTAGTGTTTTCTGGAAAGGGCTGAAGGATGATGTCCGAGTCAGCTTTAACTGCCAACATGGCATCACCTAGGTAGGGTAAACCTGAGAGGGGAATCTCAACTGGGAGACCACCAGATCAAACTGGCCTGTGGACATATCTGTGAGGGAATTGTCTTGCTTATTAATTGATGGGGGAGGGTCCATACCACTGGAGAGTGGTACCATTCTTCCAGGTGTTCATTCTAGACTGTATAAGAAAAATTTCTATAGATGAGCCTGTGAGCAAGCCAGCAAGCACTGTCCCTCCATATTTTCTGTTTCAAGTTCTTGCTTTGAGCTCCTGCTTTGACTTTGAATAGGGTGAGGGGCTGTGCACTCTCCTCTATCACAGCAGCAGAAATCAAAGGGGAACAGAGACCCATGCTTGGTCTTGAGCAAATCAATAGAAGCCAAGCAATCTTTATGGTGAGATAGCCTCAGAGAGCCCCCCAGGACGACCCCAGGATGATGAAGTAGAAGCAGAAAGCCCATGGTTGGCCCGGTGCTTTCATCTCAACTTGTATGGAATTCTTATAGGCTCCTGGAAACCAATCTTCTTTGGGTGGGTGCGTGTGGGGAATTCTCGGAGTTTTTAGATGGATCTAAAACCAAAGTGTGACTTTATCCTGTGCTAAGTGGAAGTCACAGCTTCTAGGGTCCTCTTCGTTGCTCCTAAAAGTTTACATCAGAATTTGACAGTGCACCCGGATAACAAAGATACTATGGATGGTCTGTAGAGCCCCCCAGAAGCAGGGAACCAGCAGCCACTGATCCAGGTGGCACCCACCTAGGCTTCTCTTTGTTGAGCTGCTGGCTCTCTGAGTTTCTGGTCCAACATCGAGTCTCCCTTAGACATATAATTCTCAGAGAGACACTGGAAAGAAGCCCCTTTGTCCAACCTGTTTCCCTAGGGTTTGGATTATCGATGTCTTCGGTTGGCCACTCAGAATGTTCCGAGGCTCATCTTGGGTTGTGTGCAAAGAACTATTTTAATAGTTGGTGCTGGGGAATACTGAGGTCCCTGAGCCTTGCGCACTTTGGGAGTCCCTCATTTTCCAGAGAAGGAGACTGAGACCTACGTGGTCTGGTGCCTTATTTACTTACTTACTTATTGTTTATTCCGAGACCAGGTTTCCAATCACTCAGGCTGGCCTGGAATTTGCTTTCTAGCTGAGAATGACCTTGATTGCCTGGTCGTCCATCCTTCCTCAACCACTTAGGTGCTAGGATTACGGGCATGTGCCATGTTGCTTCATTCCAAAGTGATGTATTTAAGTCACAAAGCTAGTATCTGTCTTGGTCATAGCTCAGTCCTAGGTCTGTGATTGCCGGGAGCACACTTTCCTGAGGGCTCCTGAGTAGATGCGCCTGGCTAAAAGGGGCAGAGGCTGCCCCCGACCTGTCTGTCACTGGCTGTGCTTCTTCAAAGGCATGTTCTCCGACTCCTACTCTAAATATTTACAGGGCCACAGCTTTCACAACTGGGCAGAACTTTGGGCAGAACTTTTCTCATTAAGTCAGAGAAAGCAGGAGAAAGGCAACTGGCACATTGCCTGTGTTCATACTGCAGTGCAGGGTGGGCCTGAAATTAGGCTCTTAAAAGTTGTGCCATCCCTCCTTAAGATTCATACTTGTCGTCTAGAAAGGTCGCTTAGCAGTTAAGAACTATAGTTGTTCTTCCAGAGAGGATCTGAGTTTGGGTCCCACACCCTCATGGTATGGATCCCACAGTGGTCTGTAACTCCAGTTCCAGGGAATATGATGCTTTTTTCTGGCCTTGGTGAGCAGCAGACTCACAGTGATGCATAGACATATACACAAGTTAAAAAGCAAAAAACAAACAAACAAACAAAAACTAGCATACATGAACATCTTCAGATTAAAAAAAAAAATTGAGCCCAGTTGATAACTCGGCCACATTGTCACGTTGTCACAATGTTCCCTGTTCTCGATGCCTCCCTGCTTCCTACCAAGAATTCAGGCTTTCCCAGGATGCCCCGCCAGCCCCCCAAATCTTTGGACTCAGGTTCAGTACTCACCATAGTAAATGCCAAAGACAGTTGCAGCCCCGACAAAGGCTCCCAAAAGCTGAGCTCCCACATAAAAGGGGAACTTGAACCACTCCATCCTTCCAAAGGTGCACATTGCAAAAGACACCGCTGGGTTGATGTGGCCCCCTGCAAGGAAGATGAGACAGTCAAGCTGGGAGGTCAGAAAGTGAGAGTGGGGAGAGGGAAACAGAGACCCTGGAGGGTGCTGGGCGAGGGAGACCTAATCATCTGTGGCACCCTTATTCACCGTTTAGAACAGTTTTCTGTATGAAAAGGAACTCAGGCCTTTAAACACTTGGTGTGAGTAAGCAGCTCGTTTTTGTTAAAGTGGCACTTCAGCCATCAGTTACAGAATACCTCCAGGAGATTGTTGTAAACTATTACTGTAAATATATGGTAAGGCGGTTGAGGTTTAAATACATATCTAACAAATAGAGAAGGCGCATGCCCAGAGGCTGGAAAGCCATTCTTAGCACTGGGAAGGAATGCCGTCCTGGTGGAGTCCCTATGCCTGTCCCAGAGGCAGAAGGGCTTTGTCAGAGGTGCCTGCCATATTGGAATGGATCCTTCTAGGTCCCTCTGCATAAACAATGTGTTTTCCCATGCAGACATGTGACAACAGCTCCTTTAACACAACCCAAGCCATAGGTAGCGAAAGCAGCTTCCTGATTCTCGGCTACCCGTAAGGTCAGAGAGAAGGTTTGCTCTGTGCAGTGCCACCGATGTTCCCACGTGGCTTTGGACTCAGCTGCAATATTTACTGAGTGACTTGCCAGATACTGTCACAGTGGTATTATTTAGACTTAAGAACCCAATGGAATGGACTCTGCCCTTGTTTAACTGAGTGAGCAAACTGAGAAATATGAGCCTTCTCCAGTCACTGAGGGATGGAACCAAAATCTAAGTCCAACTTCATCTGAATTTAAAAGCCAAGTTCCATTAATTTACTTCTAAACATCCTTCAGCAGGTTTATAAAGATTTCTCTGCCTTGGGGCTGGAGAGTTATCTCAGTGGTTGGGAACTCATATTGCAGAGGAGCTACCGGGTCGGTAGCTCAAAACATCTGAAACTCCAGCTGCAATATATCCAGTGCCCTGTTCTGGACTCTGCATACACGTGCATTCACACACACATCCTCCCCTTCTCCTCACATACATACTTAAAAATAAATCTAAAAGCAAGATGTATCTGCCTTGATAATTAAGCGTGTGTACATTTATGCATATGGTGGGGGTACACACACACACACACAACTTTAAAAAAATAGTTAACACCAGGCAGCTACATACTTTGAGTAGCATGCTACATAATTAGGTGTGGTAAGCTCTGATTGGTTGGTTGGCACATACACAATGGAGCAGGATGCTAAAAATCCTTTATAGCAAATTGATAGGGATGCATAAGATGAACTTGAAGAACATGGATAGCATTTCATGTGGAAGGGGGATCAAATTCATTTTCAAAGTGAGCACATTGAAAGGTGGATGCTCAGGTTAGATGTGAACAAGAGAGATGACAGCTCCTGATGGCAATGGTGACGATGAGCAAGATGATAATTCTTAACCCTTAGAGAGAGCCATGCTTTTCCTGAATCTTCAGCCCAAGGTTGACAATGGGTTTTGGCTGCTAAGCCACAAAGGTAGCCATTCAACTCCAGCGAACATGAGCAAGAAAATTCCAAAATATCAAAGCATGAATAACCCCCTGGATCCTTACAAGTACTTCATCTGTGGGGTCTTGCTTTTATGGGTTCCAGAAGCCAGCTTAGTAGGAAGGTTGGAAATATGAATATGGACAAACACAGGGGCTGATGGGAAATTCCTGGAACTAGGCTGCCTCTGTTCCTTTTCTTCCCATGGCTGCATGGACAGTCCTTTAGTTACCACAGGGTGAGCAAGGGAAGATGGGACAGAGGATCCAACAGCAGCCTACAGACCAAATGAAACCTTCCATGTCTAGACTTCAGAGGGGAGTAGGGTCTGAGCCTGGAGGAGTCTCTGAGCTTAGAGGAGTTGAATCTCTGAGCATAGAAGATGAGTAGAGGTACCAGGCAGGACAAAGGGCATGGTTGTTCCTCTCTACCGGGGCAGAACCTATGATCTAAGGCAGACAGCCTGGAGACACTCACTATGGAAGGACAAGAGATACTTAAAAAGTCACCTCTGATCAAAACCATCCCTCAGGAGTGCCTTGACAGGTGAGGCTTCTAGAACAAGCTCTCTTCTAAAATAAAACTTCCTACAGGTAGGTTTACACCGTGCAATCTCTGGCAAGCACCCTGAAAGCCTAATTAACCTCAGGTCTCATGCAATGTCAGCCACTTGGTAAGCATCTTAGATTTAAAAAAAAAAAGCCAATGAAATTATCATGGGGCTTTAAGGGTCTTTGTTTAGATGACTCAGATGACAGAAGTCTAGGGAATCTGCAGTTGCTTGGGAGTCAGAGAGGGTAGATCTAGGAGGAAGCCTTGAAAACTAGTGAGAAGAAGGGACGACAGGGGTGACAGGGGGGTCAGAAATGGAGGAGGAGCAGTGGCTGGAGTCCAGACGGGTGATAGAACTTCTTCCCTCCAGACCTGAGAGGCTTACTGCAAGGCCAAGGCCAGAGCAGTGTAGTGGAAAGAACACGAGCAGCAGGGGCACAGAGTCCTGCCCTCAAATATCGGCTCAGCCAAGGTTGCTTTGATGATCGTACTATCCACATAAAGACCCTGCCCCCAGGAGAACAACTGGAGTCCAACAGGCCCACAGTGTGGATCCTGGGGGAGCTAAGTGAATTGTTTTAAGATTCTGTTCTAGGCAAACTCCTTCTCATCATTCCTGCACAATTCTGTGATAGATGTCTTATGTTTACCCTGTCTTTGAACAGGCTATTCTTTTTCAATTAATTCATTTATAAATAATGCAACATCAAAAGTAGTTACCAACGTGATCCACTGAAATGCCTAAGAGGGTAAGGTAAAGTCACTTGCCACCAACCTCACTAACCCAAGTTCAAGTCCCTAAGACCCATATGGTAAAAGGAGAGAACCTTGGGCCTCCACATGCATTCCATGACATATGTACGCATGCACGCGCGCACACACACACAACTTTTAAAAAATAGTTAACCAACAGGCAGTAGCATGCTACATAGTTAGGTGTGGTAAGCTCTGATTGGTTGGTTAGCATAATCACAATGGAGCAGAATGCTAAAACTCCTTTATAGCAAATTGATTCTTTAGATTTAAAAGGGAAAGGCCACTGACTCCAGCAGCCTGTGACCGCACAATGGGATCACATTTATATTCACGTCCAGCATGCACTGGTTGTTCGTGAGTCTTCAAATAGGGCTTCCCATGTGGCTACAGAGCCTGTTAGGTACAGCCACCTTGACAGACACCTCTCACACAATGGTCTTCTCTGGTCCCCAAGGCCACTGATGCTGTGGTCTGTGTAGCTGTCATGGAGAGTGCATGCACTGTCCTGAACATGCCCAAGTTATGGACCCTCAGAGCATGAACTATGCTAGTTCCAAACAGAGGCAGGTGCCTCCACTCCAACTTTACACTACCATATCCTGAGCTGGGCTCACTCACCATTTTACTTGTGTTTTGGCAACTCTCATAGCCTCTCATAAACAGTTGGGTCAGACCCAAAGCCTCTCTGATTCTCACTCCCAAGGACTTAGCCTCAGTACACAGGCCAGACGGGACAGGTCTTTGCCATCTTCCTACTCCCTTATCCTTCCTGCTGGCCCTTCCAACTCTTTCCCTGACAATGACTTCTTCAAGTCCCCAAATATAACAATGGATGCAAAGAGCCATGAGCTGCAGTGACAGGGGTCAACTACACTGACAGATTCCAAGTCCCACATGGCTACATGTCATTGTTCAGTTCAGGGTATCATGCAGGCAAAATCCTCCAAACCAGTGGTTTGAAACCAGTGGGTCTCAACCCCTCTTGGGGTTGAAAGACCTTTCCACGCAGGTTACATATCAGATATCTTGCATATCAGATCTTTATGTTATGATTCAGAACAGTGACAAAATTATAGCTATGAAGCAGCAATGAAGTAATCTTATGGTTGGGGTTCATCACAACATGAGGAACTGAATTAAATGATTGCAGCATTAAGAAGGCTGAGAACCAATGCTATAAACCCTGTCTCTATCTTAAAAAAAAAAAGACTGAAAATGTTCCTATATTCATAATGGATGTGTGGAGACTATACTTACTCGATCGAATGTGCTAGAAGGTGTGGGGATAGTAATGGAACATCTTGACTACTTACTTCAAGAGTGTAGTTCATGTCTGGTGTCATGGTCCCCACACTAACCTAGCTTTAGCATGAACAGAGAAAAATACCCAGCAAATCTTGTGCTTTCCTTAGGGTGAGTGGTTTGATGCTGGAGTCACAGCAAAAGCCTGGCAACTTGACTGGAGATACTGCTCATGCCAAACACATCACAAACACAGAACTCTGGCTATCTTCCTATAATCGTGGAAATGTTGTCACCCAGTCAAGGATCATTTGCAGCGACACACCCCACAAAGCTACAGGGAGTCTGGGCATCGCTCTTCAGCATCCCTGTGGCATATTTATCACAAGGCCAGCCAGCTTACCTTAAGGATCCTTTTTTTTTTTTTTTTTTTTTTTTGCCCAGAGTAATTTTGCCCCTAGTAGAACACTGAGGGTCAATTTTGCTCTGTCTCTTTGCCAAATTCAGGACTTATAGCAATTTAAGGACCCTCTCTGTATGATATGAAGATAGTAGCACATTCCAACAGAACGTTATTCTAAGGGAGAAGGGGTGACTAAGGATGTCCCAGGCCTGGCACAGTGCCTACCATGCCAAGGTGTCCTCTTCTGATCAGTTTTGCTTTAGTGCTTGGTACCCACGTGGGAATCTCCATGACTCAAAACACTCAGTACTGCTCCCGATCTCTTTCTAAGTTTTCAGACCACATTCAACAGCATCCCAGCATTTTGCTTTGCAAAACCCTGCAGGTGGTCATTATCAACCTGGCCATCCGAGAAGAGCTAAGTTAATGTTTTCTAGCTCAGATGCACACTGTCGTGAAGACCAGGCTGACCTTGCACAAGACCTAGCTTCTCTGATTGTAGCTGATAAAGGTCCAGGGACATGCCTCTGCTGCCGTGACCTTTGCTTAGCTATTCACAAGCTTATCTGGGATAATGGCTTCCAAGCATGAGATTCATAAAATAAAAAGTACTGATTTCTGGACAATACACTGCAGCTGCCAGGGAGGGCTCAGGTGTGAGTGCTAACCCTGCCTTTGCAGAAGCCACTAGCCATGTGTTGGTATTTCAACTTTACCATCTACGAAAAGGAGATCAATACATATTCTTGCAACATTGTTGAGCTCTAATAAAGAAAACATGTAGAGTGACCAACACTGCCAGCACATTAGGACTGTTAGTAGTTGTGATAAGGAGTTCTGCTGCATACCAGAGACACCAAAAGTCGCATAAAGAGCCATCACAACTGCCGTTGCAAATCCAATATTGATAGTGATGATCCCACCAGCCTTTTCTCGACTGAGGACTGCTTGAGCAATAGAGCCACATCCAAGGACCTAGAAGGAAAAGGACAAAACAACTCATTAAGGAAATGGGCATGGGCACTGCCTAATGCAATATGGCACGGAGTTGTGTATGCATCTTTAAAGTAAAGTCATGGGTTAAACTTCCTTAGATTCCAAACGATTCAAATTATAATGCTTTGGCTATCTCCCAGGCCACAGGTGAATGAATCTTACCAGGTGTATACAATATAAGCATCCTGCTTATAACTTATATATCAGGTAAGTTCACACCATGACCTAGACTCCTCAAAGGGATAAAAAAAAAAGATTCCCAATTTGGGAGTATAAAAACTGTATACAAATATCTTCTTGATAGTGATGAACTGGTTGTATAGGAGACATTCAATGCATACGGGATGATTCCAGCTTATCCCTCCCCAAAGGCAGAAGACAGATGATAGACTGGTGATCTTTGAATCCCACTATCCCCAGTTCAAGGATATATCCACCCATCTTATTTGCAAATTACTGGCCTTAGGAGAAGCAGAAGAGCCTGGCTTCTAGAAAGAAGCCCTTGGTATGCACATTGCAAGTAAGACTTTTAGACTTCATCCACAGCCGTGATGCCATATTCTATATTAAAAGGTAAATCAAGCCACAGTCTTGCAGTGTGTTCTTTCCCCTTTCAGAGCACTCTGGCTCCGTTCCATAGCCTAACAGCTGATTTTCCCACTTAGGATCCCTATCATCATGACTGTCCAAACTAATGTCACATTTGTGCCTTCATGTTGTCTTTGTAATCTAAGGCCAAGCAAATGCAGAATATAACTTCTGAACTGAGTGAATAGCATCAGTATTGCCCTCAGGAAGTAGGGTTGGATATTACTGTCATCTGAGATGAGCTACTCCAGACAACAAGGCAGAAGCAGCTGGAGCCCTTCAAACAAGAGTCTTCCCCTGGTCACGATTCTGCTGCACAGCCCCTAGTGTAGGTCCAGTGGAAACCGGAAAGCTTGAACTGGCTTGAGTGTGTCCAGAGAGGCCTCTGACCTGTTTGATTTCACTCTGGGAAGTATTCTCTATTTCTGTCCTAGGTGTTGAAATTGTCTTGGGAGCAGCAGCAAGGGGCATTGTAAATCACACTATAGGCTGAGGGAGAGGGGTGGAAGGAAAGGTGATCCTTATCCCTGTGCCCCCAAACCCTCTTTCATCTTTTACTTATATACTGAACTTATATTGACTTATACTCTCTCATCAGCTTAACCCTCTCAACTGTCTTCCTACAACTAACAACCTCTGCTGGACTCAGGTCCATTAGTAGAAGACCACGTGAGCACTGAGTTCCACTTCTGCAGAGATGCCTCAAACTTAAGATTATATTTGTGTTGTGGATGAAGCCTAGATTCAGGCAGGTTTGGCAGGACATTTCATTTCTACTCCACTGAAATTGTCTGGAGGCTTCTGCATTCGTATGTCTGCCTTGTGGGTGGTACTGGTTGCTCATGGAGGTTTTAACTAGAGTGCAGAGCAGAGTGCCTACAAGTGGCTACTGCATGGTGGCTTGGCTTGTTCATCGCATTCTGGTTGGGTTTAAGAGGTGAGCATCGTACAGTCTCAGGGTTTATGTTCTTAATTCCTATACCATGTCCCTGGTAGTCTGTCCCATTTTGATAATTCTGAACTTTATAGCAGACAGAAGGAATCTATTGTAAGTATTTTTATTTTCTTCCTACACTATACATACATACACAGAGAAAGAAAACATATACATGTTAAGTGTGTTGGTCTCTGTATCTAATATTAGTTTCTAATATATTCATGTCAAGTCATCAGATGGTTCCTTTTTCTGTTGGGTGTGAAAGCCCCTTTCATGGTTGTATAAATGAACACATTGCTTCTCAATCTCAGCTTGCCCTTCCACTAAGCAATGACAATCATTCCTCAGCTTGCTTCCCGAGGGTTTTCAATAAAGGTTCAAATGAGATAACACTAATAAAAGCACTATTTAAACAGCAAACACTGATCATAAGTGCAAACGCAGGGACTGTTTTCAATGTAAATGCAAAAGGGAAGCTAAGAGCCAGTTTGAGTTCACGGATTCAAATAATTGAGTCCATGAACTTTAGCCACTTCCTGGCAATAACAAGCAGGGGAAGGTCCACTTCTGACAGGCGGTGGAGATAGTTGTTGTGTCACTGCTAACCATAGAATCAAATGTGGGTGAGGGGAAGTCGCAAGGCTTCAAGAGGTTTTGCTTGTTTTCGTTGACTTTCCAAAGACCAATCGTTCTATGTTTGTGTGCGTGCTACTGCTCTGGGCAGGACTGTGACGATAACAGAGTAAGTCCTGGTTTCATTAGCAGATCTTCATGCCTTTGAGGGGAAGAGAACGTCTCAATGGAAAAGAGAGGAAAACATTCAAAAGGGCAGACTGGTGGTTAACTGGAATGTGAGTTATGCCCCCTCTATTACTAGCCACTAAGCCAGACATTCTGGAGCTATCTTGCCTCTCTTCTTCCCTCCTTGAACACTCATAGTGATGTTCTTATACTTCCCTTCTGTCTACAGCCTCTGGCCAGAGTCCCCACCACCCTCTAGCCATCTAGTAGTGGAGCTAGATGCCATGGCTACAGCTGTATACAAAAGTCTCTCTGCGGCCTGAGAACATCGCTGCACATCCAGGCTTTCCATTGCCTTGTCCCATGGAGCCCGGCCCTCCTTCTGCCCAAAACAGATTCATAGAGTTGCATGCCAGCCTCTTTGAGCCCTTGGAACTGATAGCTGCCACTCCAAACTCTGCATGCCTGCTCACAGTATGCCTTTCTTCTCACTTGCTTCTCCAAAACCCATCTGTTCTCAATTGTGGGAAGCCACATATGCCGTTGCAGAGTGGCACTGACTACTGCTGGCCACCACGCATAAGTTTGGACAAACAACCAATGTGTACATATGCAGTAAAGTTTTTTGCAAAGACACTGCCTGGCCTGGGCATGAGGCTTTGAGAGTATAACCAATCAGATGTGAGACATGCAAATGAGGTATGATAATGAGGCTCTGTGAGGTACAGAGAGAGAGAGAGTAGCCAATCAAATGAGGAACATGCAAATGAGGCGTAGTGCATAACCAATCCGGGTGTGAGACACGCCTCTCCTAGGCCTATATAAGCAGCACCAGTTCTGGGCTCCAGGTCTCTTCGCCTCTGCAATCAAGCTCTCCCAATAAACGTGTGCAGAAGGATCCTGTTGCAGCGTTGTTACTGCTGGCCAGTCCGGCGCGCGCAAGACTCAACTACGAACTAAAACACTGCCAGGTTCGAGCACCCACTGCCCCTCACTGAGCTCCACTGCCCTTTTCAAATACTTCCAAATGCTGCAGTTCTGACACATCTCATTATGTTGAAATAGCCCATCAAGTCCAGTAGTTCTCCACGGACTAAGGCTGATCTTCAGTAACAACATAAATAATAGAAAGCCCACATACACATGAAAGCTGAACAACACTGTATTCAATGACAACTTGGTCAAGGAAGAAATAAAGAAAGAAATTAAGGACTTTTTAGAGTTTAATGAAAATCAAGCCACAACATACCCAAACTTATGGAACACAATGAAAGCAGTCCTAAGAGGAAAACTTATAGCTCTAAGTGCCTCCAAAAAGAAACTAGACAGAACATACACTAGCAGCCTGACAGCACACATAAAAGCTCTAGAACAAAGGAAGCAAATATGCCCAAGAGGAATAGACGGCAGGGAATAATCAAACTCAGGGCTGAAATAAACCAAGTGGAAACAAAAAGAACTATACAAATAATCAACCAAACCAGGAGCTGGGTCTTTGAGAAAATCAACAAGATAGATAAATCCTTAGCCAGACTCACTAGAGGGCACAGGGACAGTATCCTAATTAACAAAATCAGAAATGAAAAGGGAGACATAACAACAGAATCTGAGGAAATCCAAAAAACCATCAGATCCTACTACAAAAGCCTATACTCAACAAAACTGGAAATCATGGATGAAACGGACAATTTTCTAGACAGATACCAGGTACCAAAGTTAAATCAGGATCAGATTGACAATCTAAACAGTCCCATATCTCCTAAAGAAATAGAAACAGTCATTAGTAGTGTCCCAACCAAAAAATGCTCAGGAGCAAATGGGTTTAGTGCAGAGTTCTATCAGACCTTCAAAGAAGACCTAATTCCACTACTCCTCAAACTAGTCCACAAAATAGAAACAGACGGTACTCTACCCAATTCGCTCTATGAAGCCACAATTGCTCTGATACCTAAACCACACAAAGACCCAACAAAGAAAGAGAACTTCAGACCAATTTCCCTTATGAATGTGGATGCAAAAATACTCAATAAAATTCTTGTAAACCAAATCCAAGAACACATCAAAACAATCATCCGTCATGATCAGGTAGGCTTCATCCCAGGGATGCAGGGATAATTCAACATATGGAAATCCATCAATGTAATCCACTATAAAAACAAACTCAAACACAAAAAACACTTGATCATCTCATTAGATGATGAGAAAGCATTTGACAAAGTCTAACACCCCTTCATGATAAAAGTCTTGGAAAGATCAGGAATTCAAGGCCCATACCTAAACATAATAAAAGCAATAACAGAAAACCAGTAGCCAACATCAAACTAAATGAAGAGAAACTTGAAATAATCCCACTAAAATCAGGGACTAACCACTCCTGGGCATATACCCAGAAGATGCTCCAACTTGTAATAAGGACACATGCTCCACTATGTTCATAGCAGCCTTATTTATATTAGCCAGAAGCTGGAAAGAACCCAGATGTCCCTCAACAGAGGAATGGACACAGAAAATGTGGTACATTTACACAATGGAGTACTACTCAGCTATTGATGGATTTATGAAATTCTTAGACAAATTAATGGATCTAGAGGATATCATCCTGAGTGAGGTAACCCAATCACAAAAGAACACACATGATATGCACTCACTGATAAGTGGATATTAGCCCAAAAGCTCAGAATACCCAAGATACAATTTGCAAAACACACGAAACTCAAGAAGAAGGAAGATCAAAGTATGAATACTTCAGTCCTTCTTAGAAGGGGGAACAAAATACCCATGGAAGAAGTCACAGAGGCAAAGTTAGGAGCAGAGGCTGAAGGAAGGACCATCCAGAGACTGCCCCACCTGGGGATCTATCCCATAAACAACCACCAAACCCAGACCCTATTGCAGATGCCAGCAAGAGCTTGCTGACAGGAGCCTGATATAGATGTCTCCTGAGAGACTCTGCTAGTGCCTGACAAATACAGAAGTGAATGCTCACAGTCATCCACTGGACGAAGCACAGGGTCCCCCAATAAAGAAGCTAGAGAAAGTACCCAAGGAGCTGAAGGGGTTTACAGCCCCATAGAAGGAACAATATGAACTAACCAGTACCCCCCCAGAGCTCCCTGGGACTAAACCACCAATCAAAGAAAACACATTGTAGGACTCATGGCTCTAGCTGAATATGTAGCAGAGGATGGCCCAGTCGGTCATCAATGGGAAGAGAGGCCCTTGCTCTATGAGGGTTTTATGCTCCAGTATAGGGAAATGCCATGGCCAGGAAGCAGGAGTGGGTGGATTGGTGAGCAGGGGGAGTGGGAGGGGATAGGGGATTTTCAGAGGGGAACCTAGAAAAGGGGCTAACATTTGAAATGTAAATAAAGAAAATATCTAAAAGGAAAAAAAAAAAAAGACCAGTGGTTCTCAACCTGTGGGTCATGACCCTATGGGTTGGAAAGATCCTTTCCACAGGGGTTGCCTGCGACCATTGGAAAACAGAGATTTACATTATGATTCATAACCATAGCAAAATCACAGTTATAAATGGCAATGAATATAATTTTATGGTTGGGGGGGAGGGTTGGGTCACCACAACATGGGGATCTGTATTCAAGGGTTGTGGCATTGGGAAGGTTGAGAACTACCACTCAAGACTAGTGTCCCCTGGATATAGAGCCAAGTTCATAGAGTGATTACCTAATATACAGGAAGTCCTGGATTCAGTCTTCAGCACCTCACAAAGGCATGGCCTACCTGTAATCCCAGAATGTGGGTGCCACATGGACGTAGGAAGATCTACCACGTGGAGGTAGAAGTTTGAAGAGATTCTCATCTACCTATCTGGTCCTATGTGAGACAATGTCTCAACATACTCTCCAAAGGCCATAATGCAATTATGTCTGCCAGCAGTGCTTATTCTTCTAATACTCATGCTAAAATAATACTCGATGAAAAATAGTTAAGCACAAGCAAAACTTCTTTTCTTGCAATCATGATTGCAGAAATGGGGGGGGGAAAGTAAGCTTGGGCTAAGATGATTTAAAAAAATAAAAATCCAAAGAAGTGTGATTTCTAAGAAAGATTATTTGGAAGTCCCAAAAGTAACAGTTTGAGTCACAAGCTTGTGACAAACCACTTACTGGACACAACATGAAACTTCGCATGATGAAATACTGTTTATGAATTGCTGAGGGCAGTAAGAAGGAAGAGGGGAGACTGGGCCCTCGTGGTCTTGTTGTTGCTGTTGTTGCTGCTACTGCTGTCTGTGACCCTTCTTGAGGGTCTCATATATCTATCACTTCCTTTAAAGTGTCAAACAAGATGTCCCAGGGCTGGGGAGATGGCTCAGTGTTTAAAGCACTTGCTGCTCAAGGGAAAGGACCAGAATTCTGATCCCCAGAGTCCACAGAAAGCTGGGCTTGGTCCCACATACCTACATCCAGTCTCCTGTCTCCAGGTGGGAGGTAAAGACAGGAGGATCTTGAAACTTGATGCCTGATGATCAGCTGTAGCCTGGCATATACCAGAGAGAGTAACAAAGGGACCCTGCCTCAAGCAAAGCAGATGGTGAGGGCCTACACCTGAGGCTGTCCTCTGCTCTGCATTCTGGGGTGCTCCCCACACCGACACACCACAGAAACGGCTATGTCATAAGCTATGGCACTGGCCAGCATTTGGGGGAGCTACTTAGGATTAATATCTGTATTAAGTACTTTTCGCTGCTATAAGATACCATGACTGAAAGCAAGCTACAGAAGGTCACAGAAGGGGGCCCCACAGCAACGAGACATTTTGTGAGTTAAGTAGTTTCTGTAGATTAGCTCCTTGGTCCTCCCTGGAGCTGTGCATCGGATCACTTGTCATAATTTACAGATATGGCTTCTAGGCTAGGAGAGCTCCTCTGGTTCACACAAACAGGGAGTGACTGGACCAAGGTTTGACGTCTTACTTCTTTCACTATGGAATGAATGCACGGGGCACACTTTAGAACCCATGTGCTGTAGGCCAGACAAGGCCAGGTACTTGGCTTCCTCCCTATAATTAATTCTGGTTTAAGAAGCAAGTCTGTGGCTGGACAGATAGCTGAGCAGAACACATACTCTTCTTACAGAAGACCAGGGTTCAATTCCTAGCAACCAGGCTGGAGAGTTCACACTCACCCGTGACTCCTTCAGGAGATCTGGGGCCCTCTTCTGGCCTCCAAGGAGACCTGCACTAATGTACACATATTCACACATACACGCATGCATGCACACATAAAAAAAGTAAAAATTTTAAATAGATAACTGGAGTCTGAGTGTCTGAGCCAGAGCCAGGTCCTCTGGTCCCCCCGGGGTTCTTTCTGGGGTAGAACCACTGCTTCTCTGGGTTCTCTATGAGAACACTGTCCGTATTTACGCTCAGCTTTCTAGATAGTAAGTTTTTCAATTGCAAAAATAAAACTTCCACAGTTATAGCAAGAAATAAAAATAAAATAAAAGTCATAAAGAGCTAAAGCTTTCATCTGGGCATTCTGGTTAAAAAGGCATTTTTCTGGAGGCTCGTACGTTGAGAGAATGGGTCTTACTGAAAAGGCTCTACGTTAAGACGGGCTTGTCAAGAGAGAGGGACCTTCAACTTGGGAGCTGGTTAGAGAGCCAAATGGCCAAGCCCAGTGCCCTCGGAGGAGAAAAGATGCCCACCAACTAACTCAGGCCCCAGAAACGAAAGATGGTTGAACTCCTTTATCTCAATGGGGCTGAGAAGAAAAACGGGCTCCCATTCTGACTCGCAAAGGACACCCACAGCCCTCTATTCAACCCAGATGCTCTGCTTCATGAGAACTTGATCCTGATTCCAGAGGCCAGGGCAAGAAGCTAATCAGGCTCTGGCTTGGAAAGCACACGCCACGTTAGGATAAGCTTCGGTCCCTGGGCTGTGTAAGATAAGATGCCAGCTGCTGAGAATGGTTCTCCCTGCCTGCGCAGCACCTGGCAACGTCCACTGAAACCTCTGTCACTTTCACCCTGGAAGATCCCCCGGGGCGGAGGAGCCTAGGGATTGGTGTGTCTCCTAGGTTCATTCCAGGGTCTGCGATTCTGAGGACACTAGTCTCCACAAAGCACCAGACCCACTAGGTGCTCCTCAAACAAGGAAGAGTCGATGGTCCAGCTATCCTAAATATATTCTACTTCCCCCTTTATAGTGAGCCCGAAGGCTTCTGTCAATTCTGCTTGAGTTCGTGTAACCTCCAATCTCACAAGTGCATCTAGAAAGGCCAGCATGCTCCCTTCCACCCATGAATCATTGCTATTCACAGCACTTCACAAACAATGTTCTATAAGAGGGGGAAGAGACACATTTCACTGGGGCCAGCTTTTTCATGGGGGAGAAAAAATGGTAAAGAGAATGCGCAGGGGCATACAAAGAGTTTCAAAGTAGAAACATAAGAAATTTACCTCCTTTCTTCCCCACACTTCATATTTTATTCTCCATAGTAACTAATAATGTTATGTTTGGAGCCAGTGAGATAGCTTAGCAGGTAAAGGTGATGGATGCCAAACCTGACCATGACCAGAGTTCAGTCCCAGGGACCCACGATAGAAGTTGACGTAAGCTGGAGTTATCACAGAGAAAGGAGCCTCTCTTGAGAAATACTTCCATGAGATCCAGCTGTAAGGCATTTTCTGTTAGTGATCAAGTAGGGAGGGCTCAACCCATTTTGGGTGGTGCAATCCCTGGTGGGTTCTATAAGAAAGCAAGCTGAGCAAGTCAGTAAGCAGCACCCATCCATGGCCTCTGCATCAGCTCCTGCCTCCAGGTCCCTCCCCTGTGTGAGTTTCTGTCCTGACTTCCTTTGGTGATGAACAGCAGTGTGGAAGTGTAAGCTGAATAAACCCTTTCCTCCCCAACCTGCTTCTTGGTCATGGTGTTTGTGCAGAATATAAACCCTGGCTAAGACAGCAGGAGAGAACCAAGTTGTCCTCTCTTCCCCACGAGCTCGCTACACGTAGCATGCTTCCATGCTCACCAGAGCCTCTCACACATACCCTAAAACATAACTTAAAAAATAAAAATGTGTCTTTATACAAGCTGCATCTCCATCCCAATCTGTAGAGTATGGAGGAGCCAGGGTCTTGCTAGTCCCAGGTTTCTCCTTTCTTAGCAGGTAATGGGAACCCTGTCATCAAAGAAAAACCAGGTGAACCCACTTCTGGAAACAAGAAAGAGGAGGAGGAGGAGGAGGAGGAGAAAGAAGGAGAAAGAAGGAGAAAGAAGGAGAAAGAAGGAGAAAGAAGGAGAAAGAAGGAGAAAGAAGGAGAAAGAAGGAGAAAGAAGGAGAAAGAAGGAGAAAGAAGGAGAAGGAGAAGGAGGAGAAGGAGAAGGAGAAGGAGAAGGAGAAGGAGAAGGAGCAGCTCCCTTTTGAGAGTCGACAATAACAACAAAAATGTTTTCTGGGTCCAAATGAAAAGACAAGATTCACAAGCAGGGTCCTTTTGACTCCAGCAGTTCCGGAGGCTGCAGCTTCTAGATCTGTGCCCCATGCACCGCCACCCTCCCATCCTCCCATTCCCCTGCCCACCTGGCAGACCTTTTTTTTTTTTTTAAGATATTTTCTTTATTTACATTTCAAATGTTATCCCCTTTCCTAGTTCCCCCTCTGAAAATCCCCTATCTCCTCCCCCCTCCCACTTCTCCCCAACCCACCCACTCCCATTCCTGGTCCTGGCATTCCCCTCTACTGGGGCATAGAATCTTCACAGGACCAAGGGCCTCTCCTTCCATTGATGACCGACTAGGACATCCTCTGCTACTTATATAGCTAGAGCCACAAGTTCCACCATGTGTTTTCTCTGATTGGTGGTATAGTTCCAAGGAGCTCTGGGGGTACTGGTTAGTTCATATTGATGTTCCTCCTATGGGGCTTCAGTCCCCTTCAGCTCCCTGGGTATTTTTTTGGCTCCTTCATTGGGGACCTTGTGCTCTGTTCAATGGATGACTGTGAGCATCCACTTCTGTATTTGCCAGGCACTGGCAAAGCCTCGCAGGAGACATGATACATTTATACAGTGGAGTACTATTCAGCTATTAAAAACAATGAATTTACAAGATTCTTAGGCAAATGGATGGATCTGGAGGATATCATCCTGAATGAGGTAACCCAATCACAAAAGAACGCACATAATATGCACTCACTGATAAGTGGATATTAGCCCAGAAACTTAGAATACCCAAGATACAATTTGCAAAACACATGAAATTCAAGAAGAAGGAAGACCAAAGTGTGGATACTTTGTTCCTTCTTAGAATGGGGAACAAAATACCCATGGAAGGAGTTACAGAGACAAAGTTCAGAGCAGAGCCTGAAGGAAAGACCATCCAGAGACTGCCCCACCTGGGGATCCATCCCATATACAAACACCAAACCCAGACACTAGGCAGATGCCAACAAGAGCCTGCTGACAGGAGCCTGATATAGCTGTCTCCTGCCAGACCTTTCTTTTTAAGCTATTGGAAATGGAAACTTTCAAGGGAAGAAGTCTGTCCCTTCACAATAGTGGCTGACAAAGGAAAACAAAAAGAGCAGTTGCTGGCTTGAGGGCTGAGGAGTTGGACAGGACCAGCTTTGTGGAGAGGAAGCATGAGGTGGCTTCCTTTCTGTGGTCACCCATCTCATCCTGAGAGAGGAGAAACAAACACAGAGCTGTTCTTTAGAGGGCAGTGTTCTGCAGCAGGTTCCTTCTTCTGACCATCTGCTTTTATTTTTCTGCTTCACAATAATATGTATATACATACATATGCAGATATATATGTATATATAATTATAATTATTTTTGAGAGTCTAAGGTAGCTCAGGCTGTCCTTGAAGTCACTGGTAACCAAGGTTGACCTTGAACCACAGATCCTCCTGCTTCCACAGGCCTTAAATTATAGGTGTGGATCAAATCACTAGCACCATGCCCATATTATCATTATTATTATTATTATTGTTATTATTATTAGGAACACAATGGATTTGGGGATTCACGCCCAGTTTATGTGGTGTTAGGAATGCAATGGACTTCTGGATTCCTGTCTGCTAGACAAGCACTCTACTGACTGAGCCCTAGCCCTGGACCACGATAATCTCTTAGGAGCAAAAGAAAATCTGCTTCAGAGGAAGCAATGTGAGATGACCATATGAAATCCCACAAAGAAACAAAACCCCTATGGCATTTACAGTACACACTTATGATCGCTACTCCTCCATGAAGGAAGGCCAATAGATTAAGCAATCAGATGACTAGCTCCCAACATCTTGAGAAGATGGAAGAGACCTAAACTATTATGAGTGTTCTGGGCTTAAGGAGGACAAAGTTATAAAGCCAATAAGCATGGGGGACAAAAAAGGCAACTAAGGGAATGTTAAAGGAAAAGTTAAAGAAATAAAAATACAGTAACAAGGGGGCTGGGGAGATGGCTCCGCGGGTAAGAGCACTGACTGCTCTTCTGAAAGCCCTGAGTTCAAATCCCAGCAACCATTTGGTGGCTCACAACCACCCATAATGAGATCTGACACCCTCTTCTGGTGCGTCTGAAGTCGGCTACAGTGTACTTATGTATAATAATAAATCAATCTTTGGGCCAGAACGACCAGAGAGAGTGGGGCCAACCAGAGCGAGCAAAGTTGACCTGCGTGAGCAGAGGTCCTAAAAATTCAATTCCCAACAACCACATGAAGGCTCACAACCATCTGTGCTGCTACAGTGTACTCATACACATAAAATAAATAAATAAATCCTTAAAAAATTACAGTAATAAAACTCAAGTTTCTGTGTCTAGTATTACCCGGATTAGATACAGTGGAATGGGGAGTTAGTGAGCCTCAGGCCAAAGTAAGATAACCACGGGAGGCTCAGCATGAAGGGAGTGGCCATGAGAAATACAAACTCATACCAGCACTTGGGAGCAAAGGCAGGTCTCTGTGAGTTCGATGCCAACACCTGGTCTAGAGAAACCCGTCCTAACAAAACAAACAAATACAAAGATGGAGAAAGTCACACAGTCAATTTCTAAAAACAGACTACAAGAAAGACAGGTAACAAAGTTAATAGTTCTCCACAACTGGCAAAAATGGCAAGTCTTTACAATGAAGATGAAGAATGAATAGATATTCAGTCTTGTAATAGAAAATCTTAGAATTCATTTTTTTTTTAGTTCTAGTATTATCTACCGAAGAAATACAGATTTTAAAGGACCTAAAGGCTGATAATATATCTGAAACAGAAACAAGAGAAACTTGGAAGATGCCTGCCTATTATAAATTCACTAGTTGATCACTTAGCAAGGAGCATGTTCACAGAGGTGGAAGGCACGTTTCTCCCACGTGCCTTTTTGGCAGGAGCAAGGACCAAAGATTTCGCTTTTGTGGAGGTTTCTTATAGCAGCGAAAACTGTAGCTGAAAGTGGCGCTTTGAGATGCTCACTCAAGATAATCCTGAAGTTTGGGACGCTCTGGCCACTACACTCAACAAATCCCAAAATGATCACTCAAGTTAGCCGATCCTGAGAAATGACATCTGATAAACAAACTGTATGCGGAGAGCAGAAAGAGCTTAGCAAAAGGAAAAGACTCGGTGACCTAAGGCCTCGGGAACACTGTCGAGCTGTAGATCGTTGAACAGCGGCACACAGGACAGGTTGGTAGCGAGAACTTAATCCTAACTAATATTGTAATAAAAGGGAAGCTTGTAACAACTAATTTTTTAATTATAAAATGAGTCAGCAGTTGAGAGTAAATGTAGGTAAGTCTGCACTGATAATAGTATCAACAAAATAAAAGGAGAGAGGGCTTGATGGGAGGTGTCTGTGGGAGGAGGTGGGAAACTGGAATGCGTGGGATCGGTTCCGTGTACGGAATCATCAAAGGAGAAGTAGAAGTTCTATCTTTTTAAATTCACTAAAAAATGACAGTGATGGGGAATTGAGATATGAAAGGAGATTAATGGAAGGGAACAGATGGCCAGAGTTAGGACTGTAAGGAGCTTCTTCAAACACAAGGCAAAGTACCCACAGCACACAAAGGGCCCACGGAGTGGGGCAGATGTGGGGCGAGGAAAGCTGTGGAGGCAGCCAGAAGACAGAATGATCAGAGCAGACACTGCTGGAGTGGAAAACAAAGAAGCCTTTGTTTGTAAAAGTTGTAGAGGAGGCACGCTAGGCTACGACACAAGGTTCAGTAGAGATCTCAAGAGCCAGAGAAAGCTATGTAGATTCTTGTCAACATTGTTGCTTTTAAAACCGTTAGTTTTCAAAGTATTAGCAACTTTGAAACGTATGTGTGAAACAGCAAATGAGACACAATGTCTTTATCTTTTTCCTTTCTCTTCTAATTTATAGGGGCTGTTTGTTTCTTTCTTTGTTGAGAAGGGTCTCCTGTAGCCCATGTGGGCTTCAAGCTAAGCCTGGTGCTCAGGATGACCTTGAATCCTGACCCTCCTTGCCTGCCCCCCCCCCTGCCCCACCAAGAACTAGAAGCGCAGGTGTCCATTAATGACCTTTAAAGAAGTCTTCCCCCTCTCTCCTTCCTCTAGTTTATATATACATTGAACAATCTTTAAGGACTGGATAACTCCCACCATATAGAAAGTATTCTTGGGCCTATGAGATGATGACTCCCAAGGTGAAGGTGATTGCTGCCACGTCTGACAACCTGAGTTCAGCTCCCAGGACCCCCATGGTGGACGGCAAGAACTGGCAAAATATACTCTGATCTCCCCATGCACACATAACCACACATATACAAGATAAAGAAATACAAATTTTTTTTTTAAAAATTGCCGGGCGTGGTGGCGCACGCCTTTAATCCCAGCACTTGGGAGGCAGAGGTAGGTGGATTTCTGAGTTCGAGGCCAGCCTGGTCTACAGAGTGAGTTCCAGGACAGCCAGGGCTACATGGAGAAACCCTGTCTCGAAAAACCAAAACAAAACAAAAAAAAAATTAAGCATTTTATAAAATAGGTAGGAGAGAAATAATCCCAACCCATTTCAGGGGCCCACTGCAAACTTAGCAATAAAACTAGACAATAAAACAAGGACAATATATAGAAAATACGATATTGGGAATAGTGAGATACTCTGGTTAGGAGCACTGGCTACTCTTCCAGGGGATCCAGGTTTGGTTCCCAGCAACCACATGGCAGCTCACAACCATCTGCAACTCCGGTTCCAGGGAATTCAATGCCCTCTTCTGGTTCCTGGAGACACCATGCATGCACATGGTACACTCACACATATATGCAGGCAAAACATTTATATAGATAGATAGATAGATAGATAGATAGATCTTTCCGAATTATGATCTAAATCTTTAATAAAACATTTCACATTAGGTGTAGGATGATTAATTAGGGATTAGTATGAAGAATATAGGGCTTAGTCAGTGCTAAAATTATCAATAGAATTGACTGTATGAGCGGATAAAGCAGGCTGACATGTTTATTTCAAAGACTTACATAAATCTACATGTAATAACTGCAGAAATTGTACTCTAAAATTTTTTTAATCAGCCCTAAATAAGAATTCTTTAAAAAAAAAAAAATAAAATAAAATAAAATAAAATAAAAGAATTCTTTTGAAGTTATAGTGTCTCTAGCATCCTCCAGGAATTATTATTTTTAATAACAAAAGATCACGATGTTGACAATAAAATGATAACATTATTAAGGCTTTCTACTGACAGCACACAAGAGGTTGAAACTGCAAAAATGTGACAGCAGAAGAAATCAAGTGTTTAAGAAACAGAAAGTAGCAAAGTCTTCCTTAGCCTCAGAAAGAGAAATCCTTGACAATAGCAAAACAAAAACAAAACAAAGGAAACCCTATTTAGAATGTATACGACTGATACAAAGTATAAATTCTAGTAAAAAGCCAACTAATGATAGATCTACTTTCATGTTCAAGGATTCAACATTCTGAACGTTATCAGTTGTATCTAGAATGATGTATAACTTTAACTCATATTTTCTCTTAAGGAACTTGGTAAGTTGAATCTGCAATTCATATAGTGAAATAAAAAGCTGACAATAGCTGGGCTTGGTGGCGCACGCCTTTAATCCCAGCACTCAGGAGGCAGAGGCAGGCGGATTTCTGAGTTCGAGGCCAGCCTGGTCTACAAAGTGAGTTCCAGGACAGCCAGGGCTACACAGAGAAACCCTGTCTCAAAAAACCAAAAAAAAAAAAAAAAAAAAAAAAAAAACCCAAAAAAAACCCTGACAATATTGACAAAGTGACAATTTTTTAAAATTGTCAAAAATATGTAATTTGTAACAAAAATATGTGGCATTAGTACAAGTCTGATCATTAGTCATATTGCTCAATCTGATTGGTCTAGACACAGAAATGAACTACACACATATGTAACCTGGGATATGGCAAAGATGTCATCTGGATCCACGAAGAATGGGAATTGTGCTCAGAGTGGGGCTGGGCCAACTGGCTGTCTTTCCAGACAGGGATGACAGCCACCTATTCTACAATACACATCAAAGTAAAGTCTACTGCCTCAGGGCTCCAAATATGAATAATAAGAAAAAAAAGCAGTTGGCCTTGATAAACCACAGGATAGCTTTAATGTCTGGTTCTAAAATACCCATATCCTATAACTGTGAAGAACATGTTTGAAATCCCAAAGAGGACTGGTCAGAAGATGAGAGCAGGGAGCACACATTGTCCTGAAATACACATGTCTTCCTTCACAAGGAGAGAAAAACCTGATGGCTCAGAGAAGTGTGTGCAAAAATGATCATCACAGCAGGCTAGAGGGAAATTACTACTGAAATTCTCTGTCCTATCTTTCAAGAGAGTGAGGGGGGGAAAAATAGGGGAACAGGGCATTAACGCCCATACTTGAATATAAGGAAAGTTGAAAAGGGTCATAGGTTACAACTGGAAGCACAAAGATTTCACTTTGAAGAGAAATCTTAAAAACACACATCAAGCTGAAGCTTGCAAGCAGGTACAGGAGACCTGTACAAAGACGCCCACTACAGGACTGTGGCCTAGAGAGAGCAGCGGTTGATGAGGTCTTGACACACCCTTAAATTCCACTACATACGTCCAAGAAGGGAGAAAGACTAGAAAGCCACGTACAAAGCTGCCAACGCAGTAACATACAGCTGCACGAAGAAACGGCAGCCTGAATTCAAAAGCATCTCCAGGAATGCTCGCTTCAGCAGAGTGGAGGGAAAGCAGAGATTCTATTCCCGGCTCTGCAGTTCACCTGCTTGGGCATGCCACGTAAGCCCTAACTTTTTAGTGTGTCTGATTGTAAAAATTATGTTTAATAAGCGATGACCCATTCACTTCACACTTTCCTGCCTTAATCCTACTTGGTGGAGGGAGGCCTGCTATCTTTTGCACCCAGAGCCCCTGTGAAACACCCAGGACTAGGGTAGGGGAGAGTTAGCTCTTCTACAGGATTGGAGTTTTCAAGCCTTAGGCTTTCTTAAAGATAGAGAACACCCAGGTACAGAAACGCAAAGGACTACACATACCACACACAAATCACAAATAAATAATAAAAATGATGAGAGGTTTGGTGGAATTGACTTCGAGAGTTCCGATGCCCTGCTGTGTGGGGATGAAAACAGAGCAGAGTTCTCTAAGGTTGTGAGTCTCTGGTCCTTCATCTGAAAGACGGTGGCATCAGACCCCACATCAGACTGAAGCCCCCATGTGGAAGCCTGAGGACAGAAGATCCTGACAGCTCAGACAAACAAACCCTCCATGTGGCTTAGCTTCCTGTGGATCTAACAAAACAAGAAACAACATGCAAGAATGCATGATTTGCCAGGCATGGTGACACACGCCTATAACCAACCCCAATGGCGAAAGCTGGAAAGCAGAAAGATCAGCTCAGGGCCAACTCACCTACACAGCAAGATTGAGGCCATCTTGGCCTACCTGAATGAAACCTCATCTCAAAGACAAAACAAGAAAGGGAGCAGAGGAAGAGGAAGAGAGGTTTGTTCTGTTGGTGCATAGCTTGAGGAGTTTAAGTTGAGGGTCTGGCTCCCTTGTCTTCAGGCTTTTGGGGAAGTGCATGGGGAGGAACATGGTGACAAGCAAAAGGAGAAAGGAAGGGACCAGAGTCCGCAGTGACCTAACTTCCTCCATGGGACCTTTGCCTCTCCGCAGCACCACAGGTTATGGACCAAAGATTTAACACATAGACTCTGGGCAGATTTAACAAGCTGCAGCAACTCTCTTTGGCTTGAGTGAGCCAGGGCGCTGCTGAATGCAGACACTTCTGAGTCACTGCCCCACAGGCCTATTGGAAGCTCTAGTTTCCTGTAACCCTCAGTCTTCACCATTCAAGTGGGAGGTGGTTTTGCAAAACAATGAACTAGAAGAGTATTTGGAGAGGAAACAGAAAGGCCCTGAGGAGCCGGGCCCGTGGTGGGTGGTGGTGCACGCCTTTAATCCCAGCACTTGGGAGGCAGAGGCAGGCGAATTTCTGAGTTCAAGGCCAGCCTGGTCTACAGAGTGGGTTCCAGGACAGCCAGGGCTACACAGAGAAACCCTGTCTCGAAAAACAAAACAAAACAACGGAAAAAAAAAAAAGGCTCTGACTGAGCCAGAAAGAGCGAAGAGTCCAATCTTTTGAGATCCAGTTCTCAGTAGGTCCTTTGTCTCGAGAAAAAAATCGAAGTCTCATACTGAGAGTTGTGACCCACACTTTTAATCTCAACTCTCAGGGGGCAAGGCAGGCAGAGCTCTGTTAATTCTAGTCCAGTCTGGTCTGCATAGCAAGTTCCAGGCCAGCTAAAACTACAAAGTGAGGCCCTGCCCTTAGTGTTGGGAGTAGAGGTCTCCAAGAGAATCCAGAAAACAGAAAAGCTAAAAGAAAGCTGTGAACTACACGGTCAGTGGGGCTTAAGAGTCATGATTGGATGGGCAGGTGGCAGAGCCACCTCAGGACCCAAGTGTTGCAAGAGCTTTCGAGTATGTTTGTAGGAAACAAAGACGTCCCCATACTGCTAGTAGGGCCTTCTAGCAAATGCCACAGCCACAATCATATCTGCTCTGAGTAGTGATCATGTGACATCTCTGGTGTCTAATAATGGTGGCAGCAGTCAGCGTATCAAGGCCAGCACAAGGGCTGGGGGATCCTGAATGAGAAAGTTAAGGGCGTTATTCCTGTTTCTTTATCTGGACAAACTGATCTGGTCAGTTTCCTTTCTCTGTCTTCCAGAAAAAGGTAGAAACAAGGCAGAGTCCAGATGAGAACGCTCTGTGCTCACAGGAGGAAAAAGGACAGAGGAAGCCCAGGGGCCTAAGGCTGCTGGCTCTAGGCGGCCAGAACCCAGAATTGCATCAGCTGGGCCTCAGCTCCCCTTTCAACAGAAAGGAATCAATCGACCCGTGCCTATTCACCCTTAGCTTAGTACCCAGTGTTTCTGAGTCACCTAGTAGACCAGAATTACATTGGATTATGCCCTACGAAGTGGATATCTCCTTTAATCAGGAGGCTGAATTAAAAATTTGATGAATTCATTTGAAACACTGACCACATATTCTTTGAAAACTCTCCTGAGTAGGAAGTGCACTTGCTGTCTGGAACACATGCATTTTATGGCAACAATTATTTCTCTGACTATGTCTGACCAAGAACCTGCCCAGAATGGAACTTGAAACCTGCAAATGCTCCCAGAGAGGGGCCCAGTCATGGAAGAGAGCAACAAGGACCCCTGTACTCTGTGGGGTCTGTGATGTCCGCAGTCCATGCTGCCCACGCCCCTACCCCTCTGTGTTCTGTGTTCCAGGACAATTGCTTTTCATTTCCCTCCAGGGCACAGATCAAGGGATTGTGTTTATTTAAAGCAGTTATGTTTTCTTTTCACTCTTGAGATGCCAAAAGATAGGTCTCCAATGGGAGAAACTTTGGTGGTTAGGAACGAATTACCAGTCTCCCCCACTGACCATAGCGTCCACTTCAGAAAAATGCCCTTCCCTCATCATCAAAGGTAAGAGGCGTTAGCATCCTAAAATCCACAAGAGGAGCTTTGCATTGAAGAATCCAAGAATGGAAAGAGAGGTGAAAGAAGAGCACAAGGCAGCCATAGCCTCTAGGAAAAAGAGTGCAAAATAGCTACAGGTCCTGGGAAGTTCAGTGGAAGAAGAGACTTTCATTTTTTCATGTAGGTCCCATCTGCATTTGTTCAGAGCTCTGTGGAAGATGCAGAGGAAAGCCACTGGCAGATGCCCAGGAGGATGGGAGGTGGGGGATGGGGTGGGGTGGGGTAGGGGAGCCCCAGGCAAGAAAGACCATTTCTGGCTCCAGGGAGGGACTTTATGTGTCCCCAGCATTCAGTTCTCACCTGTGTTAGCTGCGTTTGAGACTTGGGGGGGGGGGGGGGGCGCTAATTGTTTGAAACCAAAACACCCCCTGAGAAGTACAGCAGTACAGGCAGTGGGACATTGCTAGCTCCCCCAGGGAACCTTAGGGCTAATGCAACTTCTGCAGTTTGCTGGTCCCGCGCTGCAAACCCAGGCAAGCAGTCCCTGCCTTTGGCTCCTTCCTACCTGCCTTTCATTTGTGTCCGCTCACAGAAACAGTCTTTTTGTTTGTTTGTTTTTTACACAGGAGAGGTGAAGACACTGGGTGACCCAGGTGCCATGCCTGGTGTCATCAGCCTGGCCAGCCATTTACCAATCAATTCTTATGGCCATGAGCGCATGACAGCTGAAGGCTTCTATCTATGGAAATGCTGAAGAAAGTGGGGGGCCGGCGGCGAGGTGAGAGCCGGGGTAGGGGTGTCTAATCTACCGTACAGTTGTCCCGGCCTTGGTTAAAACTTGAAATGGTAACTTCCTCAATTGGAAAGAAATAAGTTTTAATGCCTTTCAGGTGTGGGCATTTCTCTCTTCGAGGCCTCACCCTTCCCTTTCCTCAACAGTTTATGGAAGATAAAAAAAGAAACTGTTAGCTGCCACTTGTTATTACTGATAAAACTATGAACTCACGGCAACAGCGACTATGGCCACCTTGGTAATTAGCTACCTCAGCAGCCTGATACACATTGGGAACTTGCCCCATGCTCCCTTTTCTTCAGCTCAGAATGCTTGAACCTCCCCTCCCCAAAAGCGCAGGCGCATTGGCAGCCTTTCCCTAACATCACTAAAGATGAAAGGCTCATATCTAAAAGGTCCCAATGTCTAACTGGCCAGATTCCTGCTCATTCCTTGGCTTATGACTTGCTTGGTATTGTTTTGAGCCACCATTGACAAGGACTGTTTCCCTGAGCCTTTTCTTTCCTGAGGGCTACCACCGGGCCTCCTTGGCCATTTCAAATCATGGGGTGAATGGGTATGAGGGGGACCCTCCAAAAGCAGATTCTGAGATGGCTTTAGACTCCTGAGATCAGGCAAGGCGGGAGCGATGTGTCTAACCTCTGCCATCTTTCCAGTGTTCTCCTCCCAGGCCATGTAAGTGGGCAAATCTTTACTAGAAAAAGCCAGGCAAGATTTGCATTTGCCGATAGATCTAAAATAATGTATTGGGGTGTCCTTACACAGAAGTATGTGGTTCCAACAGCAAGGACTCTCTCTGTCTGGGTTTGATGGAGAAATGAGCTGAGATGGATTTCAGTAAAATATCTCCTGATAAAACTGGCCACTGAGTGGGGGGGAAGCTGAGACTGGAGATCCAGTAACAACCCTCAGAACTGCCTTACATGTACAGACTTTAGAGGGAGGGGTGCCTGAGCTGATGGGGGGAGGGGTGCCTGAGCTGAGGGGGAGGGGTGCCTGACTTTAGCAAATCAATGAATGTAATAGACAGTATGTGAGCGTGTACTTTAGAAGGCTAAACCACTGCACCATTCTACCACGGGGCTGCTACATGCTAGGAGCTTAGCAACTTGGGAAGAGTACTAGACAGACTGGACTCTGCACGAGGCTGACCCTCCTCTCCAGGGCGGCACCTGTCATCCAACTGTCAGGGGATTTGTCGTTTAAAAACTTACACTTCTTATCTGCACTTCTCTTTCAGGCTTACACAAAACAGAACTCGACAACTAAAGTTCTATATTATACCAAGCTTTACTTTAGCAAATAACTATACGATGTAAATTGGAATTCATCATTCATGACAGAATTGCCTTTGGCCAGAATAAAGTTCATTTTTCTACCATGCGGCGTTTAGCTGTTCCGTGTCTAGCTTCTGCCCGAATTGTTGGTCTGTGTGGGTGAAACTCTTCTCATTCCATGGAAGTCAACACAGAACATGGTGACCACAAATCCATGGAGTTAACTCCCCATCAGTAATCAGACAGTCTAGTTTGCAGTTGACATCAATGATACTCAACAATGGCACAGTGTGAGTGGAGACAGCATCGGGATCTACTGGGTGAGCACTGAGGCCTCAGAGTGACCTTCCCCCACTGCAGATACCTTCTGTAAACTCCAGGTTGTTTGAACTGTACTCCTGACTGATCGATTCTGACTTGAAATTCCTACAACTCTCTCCTTGGGTTTCCATTGGTCAACTTGTGCATTTCACAGAACTCGAGGGAGCCCTGAGTTCACAGGTTTATTCTAAAGGATTCCGTGAGGCGTACAAAGGAAGAGAAGATTGAGGAATAAGAGGAGACATGCAGGGTCTACATCCACCCTCTAGGACCCTCTGCCTGTTTGGCTGTCTTTTCAACTTTATATGGAGACTTTTTACTACAAAGACAAGGCTGAAGCATGAAGGTCAGGTGAAGGTCAGAACATTGTTCAAGGCCATATAACTAGGTTAGGGCTAGAGGGCATAGCTCAGAGGGAAAGTGTCTAAATACCATGTACACAAAACAAGTTAATAAAACTCACTGAGTGGGAAGTCAGCAAGCTTGTCTTTCGAGATTCTTCTCTGTCCCTCTTGGCAATGACATTCCTTCTTCCAGGCCATGAGGATGGGCCTTTCTGAAATGAGGGTCTTATGACCTATTATCGAGGGTCTTATGACCTATTATCACACGGGCTGGTTCCAGGAAATTGTTTTACAGCAAGCTTGAAAGGGGCAGGGGAGGGTGGAGATTGAGAATTTCTAGCCTTGGAAAAGGCGACCTCAAGTCTCTGGAGCCAGCCTTAGGGAAGGAAGCAGAATGATAGGAGCAAGAGGGAGATGGCTCAGGACTTCATGATCTCAAGGGTGAATGGCTAGAAGCAGTTTTCATCGTCTTAATGTGCAATGGGATTATGAAACTGATTCTTGAGTCTTTTTTTTTTTTTTTTTTTTTTTTGGTTTTTCTGAGACAGGGTTTCTCTGTACAGCCCTGGCTGTCCTGGAACTCACTTTGTAGACCAGGCTGGCCTTGAACTCAGAAATCTGCCTGCCTCTGCCTCCCAAGCGCTAGGATTAAAGGCGTGCGCCACTACGCCCGGCATGAAACTGATTAAGAAAGAGGGAAGGGCTTTAAAACTTTTTCGGTTGTAGAAAAGGAAGTTGAGCAGCCCTCCCCTTTGTTTTCTGCACTGAGAGGTGATTCAGGCTCTGCTTCAATTCTCTGCTTAAGTCATTTCAGGCTCAAATCAGACTGTGCTGGCAACTCCTTCTGAAGGTCAGATTTTCAAACATCAACAGTGAGCCAGGCTGGGTGTGGAGATGCACGCTTTTAATCCTAGCATCCTGGAAGCGGAAGCATGTGGATCTCTTTGAGTTTGAAGCCAGCCTGGTCTGTAAAGTGAATTCTAGGCCAACGGGAGCTAAGTAATGAGACCCTAATTTAACAACGAGAACACTCCCAAGCATCTCCACATCTGGCTGGGGCAATCTTCCAGGAAGCTCTCACTGGAAAGATAACTTGGGGGCTTCCCCCTCCCTTTTCTTCTAACCACCCAGACCTAAGTCCTGACCCTGACCATGGTGAGAAAAATAAGGAGCTTCCGGACAGCGAAAAGAAAGAAGGAAAAGAACCCTCCAGTCCTGACTCAGCCTACACATCCTGCCCCTTTCCTTCTCAATGATCCAAAGCCAAGGATAACATGCACACTTAAAGACAGTCCTCTAGAATCTTGAGAAGCTGGGCTGGAGAGATGGCTCAGCGGTTAAGAACACTGACTGCTCTGCTAGAGGTCCTGAGTTCAATTCCCAGTTACTACATGGTAGCTCACAACCATCTGTAATGGGATCAAGGCATTCTTCTGGTGTGTCTGAAGACAGCAGCAGTGTACTCATATAAATAAAAGAGAGAAATATTTGAGAACGAGAAGCTGAAATTATACCTGAAGTAAGAGTCTCCCTGTCTCTCTGTCTCTCTCTCTGGCAGGTGTGTTTTCTAAAAAATTAAATAAGCCGGGTGTGGTGGCACACACCTTTAATCCCAGCACTCGGGAGGCAGAGGCAGGCGGATTTCTGAGTTCCAGGCCAGCCTGGTCTACAAAGTGAGTTCCAGGACAGCCAGGGCTATAAAGAGAAACCCTGTCTCGAAAAACCAAAATAAATAAATAAATAAATAAATAAATAAATAAATAAATAAATAGATAAATAGAAATAAATAGCTGTCCCATTTTAAAAAAAGCCTGAGGCCAGGGCTCACACCAGTTCAGAAAGTAGCAATAGTTTCTGGTCTCTGTTTTATTCTTTGTTTTGTTTGTTTTCATAGCTGAGCCAATCTCTTTTTGAGATTCTTAGGCCTGTCCATGTTTAACTCTATGAAGTTCAATTTAAAGACCTTGAGAGATTTGCTCAAGTCAAGTTCAATCAAAAGGGAGAAATTATATGAAACCAACACAAGGCTACACACACACACACACACACACACACACACACCATACTAACCCCAAGTTCTGATTTACTAAGTAGGTCCGGTGAGATGACTCACGAGATAAAAGTCCCTGTTGCCGGGCCTGATGACCTGAGCTCCATCCCTAGAGTCCACATGGTGGAAGGATGGTGGAAGGAGAGCTGACTCCAGCAGGCCATTTTCAGATGCACTTGTGTGCATTGGTGCACACACATAAATAAATAAATAAACAAACAAACAAACAAATAAATAAAACTGCCAGGCCATTTTCAGATGCACTTGTGTGCATTCGTGCACACACACAAATAAATAAATAAATAAATAAACAAACAAACAAACAAACAAAACTGCCAGGCACCTCTCTTGGCAGCCTGTTCCACGCTATCTATTGACCATTAATGTTTGTTTCAGATGACTCAGTCACCAAATGGGAAGCAATGTCTAGCAACTCTTTCATCATAAAAGCCACTTTGAGACATTTTAAAATGAAGAAGTACTCCCCTTCCCCCTTCTCCACTCCTATCAACTGTCTTGGCTACACGTTAAGAGCGAACGAAGCTCTTAATGGTCACCAAATAGTCAAGTAACCTAGAAAGTGACTTGCTGCCTCCTAGAAGGGACTGGAACTGATAATCAGGGAAAACAAAAAAACAAACGCCCTGCTCCAGACGCCTGGCAGCCAGGAAGGCGGGGTTAGGTCTGAACTGGGAAAATGGAAATCGAGCAATACTCACAATCATTATAAAGGTGCCCAGGAACTCAGAGAGTGTCTCCTTAGCCAGACAGCTCTTCAGGGCCAGCCTCTGCACGAGGTTCTTCTTGGCTCGGTCCTTCTCAGAAGGCATCTTGGGGTTTCTGCCAGAGGTAAGCTTTCCACCAAGGTCTGCTCGCTCAGTTTCCTGCCTTCACTACCACATGAAAACCAAACCAAACAAAAAAGAATTTTAAAAAAACCAAGCTCACTTAGCTCTGCACGGATCTCTGGAGGCGACTAAAGAGATACCTGACTGTGTCAGAGAGCCTGTCCTAATTAGGAACTGTGACTTAATCCTTGTCTGCCTCTGCTGTCAGCCCCTCCCTCCCTCCCAGCTCATTGCTATTTGTTTGCATTAATGAGTTATAATTCCAAATCCTCAAAATGACTCTTTTTGTACTTGACAGATTAATCATTACCTTTATTCTCTGTTCTCTGGCTACTTTTTCTCTGTTGGCTTTCTTTCTTTTTTTTTTTTTTTTCCAGGAGATGAGAAAAGAGATGCTACGTTGGTTGGGTTGCCAAACCAGAGATGGGCCTTGGTCCAGAAGAGATTTACCTGTTACACAACTTCAGCCTTCTGATGATTTGTTTTCTCCTATTCGGAAGTGGGCAGTTTGGGTGTAATTTAGAATAGTTCAATCAGGTATAGACACCTTCACTGTGAACATTCTCTCCTGAAGGTTTTCTTCCAAACTGGAGAGTGTAAGGGAAAGAGACTAGGCTGGCTCTAGTAGTGCCTCGGGGAGTTCATGGGACTGCTGGAGTCTTTCTGAAGGGCTCCAGAAATAACTAAATTAACTTATGGAAGGGCAGTTTAAAGGCTCCGAAATGTAAGTTTATGGGGCATTGGGTTAGTGCTGCCTTTAATCCCAGCGCTGGGGGTAGGGTGGGGGGTGAGGTGTGTGTGTGTGTGTGTGTGTGTGTGTGTGTGTGCAGAGACAGGTTGATCTCTGTGAGTTCAAGGGCCCAGCCTGGTCTACATGAGTTCCAGGACAGTTGGGGCTATATAGAGAAACCCTGTCTTGAGAGGAAAAAAGGGGGGGGAGGAGGGAGGGAGGGAAAGAGGGGGGAGGGGAGGGGAGGGTGTTAAGGTGTTTATGGGACAAGATGGGAACTCCCTCTTGTTCACTGAAGTGGTCTCCCTATCTGGTAAACAGAGTTTAGGATTCAAGAATCAGAAAGATAGAGAAAGCAGAGGACTGGAATTCTAGCCCTCTGACCAGTCAATCCCATCCCAGTTAAAGAAGAGAGGAGTAACTATGCCCCACTAAGGTATCTAGTTTAAATCTGATGAATTAACATCCTCACAGGCAACAGACTACATCTTATAATAGCTTCTTGACCTGATCAATAAGCAAGCCCTGATTTCCAAAGCTGGTTTGTCTGAAAAGACGGAATTGGAGGCAGTAGTCTCTAAACACCCCCAGGCAGTCCACTGACTTGAACCCATGCTATGCTCCCTCCCTCCCTCCCTCCCTCCCACCCTCCTTCCCTCCCTCAGAGCAGCCTGCCCAGTTCCCAGTCTTCTTTGGGGCCCTCCTCTACCTTTGCAGGAGGCCCTCAATCATTTCCAGCTGAGGAGGCAGGCTGGAAGGGGTGAGGGGAGGCTGTGAGCAGAGCAGCTGGGAAGAGCCCAGAGGCAGGATCAAACACCTAAGCTGCAGGTAAAGTTTACAGTTCAGACCGAAGAGGTCAATACTATAAATTTAAAAAATAAATAAATAAAAAACAATCTAGCATTTCGACTTTAATTCCTGATTAAATGGTCATGATGAGGATGTAGCTGAAACACCCAGAAGTTTGCTTTAACTCCTGGTTAGGTGATCATGGATAGCTTTGTCTTGGAGAGTTTCCTATGACCACATTATGCCCAAGTCCTGGTGGCTCGACCAGAGGAACAGGACTTTATTGCTCTGACTTCAGCTAATAAGACACAAAGCGTGTTCTTCAGAGTCCACGCTCACTCACCTGACAAATATTTATGGCATACTTGCTGTGTGCCAAGCACTGCCTGTAGCAAAAGCACGGGGCAGTCTTGCTTGTCACAGGGCTGGCTATGACGGAGACCAACATTAGACACAATCACACAGGGACACGAACAGACAACTCCAGCCGAGGACACATGCTCTGCCGGCGGGGGCTGTATTTCCATGTGCAAATACGGCAAGCGGAGTCCACCTTGTTGGAGAGATCTCTGCAGTGTCTTCTGGGAAGTTATGTCTAAGCTGAGATCAGGAGGCACAGGGCCTATTCACATGAAATGGGGAAGGAAGTGGGTGTGAAAGACTTTGAGGGATGGGGGGGCAAAATGACACCTATAAAAGAACCAGAGAAACACCCACTGTGGTTAGCCTCCAGGGTGAAGGAAGGAACAGTGTGAAGAATGAGCTGGGGTGGGAGAAACAAGACTATACTGAGCCTTGTAAATTGTGTATCAGGTTAAAAGTGTCATAAATCATTGGAGTAGATTAGACAGGTCGATGAGGTCGTCAGATCTTTGGGTTTTTAAAAAGATCATCCTCTCCTAGCTGTCCCTGACAACTTAGCTACAGATGGATTCAGTTGTGCAACAAATGGTTGCCCACCAGGCTCTAAGGCACAGCTCTAAACTCATTGCCACACAGACAGTCCTGGTTAAAATCAATGGGTCACAAGCCAAGTTGGGCTGGCTCATACCTTTGATCCCATCACTCAGGAGGCAGAGGCAGGCAGATCTATGAATTCAAGGCCAGCCCTAGCTACAAGAGCAAGTTCCAGGACAATCAGGGCACAGAGGAAACCCTGTCCTGAAACAAAACAACAACAGATAACAGATCACAAACAAGACAAAGACGGGGTGCTATGGGGAAGACAAGGTGCTATGGGGAGGCAGAAGAATGACAGGGACGGAGTGACAGTAAGGAGAGTGCCCTAAGTACTTACATTAAACTACCAATGAGCAAGTTTAATCAGTTAAGGAAGGTAATCCAAGCTGTGAGCTGGAGAGGGGATTAAATAGCCACATATAGATTCATGTAGAGGTGTTACATGACTCTAAAACTGAGTGGCAGTTTTCATAGTGGAAGAAGTGGAAGCTGTTTAAATGTCCTGAAACGGAAAGGGCTGGTAGGTTAGACACAGAAAAGGAAAGAAACCGTCAAAGTGCTGTGCTGGGTCTTTAGCTGGCTGGGGCAGGTGGCACAAAGCGATAGGAGAGGAGCCCTGGAGAAGCCCAGGACTGCAGTGGAGATTATGAATTCCACTTGTGTGATGTGAAACCACACATGCATGGGAGAGATATGAAGCAGGAAGCAGTATGGGCCCACATGCAAAGGGTGCCTGTGTTCAGAGAGATGACCAATGGAGCCATTAGGACTGACCGGGAGAGAGAGTGAAGAGCCTAGAAATAGAGATTTCATGCTTAGGTGAAGGAGGTTAGCATCTATTATTCACTATCACCATAGCTCATCGTCAATCATTAACTCCTCACAGCCACCAAGCAAAACCTCCCAAGTACTCTAAGAGGGGTAAGTAGTGTACATCTGTCTCTCTGCCCTTCCTCCATCTTTATGGAAACACTCTCCCCTTTAATGTTCTAAATGGATGCATGGGGCTACTGGTAATTTCCATCCATGCAGCCATTAGTCAATCCATTGCATCCCAGCTGTCTGTCAATCCATCTGTCCATCTGTCCATCCATCCATGACATCTATCCACCAGCCAATCTATACCATCCCAGCCATCCTTTTACATCATGCCCCATCCATCCATTTTCCACCCTCTTCATCCCTCTCTCCATCCTTTCATGCTTCCGTCTATCTATCCAACCCTCTCAGCCATCCAGGAAAACATTTCACTAACTACTGGCCAAGCATCAGACACAGCATTAGGCACTGGGGATTCAAGAAAACAGATCTCTTTTGCTCAGGAATAATAGTCTATGTGAAAAGCTTCTGCAAAGGACTGCCCCACCCAATAAAATGGAGGTACACTGAGTCAAAACCCCACAGACAGACACCTGGAAGGCTGTTCCACACTTGTCAACAGCTTGACCCATTCTGCTGTAGACAGTCCTAACTCAGTGCCATATGAAATGCCCAGGCCTCGCATCTGAATGTGACCCTCCCTGGCTCCAGCATTCTCTTCTGCATGCCTAATTTTGCCCACTCATGAGATCGCCAGTTGTCCACAAATCAGACCCCACCCCCCATACCCTGACGTCACTTTTTTTTTTTTTTTTTTTTTACTTCCCCTACATTGTTCAGCTTTAGCTCTACTCTAGCTCTGCCAATTCACTCTTGGAAATGATGTCACATGCCAGGACGGTTCCTCTTGCACAATCTTTTAACACTGCAATTCATCTCACTGATTGAAAGGGCCATTCCTCTTTTTTTTTTTTTTTAAACCATACTCTTTCTGAAATCTGCCTAGCCATTCTTGCAAAGCCAGCCTCCCTCCCCACCTACTTTTTCGTGAGTGAGCCTGGCTCCATGACACAGGTGCACTTACCTGCATCTTGAGTTCCACTGACCTGCTGGCTCTTGACTACCCCTCAAGCCCAACTCTGGGTATGCTTGGCCATGGGTTTTTCTCAAGTCTTCTCTCCTCGGGCAGCTGGATGATACTAGGAAAGCTCATATAATAGTATTGATTTTTCCCTGTGGTGGGTAATTATGATACACTGTTAGTACTGCTGCTGTGTCTCCAGTTAACCTTTGATGTTGGTGACTCCAGACTTTTACCAGGAGTTATAATCAACTGTCCCTGTGGGGCTGGACCCCAGGGGAGCCCTGAGTACACTTGACTATCCAGACCCCACCCTGCTTCCTTCTCCACAGCAGGCAGTGCCTCCCCAAGGCCCCTTCAGTTCCCACTACTCTCTCTCCCAGCACGGCTGATCTTTGTCCCTGGGATCCCACAGAAAAAGAAGTAGGGTTCATTGGCTATAATTCTTTTCATGTTCCTCCTCAAAAATGTGCCCCAGTTTTGTTTCTGTCTTCTTTGTCTTCTCCTTGCAGTGAGCCCTCATTCTGGCACACTAATCCTGGCTCTGTGGGACTCCAGCCAGTTAACATTCCCCTGGCCCCCTTTCTTTCTTAAACTGGCTTCTATCCCAGGGACCAAAACAAGCACAAGTTTCTCTTATGCTGAAAACATTTTTTTCATGGCTGTTTTTTTTTTTTTTACTTCAAATTACCATTTCATCACTTTCTCCTTCATTTGGGGGTTGTGAGGGGTAACCTTTGTTTGTTTGTTTTTTTTTTTCTGAATATAAAATCATATTAATTCAAAACAGTCGTAAACATTTCAGTGAAATGTCCAAATCTCATAACTCCTGGCCTAGGAGATAACTAGAATTGGAACACACTCCTATAGGATTCTCATTAGTAGACGTGTATGGTTTTCCTCCTAAAAGTGAGATGTTTACTAGGTCGAACTGGTTTTGCTCTCCAGAATCAATTCTGTTCCTTTCTATGCCAGTGTATAATTCATTTTTTCTAATGACTGTGCAATATTCCCTTGTACACATGTGCTATAATTTAAGCAAGCTCATTTTAGCAACAGTTGGTTTTTTCCTAGTTCTCCCATTAAAACGGAGCCTCGGACCTCCCAGAACCATTTGGGACATCACGGTGAAATGTCAATAGCAGACCCTTACCAGGCAACTGTGGGGACTTCCTAAAAGCCCACAGTGTACGAGGAAGAGCAGGAGGCTGTTAACAGTTACTACCTGACGTCACACACAACCCCCTCCCCCATGCTGACTGCGGAGCTCGCAAATCTGCCAGGATGGGAAGGGCACGATTCCAGCCATCCTTGTATCCCAAGGAAGACGAACTTGGGGGCAGGCGCTCTGCACACTGCAGCAGGTCTGTCCTCTCTACAATAAGATAATAGCAACTCGTCTGACCTACAACATTGAAGCCCTCAGCTCGCTCCCTGAAGGGAGCCTGTGCAGGTTTGGCGCCAAATTAATCTCTTCTGACCTGTGAATTCTAGACAACCCTGCTCCAGCTGCAGAGCTGTACTGGTACCGCTTGTGGCTGTAGGAGTTGGGCAGATGTGGGAAGCTGCACGCTGAAGGAAGTCACCTGTCACTCTGCCATCCTGTGGGAGAGGTTCTGCTTGCTGGATTCATCACTCATGGAACTCCGTCGTCCTTTTAACTTTGTGAGGAGAAACGTCACAACAATAACACCCAATCCCCAGATATCGCTGCCTTGATCAGGGCACCAGACATGCAATGGTGTCGATCCGCGTGAGCTCCAGGTCACTACATCTAGGAATTCTCCTGTTTGATCCTGGCAGCCTCCCCTTTTCCCCATCCTACCTCGTTGACCTTTCTGGAAGTGGGCTCTATTTGAGAAGCCATAGTCCGCCCGCTTTTTGCGATGCTTCTGTGTACTTCTTCCCTCTCGTGAGAGCCAAACTCCTTCCTTCAGGGTTGGGACTCAGTGCTCAAGATCTGTAATTGCACACCCCAGCACTCAGGTTCACTTTAATTTCTTATTCTTTTTAAAGAGTGAAGGTGTCTTGGGCAGTGGTGGCGCACGCCTTTAATCCCAGCACCCGGGAGGCAGAGGCAGGAGGCTTTCTGAGTTCGAGGACAACCTGATCTATAGAGTGAGTTCCAGGACAGCCAGGGCTATAAGGAGAAAACCTGTCTCGAAAAACAACAACAACAAAGAGCGAAGGTGCTATGGGGCTACACATACAAAATAAACCTTGGGCTGGTTTTACCACTGTCCCGCCTTCCTTATTCCTTCACATCAGATCTTCGGCACCAGTTTATATAGAAGGTTTTTGGGTTTTTGTTGGTTGGCTGAATGGTTGGTTGGTTTAATTTTTCTTATAGCACAACGGTGTCCACCGTTTTTATAACTTTCTTAAATACCTTAAATACCTTTCTGGAACAAAGGAGCGATGTATAGAAACGTTTGTTGGTGTATGGGTATAAATGGGTATAATTTTTAGTCTGTGATAGTGTGTCACTTACCCCACCCCCAATATTCTGCACTCCTGATCCTCCTACCTTCCCAAGTTGCCTGATGTTCTCTCTCTCTCCCTTCCTCCCTCCCTCCTTCCTTTCCTCCCTTTCTCTTTCCCTTCTTTTCTCCTTTCCTGTCCATCTCCCCCTCTTCTCTTACCTTCCATCTCACTCTTCCTCAAAGAAAAAATCAGTGAACAATTTCTTTCACTACTCTTACATTGTATTAATGTGTGTGTGTGTGTGTGTGTGTGTGTGTGTGTGTGTGTGTGTGTGTGTGTAAATAAACTTCCATACTTACTCAGGGCTATGTGATGGTTTGTATAAGCATGTCTTAGGGAATGGCACTATTAGGAGGTGTAGCCTTTTTGGAGGAATTGTGTCATTGTGGGCATGGGCTTTAAGACCTTCTTCATAGTTGCCTGGAAGTCAGTCTTCCACTAGGAGCCTTCAGATGAAGATGTAGAGCTCTCAGCTCCTCCTGTACCATGCCTGCCTGGATGCTGCCATGTTCCCACCTTGATGACAGTGGAACATGATCCCCCTTTTACCTTACCAGCTTTCTGTCTTCCAAATCCCTCACTGCCTAAGCTTGACTGTCCTGGAACTTGCTTTGTAGATTGACCTTGAATTCAGAGACATGTCTATCTCTTGGGATTAAAGGTTTGTACCACCATGCCTGGATTTAAGCTTTTTTTCCACTAGAATTTGCTCTGTCTCAGGCTGGCCTTGAACTCAGATCTGCTTGGGTTTATCTCCTGGGATTAAAGGTGTGTACCACCTGCCTGAATCTAAGTTTAGCTGAGTAAGATCTTGCCCCAAGGTCACCGCACCCTTAATTCAATTAAATATCCTAGAACACAGGATTCAGCTCTATTTCACTTCCTGGTGACCCTTTAATACTCCTGGCGACCCTTTAATACTTCCTGGTGGCCCTTTAATACCATATATTTTATATTTTTCCTTTTAGGCTTGCTATGCTTGTTCAAAACATTCTTCATGAAACTTAACCAGAGAATAAAGTTTCTGCTGGGCTTCTTTGAGATTTCCTTTATCAATTCGATTAATCAATGTGATGGTTTGTACATGCTTGGCTCAGGGAGGGGCGACCTTGGCTCTAGGTACTAATGTGTATTTAAAAAATAAATTTAACTACATTAACATATTTGTCAATCTAACAAAATCAAACTACCAAAGCTTAAAGCAGTATTTAATCTCTGAAATTGTTTTACAAACAAGGCACATAAAAGAAGTTGAGAAATCAGGTATAGAACAAAAGACAACTCATTTATATTTTAGGAACCTAATTATTTTGTTATTCTTCCAGAATGAATTCTTAACCTATGGCTCCAGCCCCCATATGATGTAATTTTAAAATGTAGATGTTAGATGTTGAATGTTTCACTATTAAGTAGCTTTGCATACCATACCTGTAAATGGATAAGACCAAATGGCTGTCCATAATATGATTTCTTGAACATTAATTCTAAAAATTTTAGTTTTATTTATGAATATTTAGGGAATGTGCTGTCTAAGATTTCAGCTTTTTGAAATATCTTTCAAAAGTCATTGGGGGTTCATATAGGATCAAAGCTTTTAATGTTCTGGAAACTTCCCAAGTCTTATTTTTGCATTGCACCAAGTGGTATATTTATATAGTCAAGGTTAATGGTTATCTATAAATATATATAAAAATAAATGCCACTTTATTATAATCAGCATGGTAGTTTCTTTGTTGGGTATCAAAATTATCTGTAATCAAATATTATCTCAAGCTTAATTCCGATCTATACTAAGGTATTATGGCACAAATTCAAGGGGCCAGTAATCCAGCCTGGTGTAGCATCAGGAGCTGAGATCAAGGTGTTGGCCAGCTCTGTCATTATCTGAAGGCTTAAACAGAGAAGGACAGTGTGTGGGCACCCTCAGGGTGTTGTCAGACTTTCTTTCCTTGTTGTTGAAAGACTGTTTTCATTTCGAGGCCAGCAATTTACTGTGGGTTGCTAGCAGCTGTCTTTTGACTCTTAAAATGTGACCCCGCCACAGGTCTTTTCAGACCACGATTACTTACTTTCAGGAGATGTCAGTCCACTGTAAGGGTTCACCTAATTAGCTAGATCCATTGGGAATAATTATCAACTCACAGTCAACAGATTTGAGAACTTGCGTCTGGATTGCCCCTGTGCTTTTTTTCCTATAACTTAATCACAGGCAAGCTCTCATTCTAATCATAAGTCAGGCTCATTTCCAGTTGGACTATAGTGTGTACGTACACTAGGTTGGGAAACCAAGGGCCACCCTTGAATTTCGCTTGACCCTCTTTACCTGTCTAATTCTGGGGAAAGAATGCTTAAAGCTTCCAAGATGGTGGCTGTGCTTCTGGCTTCAGTGCAAACTTTTTCTGTCTATGTCAGTGCTGTGTTGCCTGTGACTCTGGTAAGCCAAGTGTATTTCCCCAATTCTCCCTCTCTCTATCTCTTGTTAGGGTAGGTCCCAAGAGAAATGCTTGCAATAGCTCCTGAGGACAGGCCTGAAGCACCACCTGTTTGTAGTTCATGTGTTGTCACTCATCTGGTAGCTCACCTTACTGGTATGAGGTCACATCCACACCTGCAGCCTCTCCACCTTGCCTGGATCTTCCTTCAGCTTTCTCAACTCCCACATGAGGTGTGAAGATATGGAACTCGACAATGAAGCTGCCTTCTACCTTCTGTAGGCCATCCATGTCATCAAGATCAGAAGCAATTGGGACTGATGAGTTTCAGTAGGTATCAGTCTGTTCTCATAAACCCCAGGTGACAATGGCAGGTCCCAGAGTGCATTCGATGTGCCCCACTTCCCATGCATCTCCTCTTCCCTGATCTTTCTATGAACTTGAACTTCAAGTTTCAGGTATGAAGCAATATATCTGTCAGAGGCAGCATAACTAGCTGCTAAAACGGTGTAAGACTAATTCCTGAAACGTATTCCTTCATATATAAGTATAGATATGTTAACACATATGTCCATGTGTGTAAATATATGCACACCAATATACCTGTATATCTGCATATATAGCTGTATACATGTATGTAACTTTGCTTCACTACACCCTAAGCTGTCTTTATATAAATTTTCATCATCATCACAACTCCCCAGTAAGCTATGCTTTTTGTCAAAGTAAATTTTCCCCTTCAAACATTAAATATTTTATGTCTTTTACTTTACATAATAATCATTACTCCCATTTTTGTGTTTGTTTGCTATATTCCTGATTGCCCCTCCATCTGCGGTATGTTGAATAAAAATCAGATCTACATTATATGTTTATGGCCAGCCTTGTGGAGTTGTTTACAAGTCCAAGGTCATTTTACAAGCATAGATGCATTTGAAATGGTCAAACTCTTGGTGAATCTTTGCAGTCAGTTTAAATAGAGGTAGGTGCATGAGTGCAGGTAAGCTGGCTAATCAGCACAGAGTAAACAAGATCCTCTTTTGCCATTATAATTTATAGCCTTAATGTGTAAATACAGTTCTTCACATACACACACAAACATTTTAATAAATTCCTACTCTTTCACAGTAATTCATGTCACTGCTACAAGTCAACAGATCTTGAAACTTGAGTGGCTTCCATTACAGGAAAGGTTCCGCCCTTCTTACTAAACAAAGCCCATCCTTTAAGTGTCAATATTTAGAGACATAATTTTTTAAATGGATTTATTTTTACGTTTTATGTACGCATGTGCACATCTGTGTGTGGGTGTGTGCATTTTCACGCAGGTGCCCATGGGAGGCAGCAGAGCATCAGATTCCCCTGTAGCTAGAGTTACTCGGGACTGGGAGGTGAACACCGGTGGGTTCTGGGAGAGAAACTCGAATCCTCTGGCAGGGCAGCGAGTGATCTAAAAAGCTGAGTCGTCTCTCTAGCCCCCTTGTTTGTAATTGACAAGAAGAAATACTAGTGAGAAGGCCTGAATGAGCTCTCACTCCCCTGCTCAGTCACCTAGTAGATCCTATTGCCTGAAGGACAAACCTTTTAAAACACTGTTATTTATACTTTTTCCTTTAGTAGAACTCAGCAGTTCCCGATTATGCATAAGGTAAAGACCAGAATCCCTATATCCATACTGACAATGTCCCACTGTGATAGCCCCTAAAAAGTTCATTCGCCGGGAATTTGGTGCCCAACAGCAGTGCTGAGAGCTGAGACTGGCATCTGGTTCATGGAAAATCTTCCCTGGTGAATGAATGACTCTACCTATGGACTAATGGGCTATGGGGAAAGTGCCACACTTGCTTTGTCTGATTATGCAAAATACAGCATCAGGTAGCAAGGAGCCTCTCACCAGTAATGAGAGCTAAACATACCCCTTTTCTTTATATATTACTCATTTTCAGATATTTTGTTATAACAGAAAAAAAGGGAGGGGGGCTAAGGCACCCAACAGGTCTAAGTCCTCTGTAACTTCACAGATATGCACTTCAATATTCTCAACATGAAATTTGATTTCGTCTGACAGGACTCACCGATTTCGCAATAGGCCTTGCTCACTTCTGCCTACAAGTTCCTGCCTGTGCTTTATCTTTCATCTAGAACCTTATCTTCCTGCTAGTCTTCCTGCCCAAACCCTAGTTACTTCACCTTTTCAGAAGTAAAGTCATTTCCTACCTTTTTAAAATATGATTTTATCTTTAGTTATGTCTCCTTGTGTGCTGGGATCTGCATGCATGTGAGTGCAGTGCCCACGGAGGGTAAAAGGGAGGGTGCCTTGGAGCTGGAGTTCCAGACGGTTGGGAGCTGCCTGAAATGGGTGCTGAGACCTGAATCTGGTAGCTTTTTGTCACCAGGCCATCTGTCTCTCCAGCCTTCCAAACCTATTTGTGAGTCCTAGCCTCACCAGTGCATTACCCACATTGAATTTTATTTAAGTTGTATTACTCATGTAGCCCTTAGGCCCAGCCCCTTATTACCCCACATGTGTGCAAATACATACAGGCAGTGTGTATAATGCACTCAGGTCAGAGTTTCTTCAAAAATAACAGTGATGTTTTATATATTTCTTGGTATGGCCTAAAGAGCTCAGGTGGACCTGTACTGTGTAAGTTTATGAACTTTACCACCATGACAGCATGAGATGTTTTCACAATAACTGGGACCCAAATCAAACTTAGCAATGGTTTTCAAAGCCAATTCTATTGCTAAGATATGGAATGCATGTGGCTTATAATGTGATGTTCCCATTCTCCAGGCGGCTGTCCCTCTCCAGGATCACCTTGACTGTAGGACAAGATGATGTAGCTTGTTTTACCCAAGAACTTCTTATGCAATCTCAGAACACAAGCTTTTAAACATTAGCATACCACTGACATCAAAACCTTTGTCCTTGAGAGAGAAACAAAGGTGTGTCTTTAAATGCCATATTTCTGATGGACAGATGCTGTGTAAAACACCTCTTCGCATCTTTCCACTTAATTCACAGAATCTGGAGACTCCAGCTCTGTCTATCTGGATTGTTTCTTCTTTCATCTTTTCTTTAAACATTTTATTGATTTAGTGTGCATGAGTGTGTGAGCATGCACCATGATGCTCACATGAAGGTCGGAGGACAGTGTTCAGTGTCAATTTGTTCCTTCCACTTGGGTCCTGGGGATTGAATTTGGGTCTCAGGCTTGAGGATTTTATCTGCTGGAGTTTTTAATCTGCTGACCCGAGATGGATTTATTTCTAAATAACTAATCAAATTCCCACTTAGCTGGTTTCCCAGCTGGATTGATGGAGAGAAAGGTCACTGGTTAATGATCATGTAAGCAGTAAAGAAGCTATTTAAAGTCAAGTCATTTTGACTGAGGCATCTGAGTGGAACACAGTCAGAGCTGCTGGGCATACAGACAGGGCATCCTCAGATCCAGGCCTTTCATGTCCTCCCCAGGCTTCAATCATTGATCTTTTGGGTCCAAAGATGATGAATATTTGCTCAGTGAAAATTTGTTTAAGGGAAAGTGTGTTGATTAAATGAAGCAAGGTTCTCCAGTGCATGTTTGTTCCATGGTATCAAAGCCTTTGACTGTTGACATTTGATGTGTTTTTAAAGGACAATAAGGGAAACATAATCGATTGGCTTCAAAATGGTAACCAAAATATCCTTGTATGAGTATTTTGGTCTGCAACTTTAAGTATGATTTCTATTTGATATATGGGAAACTGTAAACAATACCTTGAAAGTGGTTTGACTCACTATCTTCAAACGTATTGGCTGGACATATTGCCCATGTTGTTTAGATAGTGTGATTTATTGTTTTTGTTTTCTCCATTGATTTTGTTCGATTCAGCAAACATATGATATACATTATAAATGAGAGTTTAATTACATGGCCCTACCTTGCCTTAAATTAAAAAGTTCTCCTGTCTCAGCTTCCCCTATGCTAAGATTACAGATGTGTGCCACCACATTGGACTAAATGTTTTTTTGAGTGACTGTGTACTTAGCACTGGGGTCCCAGGCACAAGAAGATTGAGGAAATCAGCCCTGGAGCCCAAGACACTCTCTTTCCAGTTAAGACACCAATGAAAGTGACACATATTTCTCTTCTACCACTTAGCATCTTCCTGAAGGTGGTCTTGACAACTTATGTAAACAATTTCGGTCTTATCAAGTGACCCAGGGTGAAACTGAAGCAGAGGCAAGGACTAGCTGGTTGGTAAGTACCAATCACTTCATTTGGCAAATTGTCAAAAGAAATTAACTTAGTAACACTCCTTGTTTCTTGAAGATAAACTAATAAGGTCACAGAATTGGGGGGTGGGGGTGGGGAAGGTGGTTCCATGTATATATAACCTAATTGCTTTGCCATAATAAGGCACAAAGAGTTCATAGACTCTCTATAGTTATTTTGTGGAGAGGTCTGGATCAGAACACAAATCCTTGATCTATCTCATCAAGCTAGAATGTACTGTCCATTGATTTTATTCAAGTATAGTAGGCAGGTCAGGGCCAATGTTTAGTTGAAAGAAGACCTGGGATGTTTGCTTTGGATTTGTATTATGATAGAGAAAAATAGAGTCAGATATTTTGTCAGGATATTTTATATCAAAGTTAGAGCCACCTATAGTAACACTTGGGGGAGAGTTGAAAGTGAAGGAGATTAGAAGATCCTAGAATGTTACCGAATACTATATCATTAAGTTTGAGTGAGTGAAATAAGTCTTTTATTTTAAGATCTATTTATTTATTATATGTAAGTATATTGTAGCTGTCTTCAGACACACCAGAAGAGGGTATCTGATCTCATTACAGAAGGTTGTGAGCCACCACGTGGTTGCTGGGATTTGAACTCGGGACCTCTGGAAGAGTAGTCAGTGCTGAACCATCTCTCCAGCCCGAAATTAGTTTTAGCCGAGTGTGGTGGAGCACGCCTTTAATCCCAGCACTGGGGAGGCAGAGGCAGGCAGATTTCGAGGTCAGCCTGGTCTACAAAGTGAGTTCCAGGACAGCCAGGGCTACACAGAGAAACCCTGTCTCGAAAAAACCAAAAAAAAAAAAAAAAAAAAAAAGAAAGAAAAAGAAAAGAAATCAGTCTTAATATATAGAAGTCCTATAACTTTTGGCCCATATAAAGATGGTAAAGAAACTCTGAAAAAAATCTCTTATGGAATAACTTACAATCAGCTCTCAGTCCTAAGTAGAACCAATAGAATCTCATACATACAAGGATGAGCAAACATCAGAAAAGAGGGGGCAGAAAGAACAAAAGAGTCAAGAAATAGAGAAGTATATTGAGTGAAAAGTGGACTTCTGCACAGGCCATGGCTCTCACACCCATTAACTCACAGCAGCTATGGTTACCCAAACTAGATCCAGGCAGTCAACATTCCAGCATGGGCTGGAAGAGGGGGTCACATGCTCCAACCCCACCTAGTAGCTACTGGCAGTTGATAGCTGCTGGGGAAGAAAGAAAGTTTTACTTGGGGTGTGGCCAGTGTTAGTTGCCCAAGCTCTCATAGATGGCCCCACATACAAGCATCACTAAACAGACTCAACGAGTGAAGAGGAAGGCGGTCAGAGGTGAAGTTGGGAGAGCATTTGTAGGGGAGGGTTTGGAGGAAGGATGGGAAAGTTTGGATGTGATCAAAGTACATTGATAAATGAAATTTATATTTATGTCAAGCAAAATTAAATTTACATAAAAGAATTAATAGAAATGCTGCATACTAAATATGGCTCTTCTCTGAAAGTAGATTTTTAATCGAGTGGAACTGGTTGAGACTCAATATGTTGTCTTCATGCTTGGCAAGATGGCACTTAAATAATCCTGACTCTCAAAAGTCTGAGGCAGGAAAGTTGAAAGTTCAAGGTCAACCTGGTCTACAGAGTAAGTTCCAAGACAGCTTGGGGTCCATAGTGAGACCCTGACTCAAAGGAAAAATGAGAAAGGGGGTAAGGGAAGGGAAAGAGAGAGAAGGGGAGGGGAGGGGAGAGAAGAAAAGAGAAAAAGAGAAAGAGAAGGAGGAAGAGGAGGAAGGGAGGGAGGGAAGAAGAGAAACAAAGGTCCTGGAAGATGTCTCACATTCCAAGTTCACTCTGGCTTAGAACCAGGATGCCCACTTTTCAGTTTACAGTGTGAAAGGTGGCTGTTTTACTCCTGTTGGCACTTGTGCATGCCTCCTAGGCAGAAAATTCTACACATGTGGGGTCTTAGAATCTTAGAAAACATGGACTGGAACAGGGAACTGGCTGCCTTTACCTGCTCCTCAAAACCTTATAACCAAAGTTCTCCTGTACCTAAAGGCTACTCCCCCCAAAAAGGAGTTACTTCACACTCCATACCTGGGGTTTCTACTTCCTGGTCCCAAGATACATCTTCCCAAAGTTAATGCCTTCCATCTTGGGATTCTATTTCATACTCTTCTTTCCTAAGCCAGGTTTTGACCTTATGAATCTTCTCCTACTTTGGATCCGTAGGTCTCACCTTTCCTAATGCTGCAACCCTTTAATACAGTGCCTTTTGTTGTGATGATCCCCAACCATAAAATTATTTAACTGCTACTTCATAACGGCAACTTTGCTACTAATTATGGGCCATAACGTAAGTATCTGATATGTAAGAAATTTGATATTTGACCTCTGTTAAAGGGTCATTCAATCCCCCCAAAAGGGTTGTGACCCACAGATTAAGAACCACTGCTTTAGATAGTGCTGCTCCTCACAAATCTTGGCAGTCACTATGCCTTCCCATACGTAACCCAGAAACCCTTTGTAACTCACAGTCCAGCATCCTCACTCTCATCACTTTGCCTTGGAGGGGATCCAGACCCTGGCCCAGTTGAGGTACTTGCATTAATTTTGGGGACCTACCCCAGAAAGGAACCAGTTCCCTGGTCATGACAGGCACTCAGGGCAAGCAGTGATGGAGATCTTTTCTTTGCTTTTGAGAGAGATTAAGAGTTCAGGCTTGATCCTAAAGACCCCAGAGTTAGAGACCTTGGTTTCCTCTTTCTCTTCTAGCACTTAGCAGTTATGAAACTTTCAATGGGGAAGAGCAGTTTTGCCCTTCAGTTTCCCCATTTGCACAAAAGAGATTATCATAATGCAAACCTTACAGGCCAGCTCTGTGTAGTAAATTAATTATATAGTCACCATTCATGGGATGCTTAGTACTTACCACATGGTCACGTTTCTTTCCGTCAATACTTTTTCTAAATTCCAAATACCACCCCCCCCCCCACCCCGTGTTATCACGAATGGCAACATTGTGACCTCAGATGTTACAACATGCAAGTGAGTGATTATAGTTTCAGAATAACGCCCTGTTGATACACAATGCAGGGCAGATGAGATTAGATAGGATAAGCTTGTTTTACATTAGTTCCATGCAGATACCACTCAGTTCGATGAGGCACCCCAGAAATACTTTCATAAATATCATTCTGTGTTCCTTTATATCATAGCCAGGAAAATCATGATGTGAAAGGAGGCATTAAAGAGAACCCCCCCCCCAAAAAATGATACATACACAGTTCCTAGAAACTGGACACATGCCTTGCCGTGTTATCACAAAAAGATCTACATTCAAACTCACATCCTCTGGGTTTTTAACAGCTGGGCCCTGTTTCCAGCCTTGTCACTGCATTTAAAGAGTTGGAAAGGGGTTTCTTGGCACTTGCCTAGAATGAAGAACACTAGAGGAGTTTTGCTCTGTGCCAAGATTTTTTTAAGACCTGAATCCATGCTTTCCTTTAGATTGCTTGCTGCACCCTCTTCTGATGGATCTGTGAAACGCAACCTCGGGCCCTTTGGCTCCACTTTCTTCCTTGCTAGCAAAATAGTTCCCAACATTTTGGCCACATTCATAGATGACTACCAGGGGACTTATAAAATTTCTACTAAGACACCATGCGTTTATACAACTCGATTTTCTTTGAAACTAGTAGTTTTCATTAGTATCTTCAAGTATTCTGTGAAGCTGGTCCTTTAGCTTCTTTGGCTACTTTTAGGTTTCTCTTTGAGCCTCACCTCTGGTCTCTGGGTTTCCTCATACTCAACGCCACCCCAACCCCGCCTCTGAGACCTTGAGGGCTGGAACATCATGAAATTTGATTCTGATCTCACATAGCAACTGCTAAACCATATGTCATACCAGGGATTCTAACCCATCTTCCCCCTGAACTCTCATAGAACTTGTCGAGTAGCTAAGCTAGCTGGCCAGTGAACTCCAGTCATCTGTCTGTCTCTGCTTTCCTAGTATTTGGTTTATAAGTACACTCCACCATGTTTAACTTTTTCTTTTTGCGTGTGCATCCTGAGGATTTGAACTCAGGTCCCTGTGCCTCTCTTTTCTGACTGGGCCTTGTCCCCAGCCTTCACCTTACCCATTTCTGGCTGACAATCCTGTTCTCTTGTTCTCCTGGGTCTTAAATTTGGAGTTAAGGGCTGGAGAGATGGCTTGGTGGTTAAGAGCACTGACTGTTCTTCTGGATGTCCTGAGTTCAATTCCCAGCAACCACATGGTGGCTCACAAACATCTGTAATGGGATCTGATGCCCTCTTCTGGTGTGTCTGAAGACAATGACAGCGTACTCAGATGCATAAAATGAATAAATAAATCTTTAAAGAATTTTTAAAAATGTGTAGTGAAAAAAAATGGAGTTAACACTAAGATCTTTGTTCTCATGTTGCACATTGAGCCTCCCCTATAGAAACCCAGATTCACACCATTTCCCCCATCTTATCACTACAGTCTAGACTTTTTTGTTATGTGCATTAGGTATACATTAGAAATAACCTATCAGCAACAAGGCATTTTTAAGATGGGATCCAAATATCCTCTAGCAGGCCTACAGATGACTGCTAATGGACTTACAGAAAGTCTACTATTATTTCTAAGACATTATGCATTCATACAATACAGTTTTCTCTAAAACTAACTGTTTTCATCAGTATCTTCAAGTACTGTGTAGCTGATTCTTTGGCTACTTGGTTGGTTTTTCCACCAAGTATCTTTCTTCCACCCTTCACCCTTTTTCTATCCTTTGTATCCTGTAACACTAGATAAGAGAAAAGAAAAGGTATGGAGGAAAAGAAAGAAATCTCTGAATAAAGTCAGGGGTCAGAAAGAGGACAACATTAACATTAGACAACTTCCTGCTGATTTGAGGCATGAGTTTCTTGGGTCGAGTTTGATCTTTTCCATCAGGATATCTAATTTGTTCTTGTTGTGGTTTCTTCTTTGCACATGACTACTTAACAAACCATGACCAGTAACAACCAACAACAACCAACAACAATCAACAAAAACCAATGACCAACCAACAACCCACCACACCTCTCAGGGCCCTAGTGTTTATATACCCTCTGAAAACTCCCCAAAATTCTAAATGTCACACAATCACAGAAACTATCTGCAGCTGGCAAAATCATGCCCCTGACAGATCGCAAGGCAAACCATAGTCAGCTGCTGTGGACCATCTGGAGCAGCCCCACCCATATCCCACACCTGAGATTAAACAAAAGCACATTCTTACACTATTTCTGTGCTTTTAAGAAAACCAAGATTCAGGTGGGTGGGGGAGCACTCTCGTAGAAGCAGGGGGGATGGGGAATGGGATAAGGGGTTTAACTGGGAAGGGGGATAACATTTGAAAGGTAAACAAATAAAACAACCAATTAAAAAAGGGGGGAAGAAAAGAAAGATTCTAAAATTGTCACTACATTCTCCCCTTCTGTTTAAGCCATTAATCATGCTGGATGTCGCAGGAAACTATAAACAGAGACATTTTCATTGAAATAAGCACTTTTTGGATCAGTGGCCAAGGTTTTAGGAAACCTCTCCTGCTCTGTCTACTGACGTGACCTTGGCTTTGATGTAGGGAAATAGTAGCAGCTGAGCAGCCCCATCATCTGCTTTAAATTGCATCTCTCTTTTTATATAAGCCATAATTTTGATTTCTCCTTTGAAATCTTCATCTATAACTCCTGGATACACAATGAATCCTTGGGAAGTCAATCTACTCCTTCCCAATATTATCTCTACTGTCCCTGTGGGCAAAGGACCATAAACTCCAGTTATTTCATAACATTGAATTTTCGGGGATAGAGTAAGATGTTTATCAATGGGCAAGTCTAGAGCAGCACTGCCTGCAGTAGCATGTGTTAGGTCTCCAATACTTCATTGAGGGTTTTCTGCTGCTTGTTAGTTCCTGGATGACAGGCAAATAGCTCATCTATTTTGCTTTGGAGCCTCAGGCAAGGCCTCCAAGGCTGTTTCCTGATGGTAAGAAATTGCCTCTGTTATCTCCCTTGGACTTACATTCATTGGTCCAATGGCAACCCATGCCATATCACCTGCACACTCCTGGAAGCCTAGGTCTTTCTGGTTTATAGTTAGGAAAAGATGCTTCATTCACAATTTTGTGGCAAATGAACATATTTCCTACAATCATAGCACCAAACATTTTGAGATCTGAGATCTTTAGTGACTTGGTTACAGTCTTTCTGCAATTACTGTATTTCCCAAAATTGAAGCAATGGAAATTGTGATGTTAGAGACCTCTTGCTATAGCTTGAATCTGCAGTACAAGCTAGAACTGATATTGGTCATATCCCTTATGCACTCATACATAGGTATTGCCTGTGCCTTTAATGGTCTAATAACTTTTTTATATTTGATATTCAGATTTTCATATGCCACTGTCTCTAGCAACACCCATCTTCTGTCAGGGTCTGATATGGCTTTGTTCGCTGCTGAGACTAATCTGTGTGAAAAAAAATCTGTGAAGGCTTCTTCAGATGGATTTTTTTTTTTCTTGGCTCCTCAACTTTGTCACAAGCTATTAAAGCTGCTAAGCAACATTGCTCTATAGTAGTGTTATCAAAGTGAATCTTTTTTCCTATGTCAGAGGACTGCCTTTTACCCAACAACTGACCTTTTCCTATAGTCATTCCCCTTGCTCTATTTCACTGTTCTATATCCATGACTTTTTCTCTCCATCATTTTAATCATTGCAACTGTGGACTGTTATCGATCCCTTACAGTCAAAATTTTACTTTGAGTAGCCTAGTTATTTAGAATTTGTTTCACATAAGGCAAGTGCATCTTATACGAGATTATGGCCTCTTTAAATGCCTTAGGTCTATTATTTCTATAGGACACCGTCCTATCTTGCCATAACTTTGTTCCACACCTTTAGCAGGCATCTGCTGTACAACTACTGGGAAAGTTGATGGTAATGAGCTCATTACCCTGGGCCACCCCTCCTCTCACTCTGGCATCATGGTTGGTTTGAAATTCATCTGTTTCATTAGCTTGTCCTGCTTTGTCAGCTTTTCTCTGACCTGACTGCTCTCCAGCAAAGTTTCTTACTCTCTTCCTTCAAGAAACTCCTGTTCTTTTGCTCTGTCACAGGACTGAGGACTTTTGTTCTCCCTTTTCCAGTGCTCTTCACCTCACCAGTGCTTCCACTTCCACCCACATTTTTTTCTAGTTTCACAGCCAATTCTGCAACCTTTTTTTTTTTTTTTTCAGAATATAGGAAAAAGAAAAAACAAAAACAAAACAGAAAATCCCCCCTGGAATGTGAGGGATATCCCAGCAGTTGCAGCAGCAGTAATTTTTTTTTTTTTTTTTTTTGCCAGCCTGTTAAAGGGGGGGGGGGGGAAATCCGTTCATCCATCCTCTGACATTTTCTTTCTTCTTTTTTTTCTTTCTTCTCACTCAGGCCCAAAGATTTATTTATTTATTTATTATATGTAAGTACACTGTAGTTGTCTTCAAACACACCAGAGGAGGGTATCATATCCCATAACAGATGGTTGTGAGCCACTATGTGGTTACTGGGATTTGAACTCAGGACCTCTGGAAGAGCAGTCAATGCTCTTAACTGCTGAGCAATCTCTCCAGCCCTCTGACATTTTTTATATGGCATTTGAAATCAAATTTCCCATTCTGTCTAGCCCCACATTTAGGCACCACTTGTTACTAGTCTTTGGCTATTTGGTGGGTTCTTTTTTCTCCCACCCTTTTTCTACTCTTTCAGTCCCATAACACTTAATAAGAGAGAAAAAAGAATAGAGAGAAAAGGAAAGAGACACCTGAGTAAAGTCAGGGATCAGAAAGGGGGCGACATTATCATTAGACTATTTCCTGCTGATTAAGGGCATTGAGTTCTTTGGGGGTAAGTTTGACCTTGGCTATCAGGATATCTAATTTCTTGCTGTTTCTTCTTTGCACATGACTATTAACAACCAACCAACAACAACCAACAATCCACCACACTTCTCAGGGCCCTAGCATTTACATACCCTCTGAAAACTTCCCAGAATTCCAAATGTCACACACTTGCAGAAATTATCTGCAGCTGGCAAAATCACGCCTCTGCTAGAGCACAAGGCAAATCAGAGTCAGCTGCTGTGGACGGACACGCTGAAGCATCCCCATATTCCACACCTGGGATTAAAACAAAAGCACATTCTTATAATATTTCTGTGTGTGTGTGTTTTTTTTTAAGGAAACCAAAATTGTCACTACAGTTCTGAAACCATGGTCTTTAGAAGGCCTCATACCCTTCAGTTAATCCCAGCTCCTTACCCTTTTCGGCCTCCAGAGGCCAGCTACATTCATTGGATTATGTCTTGTCTCCTGCAAGACTTGAGCCTTATGTTGTCATATTTTCCATGATTCCATATTCTATCTATCCTGGGAACCCTTGCGATCTCTCTGGCCCCTCTCAGGTAATCCAGGACACCTTCCCAATCTGTTTCCTTCACTTAGCTCTATTTGCAACTCCCCCCTCTATTATTAGTGTTATTGTTATTTTTATTATTATTATAAAATAGTATTTACGAACTCTATAAATTAGAAGCTGAGATATTTGAAGGGCCATTGTTCAATTTACCATGACAATTCATGCCCCAAATTTGTGAAGAGGATCTATCTTAACAGTCTTCTCCAACAATCCAGGCAATTATTTCTTAGTCAGCACTCTTACCTTGCCAATCTACTGCTAAATTTATGAGGACTTCCTTTTGCTTATCAGTTCAATGCATTATCTGCACCAAACCTTGAAGGTTTTCAGCCAACAAAATTTCAGTTTATCTCTCTGATCTCATCTCTCCCAGCTTGGGCACCCTAAGTCACTACTAATACACTGTATTTCCTAACTCTATATCCTTCACATGGCTGACAGGTCAAGAATATCCTCTTATTTCACCTCACACCTTCCTATTGCTGGAGTTCCCCCCCTAGTATTGAAGTAATGGGATAATCTTCCTGTACACTGTATGAAGATTGTCTTTGTATTATTCAAATGCTGATTTCTGTATGCTCACAGAGAATTGAGTACATGCCTGACCTTGCTATTGTTATTTTTATGAAGCATAACTTGTCTCAGTGTTTCAAAAATATTCTTCTCCATCATCTTCAGATTGATTCAATAAAGAGCTGATGACCTATAGCAGGGCAGGAGAGGAAAAGTGGGACATCTTGGCATTGATAGGAATTCTGGGAACCAGGCATGAGAGATTCACCAGCCAAACACAGAGGAAGGAACAGGTGCCAGGGCTGAAGGAGAGATAACAGGTCACATGGCAAACTTAGATTAGAGTAAATGGGTTATTAAGTTATAAAGCTAGTCTGGAGCCAATCTAAGCTATAAGGCCTAGGCTTCATAAATAAACAAAAGTCTCTATGTCCTTATTTGGAAGCTGGCAGATCAAGACAGTCCAGTACTATTGAAGACGGGCATCCCCATCACTTATCATCTACAGGGTTTTCCTTAAAGGCGTGAGTCACTTTGATTCAGAGTGTAACCATGTATTATTTCTATTCCTCCTTTGGTAGAAGAGGAGCAAACATTCCAAGGACAAAGGTTCTTACACACAGCTCCCAGTGTTTGACAGAGCTCCTGAATGGAACATTCGTTCTCACGTCTTTACCCAGAAACCAAATCTGGACCTTTTAAAGGCACTGTGGCCTTTATTCCTGTACTTTGTCTCCCATCCAAGAGTACCTGTTCTGGAATGTGTTCTATTGTGTCACAGAAGAAAAATGTGTAGAGGAGCCAACAAAATTTCTTTTACTCAATGAAAAGTTATTTTTATTTCAATCACTTCAAAGCAACAGGATATTTTCACTTATAGAAGACTAAAAGGAGGAGCAATATAGAAAATATTAATATTTGTCAGTGTTGAGTCTCATGGGTTGATCAAAGAAAGAGGACCAATCAAGGGTGGATTAGGGCCTTGGTGACAGCAGGGAAATCCAGCCTTTGTGGACTGAATCTTGAATCACCATGCAAAAAGCATATCTGTTTACTGTTCAACGAAAGTGTTTTGTTTTGTTTTGTTTTTGCAGGGGGGACAAGTTCCTCATACCAAAGTCCCTAATCTGATCTGTGTGCTTTGTGAAGGAAAGACACCCCTGTAGCTTTCTTTACCCTTATTGCCCACTATTTGCAGTACCCAATAATGCAAGGCATTCCAGGTTGTTCCCGGACCATCTTGTGACCAAAGTCATGATGCAAAGGCTGTAAGGCTCCTTTAGAAAAACAGCTCTATAGATAACAGAAAACAATCACAGTTTTCTACAATGACTTCTTCACAATCAAAATACTTGTATAAAACTACTCATTCTGATGTATTCACTAGAAACAGTGAAAAGCAACCACTTCATTCTAATGTTTGCTCTAGATATAATCATTCTACTTCCCAAGTCCTACTACAAATATTAATTTCTTTTTATGTGTATGGGTATTAGCCTTCATGTGTATTTGTGTATCCCATATATGCAATGCTTGCAGAGGCAAGAGAGGACATCAAGTTCCCTGGAACTAGAGCCTCTGCTTGGTGCTGAGAATCAAACTTGGGTTCTCTGGAATAGCAGTCAGTGCTCATAACCACTGAGCCATCTTTCCAAACCCAATATAGGAATATTTAACGAGGGAAGAATGCTTATTCACAGAGAAGAGGGTGCTGCGTCTGTTTATGTTGAGTTGGAAATACATTCATTACATAGTTTCTTCTTCCCCGGTATTGGGAATGACATTGATCAAAGTGCTCAGGCGAGTTCTCACAAGTTCCGCTTCAGAAACTCCAGTAGAGTTTGTGATTGACAGGAAGCCCTTCCACCGTCTCCTCCTCCACTTCTCCTTTTGGTCTTAACTGCATGTATCTTTTCTCTAGAAATAGTATTTTGCGTAGGGTTTTCCCCCCGTATCCCCTTTCCTTACCCACCTCTCTGTGACAGGGAAAAGGACTGACTTTGCTGAGTCATTGCTATTTCCTGTACTCTTGATTCCTTCTTATTCTAATTCTTGAGTTGGGTGGGCATGATGGTAGATGTCTGTCTTTCATCTCAAGAGGCAGAGACAGACAGATCTCTGAGTTCTAGGCAGCCAAGGCAACACAGAGAGCCACCTCCGCTAAAGAATACCCACTATTTTCTTTTTTTATCAGTATCATTTATATCCTCTACTTCTTACTTCTGTAATACTGTGGTCACATTCTTACACAAAAGTCCTAAGGACCATGCCCGGCCTTTTTGTTTGTTTGTTTTGTTTTTGTTTTTGTTTTTGTTTTTGTTTTTGTTTTGTTTTTTAACATTACTTTCACTTAAGAGGCATACATTTTCTTACACTTTTAAATTTTTCAATACAAAGATTTATTTTTATTATTTTTAATAGTGCCTGTGGAGTGTGGTGTGTGCATCCTTTATTTGTCTAAAATCTGTCCTACTCTCTCTAGCTCCATTGTGAAGGATTAAACCCAGGCTTCTCCACTTTCCTACTTGGACGATTGAGTCTTCTGATGGTTTTGTCTCACTCCAGCTTCTTTCTCCATACCGTCTCAAGACGTGATGTCCAGAATTACCCTGCATCCAATGCCTCTCACTGCCAGTCCCCCTCTCAGCTCCCCACTACTGGTTGATTTGGCTCATGTCTCTGTTTAGAGTAGGGTTACAGAAGCAAAGCAGTGCAGTAAACTGAGCCTAGTGTGGTCAGTGTAGGTAAATAGAGTAGCTTGAGAAATTATGTCATTAAATCTTCCAATACCTTATGACATGAAGAAAAATTAGACGGAGGGTAAAATATTCAATAGTGACAAGTCAGAGGAAAAAGCATAACCTTATGCTTTAAATGCTAAGGGAGAAAACATACAGAAGACTTTGAGTGAGTCTGGGGCATCCCAGAATAGCACCCAGCCCTGCCCTACTTCTCTGTAGCTCACTTTATAGAGCAGGGAACCCTGCCTAAAAATTCTCATCAACACTATTCGGTGTGTAAGAGACGGAGGTGCAGCTGTGTGCCTACCTACCGTTCTTGCTGCTCTCATACACTTTGGTTTCTACAGAGCCTTACTCCCTCTGGTGGACCCAAGGAACACTGTATTCCTTCGCCTCTTCAGCTGCTGGAAGCCACTTGCCTTCTCTGACTCTTGGTTCCTCCCTCCATCTTCAAAGCACATGGCTGCAAGATCTGCTCTTATCATCAGCCCCCTCACCCCTCTCCTACCCCCTACCCCCACCCCGTCCTCATTCCCTCATGAGGATCTTCTAAGAGCCCTGCTGGGTGCTTCAGGCACTTTCTCCACCTCAGGAGCTTTACTTTAATCACATCAGCAAAGCCCCCTTTTGCCATGCGAGGTAAAATACTTACAAATTAGGAGATTAGATAGGGTAGATAGGGGTATTTCTAGGACTATTATTCTGTCTACAACTAAATGATATTTCTGGGGAGAGAACAACCCGGCCTCTGTAAAGCTGCATTCGACCTCAGGCAAGCTCTCTCTCGCCCCCGTGTGGACCGTTTTTGCAAAACATGGGTTAAATGCAATTTCTTGCACTGAGGTGGCAAGGGTGAAGAAACATCAAAAAAGAGGTCAACTGCAGCTCTGAGGTCACTTTTACACCCCAGCGGTCAAGGATCTAAGGGTAAATCTTTTCAGAAGAAGGTACAGTCAGTCAGAGAAGCTAACTCATGGCTGCTTCAAGCGGAACTTAGTAAAGGGGGTGTGGGTGTGACCAACATGTTCACGTGTGTGATTGTCAACAAAAGAAAAAAACTGCAAAAACTTGGTTAAATTATAAGTTCAATAAAACAAGCATTCAGAGAAGAAATGGCTTTTGAAAATGGTAGGGGTTCAAATGATATGTTCAAGAATTAAAGAACAGAGGCTGGAAAGATAACTCAGTGGTTAAAAGTGCTTATTGCTCTTTTTTTTTTTTTTTTTTTTTTTTTATTTTTATTTTTTTTTTTTCATTTTTTTTTTATTAGGGATTTAGCTCATTTACATTTCCAATGCTATACCAAAAGTCCCCCTTACCCACCCACCCCCACTCCCCTACCCACCCACTCCCCCCCTTTGGCCCTGGCGTTCCCCTGTACCGGGGCACACAAAGTCTGCGTGTCCAATGGGCCTCTCTTTCCAGTGATGGCCGACTAGGCCATCTTTTGATACATATGCAGCTAGAGTCAAGAGCTCAGGGGTACTGGTTAGTTCATAATGTTGTTCCGCCTATAGGGTTGAAGATCCCTTTAGCTCCTTGGGTACTTTCTCTAGCTCCTCCATTGGGAGCCCTGTGATCCATCCATTAGCTGACTGTGAGCATCCACTTCTGTGTTTGCTAGGCCCCGGCATAGTCTCACAAGAGACAGCTACATCTGGGTCCTTTCAGTAAAATCTTGCTAGTGTATGCAATGGTGTCAGCATTTGGAAGCTGATTATGGGGTGGATCCCTGGATATGGCAGTCTCTACATGGTCCATCCTTTCATCTCAGCTCCATACTTTGTTTCTGTAACTCCTTCCATGGGTGTTTTGTTCCCACTTCTAAGGAGGGGCATAGTGTCCACACTTCAGTCTTCATTTTTCTTGAGTTTCATGTGTTTAGGAAATTGTATCTTATATCGTGGGTATCCTAGGTTTTGGGCTAGTATCCACTTATCAGTGAGTACATATTGTGTGAGTTCCTTTGTGATTGTGTTACCTCACTCAGGATGATGCTCTCCAGGTCCATCCATTTGGCTAGGAATTTCATAAATTCATTCTTTTTAATAGCTGAGTAGTACTCCATTGTGTAGATGTACCACATTTTCTGTATCCATTCCTCTGTTGAGGGGCATCTGGGTTCTTTCCAGTTTCTGGCTATTATAAATAAGGCTGCTATGAACATAGTGGAGCATGTGTCCTTCTTACCAGTTGGGGCTTCTTCTGGATATATGCCCAGGAGAGGTATTGCTGGATCCTCCGGTAGTACTATGTCCAATTTTCTGAGGAACCGCCAGACTGATTTCCAGAGTGGTTGTACAAGCCTGCAATCCCACCAACAATGGAGGAGTGTTCCTCTTTCTCCACATCCTCGCCAGCATCTGCTGTCACCTGAATTTTTGATCTTAGCCATTCTCACTGGTGTGAGGTGGAATCTCAGGGTTGTTTTGATTTGCATTTCCCTGATGATTAAGGATGTTGAACATTTTTTCAGGTGCTTCTCTGCCATTCGGTATTCCTCAGGTGAGAATTCTTTGTTCAGTTCTGAGCCCCATTTTTTAAGGGGGATATTTGATTTTCTGAGGTCCACCTTCTTGAGTTCTTTATATATGTTGGATATTAGTCCCCTATCTGATTTAGGATAGGTAAAGATCCTTTCCCAGTCTGTTGGTGGTCTTTTTGTCTTATAGACAGTGTCTTTTGCCTTGCAGAAACTTTGGAGTTTCATTAGGTCCCATTTGTCAATTCTCGATCTTACAGCACAAGCCATTTGTGTTCTGTTCAGGAATTTTTCCCCTGTGCCCATATCTTCAAGGCTTTTCCCCACTTTCTCCTCTATAAGTTTCAGTGTCTCTGGTTTTATGTGAAGTTCCTTGATCCACTTAGATTTGACCTTAGTACAAGGAGATAAGTATGGATCGATTCGCATTCTTCTACACGATAACAACCAGTTGTGCCAGCACCAATTGTTGAAAATGCTGTCTTTCTTCCACTGGATGGTTTTGGCTCCCTTGTCGAAGATCAAGTGACCATAGGTGTGTGGGTTCATTTCTGGGTCTTCAATTCTATTCCATTGGTCCACTTGTCTGTCTCTATACCAGTACCATGCAGTTTTTATCACACTTGCTCTGTAGTAAAGCTTTAGGTCAGGCATGGTGATTCCACCAGAGGTTCTTTTATCCTTGAGAAGAGTTTTTGCTATCCTCGGTTTTTTGTTATTCCAGATGAATTTGCAAATTGCTCCTTCTAATTCGTTGAAGAATTGAGTTGGAATTTTAATGGGGATTGCATTGAATCTGTAGATTGCTTTTGGCAAGATAGCCATTTTTACAATGTTGGTCCTGCCAATCCATGAGCATGGGAGATCTTTCCATCTTCTGAGATCTTCTTTAATTTCTTTCTTCAGGGACTTGAAGTTTTTATCATACAGATCTTTCACTTCCTTCGTTAGAGTCACGCCGAGATATTTTATATTATTTGTGGCTATTGAGAAGGGTGTTGTTTCCCTAATTTCTTTCTCAGCCTGTTTATTCTTTGTGTAGAGAAAGGCCATTGACTTGTTTGAGTTAATTTTATATCCAGCTACTTCACCGAAGCTGTTTATCAGGTTTAGGAGTTCTCTGTTGGAATTTTTAGGGTCACTTATATATACTATCATATCATCTGCAAAAAGTGATATTTTGACTTCCTCTTTTCCAATTTGTATCCCCTTGATCTCCTTTTGTTGTCGAATTGCTCTGGCTAATACTTCAAGTACTATGTTGAAAAGGTAGGGAGAAAGTGGGCAGCCTTGTCTAGTCCCTGATTTTAGTGGGATTGCTTCCAGCTTCTCTCCATTTACTTTGATGTTGGCTACTGGTTTGCTGTAGATTGCTTTTATCATGTTTAGGTATTGGCCTTGAATTCCTGATCTTTCCAGAACTTTTATCATGAATGGGTGTTGGATCTTGTCAAATGCTTTTTCTGCATCTAACGAGATGATCATGTGGTTTTTGTCTTTGAGTTTGTTTATATAATGGATTACATTGATGGATTTTCGTATATTAAACCATCCCTGCATCCCTGGAATAAAACCTACTTGGTCAGGATGGATGATTGCTTTAATGTGTTCTTGGATTCGGTTAGCGAGAATTTTATTAAGAATTTTTGCATCGATGTTCATAAGAGAAATTGGTCTGAAGTTCTCTATCTTTGTTGGGTCTTTCTGTGGTTTAGGTATCAGAGTAATAGTGGCTTCATAAAATGAGTTGGGTAGAATACCTTCTACTTCTATCTTGTGAAAAAGTTTGTGCAGAACTGGAGTTAGATCTTCTTTGAAGGTCTGATAGAACTCTGCACTAAACCCGTCTGGTCCTGGGCTTTTTTTGGCTGGGAGACTATTAATAACTGCTTCTATTTCTTTAGGGGATATGGGACTGTTTAGAAGGTCAACTTGATCCTGATTCAACTTTGGTACCTGGTATCTGTCCAGAAATTTGTCCATTTCGTCCAGGTTTTCCAGTTTTGTTGAGTATAGCCTTTTGTAGAAGGATCTGATTGTGTTTTGGATTTCTTCAGGATCTGTTGTTATGTCTCCCTTTTCATTTCTGATTTTGTTAATTAGGATTTTGTCCCTGTGCCCTTTAGTGAGTCTAGCTAAGGGTTTATCTATCTTGTTGATTTTCTCGAAGAACCAACTCCTCGTTTGGTTAATTCTTTGAATAGTTCTTCTTGTTTCCACTTGGTTGATTTCACCCCTGAGTTTGATTATTTCCTGCCGTCTACTCCTCTTGGGTGAATTTGCTTCCTTTTTTTCTAGAGCTTTTAGATGTGTTGTCAAGCTGCTAGTATGTGCTCTCTCCCGTTTTTTCTTGAAGGCACTCATAGCTATGAGTTTCCCTCTTAGAAATGCTTTCATTGTGTCCCAAAGGTTTGGGTACGTTGTGGCTTCATTTTCATTAAACTCTAAAAAGTCTTTAATTTCTTTCTTTATTCCTTCCTTGACCAAGGTATCATTGAGAAGAGTGTTGTTCAGTTTCCATGTGAATGTTGGCTTTCTGTTATTTATTTTGTTATTGAAGATCAGCCTTAGTGCATGGTGATCTGATAGGATACATGGGACAATTTCAATATTTTTGAATCTGTTGAGGCCTGATTTGTGACCTATTATGTGGTCAATTTTGGAGAAGGTACCATGAGGTGCTGAGAAGAAGGTATATCCTTTTGTTTTAGGATAAAATGTTCTGTAGATATCTGTCAGATCCATTTGTTTCATCACTTCTGTTAGTTTCAGTGTGTCCCTGTTTAGTTTCTGTTTCCATGATCTGTCCATTGGTGAAAGTGGTGTGTTGAAGTCTCCCACTATTATTGTGTGAGGCGCAATGTGTGCTTTGAGCTTTACTAAAGTTTCTTTAGTGAATGTGGCTGCTCTTGTATTTGGAGCATAGATATTCAGAATTGAGAGTTCCTCTTGGAGGATTTTACCTTTGATGAGAATGAAGTGTCCCTCCTTGTCTTTTTTGATGACTTTGGGTTGGAAGTCAATCTTATCAGATATTAGGATGGCTACTCCTGCTTGTTTCTTCATACCATTTGCTTGGAAAATTGTTTTCCAGCCTTTCATTCTGAGGTAGTGTCTATCTTTTTCTCTGAGATGAGTTTCCTGTAAGCAGCAAAATGTTGGGTCTTGTTTGTGTAGCCAGTTTGTTAGTCTATGTCTTTTTATTGGCGAGTTGAGACCATTGATGTTAAGAGATATTAAGGAAAAGTAATTGTTGCTTCCTGTTATTTTAGTTGTTAAAGGTGGCATTCTGTTCTTGTGGCTGTCTTCTTTTAGGTTTGTTGAGGGATTACCTTCTTGTTTTTTCTAGGGCGTTGTTCCCGTTCTTGTATTGGTTTTTTTCTGTTATTATCCTTTGAAGGGCTGGATTCGTGGAGAGATAATGCGTGAATTTGGTTTTGTCGTGGAATACTTTGGTTTCTCCCTCTATGATAATTGAGAGTTTGGCTGGGTATAGTAGCCTGGGCTGCAGTTTGTGTTCTCTTAGTGTCTGTATAACATCTGTCCAGGCTCTTCTGGCTTTCATAGTCTCTGGTGAAAAATCTGGTGTAATTCTGATAGGCTTGCCTTTATATGTTACTTGACCTTTTTCCCTTACTGCTTTTAGTATTCTATCTTTATTTAGTGCATTTGATGTTCTGATTATTATGTGTCGGGAGGAATTTCTTTTCTGGTCCAGTCTATTTGGAGTTCTGTAGGCTTCTTGTATGTTCATATGCATCTCATTCTTTAGATTTGGGAAGTTTTCTTCAATAATTTTGTTGAAGATGTTTGCTGGACCTTTGAGTTGAAAATCTTCATTCTCATCCACTCCTATTATCCGTACGTTTGGTCTTCTTATTGTGTCCTGGATTTCTTGGATATTTTGAGTTAGGATCTTTTTGCATTTTCCATTTTCTTTGATTGTTGTGCCGATGTTCTCTATGGAATCTTCTGCACCTGAGATTCTCTCTTCCATCTCTTGTATTCTGTTGCTGATGCTCAAATCTATGGTTCCAGATTTCTTTCCTAGGGTTTCTATCTCTAGTGTTGCCTCGCTTTGAGTTTTCTTTATTGTGTCTACTTCCCTTTTTAGGTCTAGTATGGTTTTGTTCATTTCCATCACCTGTTTGTATGTTTTTTCCTCTTTTTCTGTAAGGACTTCTACCTGTTTGATTGTGTTTTCCTGTTTTTCTTTAAGGACTTGTAACTCTTTAGCAGTGTTCTCCTGTATTTCTTTAAGTGATTTATTAAAGTCCTTCTTGATGTCCTCTACCATCATCATGAGATATGCTTTTAAATCTAGGTCTAGGTTCTCAGGTGTGTTGGGGTTCCCTGGACTGGGCGAAGTGGGTGTGCTGGGTTCTGGTGATGGTGAGTGGTCTTGGTTCCTGTTAGTAAGATTCCTCCGTTTACCTTTCGCCATCTGGTAATCTCTGGAGTTAGTAGTTATAGTTGACTCTGTTTAGAGATTGTTCTTCTGGTGATTCTGTTACCGTCTATCAGCAGACCTGGGAGACAGATTCTCTCCTCTGAGTTTCAGTGCTCAGAGCACTCTCTGCTGGCAAGCTCTCTTACAGGGAAGGTGCGCAGATATCTTGTATTTGGACCTCCTCCTGGCCGAAGAAGAAGGCCCAAAACAGGACCTTTCTCAGACAGTGTGTTGCTTTGGCAGTTCCCAGGTGGTACAGACTCTCACCTAAGCAGACTAAATTCCTAAGTTCCTTGGAGTCCCGGGACCAAGATGGCGACCGCTGCTGCTGTGGCTTAGGCCGCCTCCCCAGCTGGGTGGGCACCTGTCCTCCGGTCCGGAAGGTGGCCGGCTGTCCCCGGCCCACACAGGGTGCTGCCTCAGCGCCTCTGTGCTTCTGCCTGTTCCAGAAGCTGTCAGGTTCTCTGGCGCACCCTCTCACCTGTTTAGACTAATTTCCTAAGTTCGGCGGGTCTCGGACCAAGATGGCGACCGCTGCTGCTGTGGCTTAGGCCGCCTCCCCAGCCGGGCGGGCACCTGTTCTCTGGTCCGGACGGTGGCTGGCTGTCCCCGGCCCACAAAGGGTGCTGCCTCAGCGCCTCTGTGCTTCCGCCTGTTCCAGAAGCTGTCAGGTTCTCTGGCGCACCCTCTCACCTGTTCAGACTAATTTCCTAAGTTCGGCGGGTCCCGGACCAAGATGGCGACCGCTGCTGCTGTGGCTTAGGTCGCCTCCCCAGCCGGGCGGGCACCTGTCCTCCGGTCCGGAAGGTGGCCGGCTGTCCCCGGCCCACACAGGGTGCTGCCTCAGCGCCTCTGTGCTTCTGCCTGTTCCAGAAGCTGTCAGGTTCTCTGGCGCACCCTCTCACCTGTTCAGACTAATTTCCTAAGTTCGGCGGGTCTCGGACCAAGATGGCGACCGCTGCTGCTGTGGCTTAGGCCGCCTCCCCAGCCGGGCGGGCACCTGTCCTCCGGTCCGGACGGTGGCTGGCTGTCCCCGGCCCACAAAGGGTGCTGCCTCAGCGCCTCTGTGCTTCCGCCTGTTCCAGAAGCTGTCAGGTTCTCTGGCGCACCCTCTCACCTGTTCAGACTAATTTCCTAAGTTCGGCGGGTCTCGGACCAAGATGGCGACCGCTGCTGCTGTGGCTTAGGCCGCCTCCCCAGCCGGGCGGGCACCTGTCCTCCGGTCCGGACGGTGGCTGGCTGTCCCCGGCCCACAAAGGGTGCTGCCTCAGCGCCTCTGTGCTTCCGCCTGTTCCAGAAGCTGTCAGGTTCTCTGGCGCACCCTCTCACCTGTTCAGACTAATTTCCTAAGTTCGGCGGGTCCCGGACCAAGATGGCGACCGCTGCTGCTGTGGCTTAGGCCGCCTCCCCAGCTGGGTGGGCACCTGTCCTCTGGTCCGGAAGGTGGCCGGCTGTCCCCGGCCCACACAGGGTGCTGCCTCAGCGCCTCTGTGCTTCTGCCTGTTCCAGAAGCTGTCAGGTTCTCTGGCGCACCCTCTCACCTGTTCAGACTAATTTCCTAAGTTCGGCCGGTCTCGGACCAAGATGGCGACCGCTGCTGCTGTGCTTATTGCTCTTACAGAAGACCAGAGTTCAGTGGCCAGTATACATACACAGTAACCCACAGCCGCCTGTAACTCCACTTCCAGGCAATCTGACATGCTCTCTTCTGCCCTCTGAGGGCTCTTGCACATATGTGGTCCACACAAATTCACACAGGCACACAAACATGCATATCAAATAATAAATACATTAATCTAAAACTTCACAAATGGAGAGCAGAACAATGCCACTGCAGTCTCTACAAGTAAATTAGAAATGGCTTGCATGGATAAAAGTCATGGTGAGTTTAAAAACATGCGAGCACACATGTGTGCACACTCAAACATACACACACAAACACACACACATATGGCATGAAAGCAATTAGTAGGAAATCAAAAGGACAATTCAAAATAAGTCTGATTGCTCTCTGGATGGTAGAAAGTCCAAGAAATGAAACCAAAGGGAAAATTCAGATAGAATTTTTAAAAATTCCATAAGTGAAAAGCTGAACCTTCACATTGAAATGATAAATGAAACACCAATAAAATAAAACGAGACAAGAGGACAGTTCTAGTTAGCGGAAGAACCACTCAAGCACACCAAAAGAAACCTGTTGAAATTTGTATCTACAATAAAAGTGTATAATTAGTTATGTGTATATGACATTACTTTGTTCATAAATTATGTAAACATGCTTATATAATTGCTTATGCAATTAATATAAACTATTATATTTTATATGCATTTAACATTTATCTATTCATCTATCTATCTATCTATCTATCTATCTATCTATCTATCTATCTATCTATCTATCTATCTAATCTATTTATTTATTTGAGACAGGGTATCAGGATATAGTGGAACTCAATATACAGACCTGGCCTCAAACTCACTGAGATCCATCTGCTTCTGGCTCCTGAGTGTCGAGATTAAAACCATGTGCCACTGTGCACGGCTGCACACACAACTTTTAAAATTACTTTTCTGAGGCAAGTTCTTGTTAAGTATTGGCCTCAAATTTATGATCCTCTTGCCTTCACCTCCTGCATACTAGAATTACAAGTATGACCCTTCACACTTGGCAATTTTATAATATTTATTATTGCTCTTATTAAGTTAGCATGAATATCTGAACAAATATATCAATATATATGTGTATCTATGACTACAGATATATATAAATGTGTTGTTTAACTTATATGTATAGAGTATTTAGATTATGATATCCACCGTTTTGGAAAATCATCATGTGCTGTTCAAACTCATGGAGAAGCTGGCTCTGGAAATAGGGTTGGTCCTTCTCCCCATATTTCCAGAGTGTTTGTTGCAAGCATCCTTCAAAGCCACTTGTCTAGAGGTGGCTGGCTCCCTCACCTCAGTAATAGAGAGGGAAAGAATAGCAAAACATCCCAAGAGTAAAAAGGACATCCCATCCTTGAAGGCCTCCAGAGGGTAAACCATTTCCCACACAGGGAACTACTGTTCACCCCATGATATAAAGCGGGCTGTAGTTAAAAGAAAAATAAGTTGGGCATTGAGCCACGGGAAGCCCATCCGTGAGGGGTAGAAAGGACCCTGTCCATCAGGAATGTCAACCCATTGCCCCTAATTCCCTAGTCAGTTTCTACTGGAAATTTCTTTCTTTTCTTTTTTTCTTCTTTTTTGTTTCTTTGTTTTTTTCTACTGGAAATTTCTAAGCCCTTGCTTGATTTTGCTGTCTGTTATCTCTTCTTTTTCTTGGAAGTCACACTGCAGGACTGACTCTCTTTGTCAGACACCCTGGCTACCTCGGTTTCTCAGTTAACTTCTGCTGGTTGTTTTGGGAATGCAACTTGATGTTATTTTGCTGTCATGTCTGTCTGTCTGTCTGTCTACTTCCTGATGTTTGCTATTTATTCTTTTACTTTGATTTGCTATATATTGGTAAACATATTCATCCCAACCCGAAAGTATGACCATTCTCTGGACCATACAAAGCATTGGTTTACCTTAAATGTCGTGGTTACTCTATGTACTTTCGAAGAGAAAGACAACCATTTGTGATTAAGGGACTTCCCTTTTCTTAGGTATTTGCTTTTTTTTTTTTTCTTATGATAAATGGGTGTTGACATTTATTAAGTACTTCTTGTGTACTTCCTGAGACGGTCGTGATCTTTTACTTTGATCTGCTCATGTTGTGTCTCTCATGATCTGATCTCCTAATGTTGCCTGGGTCTTGCTTTCCTGGAAAAGCTCATCTTACTAATGATCCTTAGAACATTGCATGTGTGATTTTTTTCAAAACCATATTCACTAGTGAGATTGACCTATAACTTTGCTCTTTTGTAGTGTGGTTTTAGTATCAATATTAGGACAAGCTTGGAACATGAGTTATCTGTTTTCCAGAAAGAATATCTGCCTTGAATATTTGGTGAAGCTAGTCACAGGCAGGGAGTTTTTGTTTTGTTTTTGACACAAATTGGAGTTTTATAATTCTGATCTTATTTCTTTAATAGTAAAGAGAATTTCTATTTCTTCTTGGGTTAGTTAGGTTTTCTATGTAGTCATTGCTTAGCCTTAATTCTCAAATATACTGCAATAAAATTGTCCATGATAGCTTCTCTTCTTTAAAACCTGCAGCAACTGAAGGCATATGGCGTTTTAAAACAGGTTTTATTTATTTTTGTTTTATATCTCTGGGTTTTGCCTGCTTGTGTGTCTGTGAAGCATCTGCAGTGCCTCAGTGGGTGCCGCGTCTGAGGCAGGAGACTGTCTTCTGGAACTAGAGTTAAAGGTGGTTGTGAGCCTCCATGTGGGTCCCGGGAATCAAATCTTCCCCCTTTGTAAAGCCCATGTCCTCTTCAAGAGTAGCAAATGCTTTTAACTATGAGCTATCTCTCTAGCCCTGGGAGATAGCTTTTTTCATTCCTGATATCAAATTTTCTTCTCTTTTTCTTAAGTTTATCAATAGTCTGCTGATTCTAATGAGTCATTTCAAAGAGTCAACTTTTAGTTTTGTTAACTTTCTCAATACATTTTACATGCAAATAAGTTTTAGATTTCTTCTATTTTATTTGGGTTTATCTTGTAAATAATTTTTAAAATCATTATAAAAAGCCATCTCTGGACAGTCTAGAGTCTCTCTCTTGTACAATTTAACGTTTTATTGATTTATTATGAATTTCACACTATACACCCCACTCCCACTCATCTTCCCATTCCTTCTGCTTTACTATGGTGATCAGGGAGGTGCAGGGCCCACTCTCCCAAGGGGCCACCTCTACCACCTCCTGCAGGTGACAAGGGAAGAGAGGGTATCATTCCTTTGCCCATGCCACCACAAGGAGGACAAGTTGCAGGCCAGCTCTCCTGCCTGCTGCAGATGGTGGGGGCAGGGGGTCTAGTGTCTCTTAAACACTTTATCATCATTATTATTATTTAAACTATTTACTTACTTACTTGTTTGTTTGTTTGTGTTTGGGGGGTGGTATATATGCCACCGTGCATGTGTGGAGGTCAGAGGATAACTTGCAGGAATCAGTACTCTACTTTTATCATGTTTCCTAGGGATCAAACTTGGTCATCAGTCTCAGCCCTCTTACTGGATCCTCTCCAATCATTGACAGCTTTTATCAATAGTCCTCTCACCTGATGTTTTAGAAAGTATAATAAAATAAAATAAAAGGACTGGATTTCTTACATCGAGGCTCTGGGCCTCCAAAGGAGCTAAAGCAGAAGTTTTTAGAACCACGTTGTTTGGTCCCCTCTCTCGCATGGCATCGTTTCTGTGCTGCCTTGAATCAGCAGTTACAGAGCCCAGGCAGACAGATACTCAATGAAGACAGTAGCTTGACCTCTCGCTGACAAGAATGGCACATAAGTTGTGGCTCCACTACTCCCCTATGCATGTTAGAATTGGGTACACACATGCATGCTCTGGTGTGTGTGCCTACGTACAAAATGTTCAACGATGCCATGTGTATTTATTTAACTCTACTTAAATTAGGATAAACTATTTTCCAAAGGATCATGCTAATCTATACTCCCATTAATAGTGTTTTAGGGTTTTCATTGATCTCCGTGGTTACCAACACTTTGCAAAATCATCTTTTCTCATTTTAACCATTCTTTGAGTACACAGTAGTCTCGAAGCACTTAGTTGTCATTTCCCTGACTCCAAATGAGGTTTCTTTTTATTTTATATGTTTATTCATCGACTACTTAGATTTTCCCTTTTTTAATCTATGAAATGTTTTTTCAACCTCTAAATCAAATTTGCCAGTCTGTCTTTTATAACTTATTTGTTCTTTATAATCTGAACATGAGTCCTTATCAGTTTTGATTTCAACTGGCAATCCTTACAAAGAAAGCTCTTTTATTTCTCTCTCTCTCTCTCTCTCTCTCTCTCTCTCTCTCTCTCTCTCTCTCTCTCTCTCTCTCTCTCTCCCCACTTTATACACCTTTAAAAATATCTTAAATTGGGTGCTAGAGAAATGCCTTAGTGGTTAAGAACACTGGCTGGCTGCTCTTCCAGAGGACCCAGGTTCTATTCCCAGAACCAACACAGCAGCTCACAACTGTCTATAACTCCACTTCCAGGGGATCTGGCACTCCCACTGAGACATACATGCAGGCAAGACACCAATTCACATGAAATAAAAAAGTAAATAAATCATTTAAAAAAACATTTTAAACTTACATCTTGTATTCTCTGATATGTCTAGTATCTGAAGTCTGTGATTCTACTGTGGGATTTTCTCCTGCTGGCTGTTTCTCATGACAATTTATTTTCCTATGTTGTGAGGTTATAGCTGTTAATTCACATGTGGCTATTCTCTGAGACCCAGGCTAAAGCTATGTTCCCTCAGACAAGACTTCTGCCTGGACTTTGCAGGTTTCTGGGAGGAAGGATTACCACTGTAAGGTGTTTTTGTTTCTCTTTCACATCAATCATTTTAAAAACAATTCCAAAGTTACAGAGAAATTGCAAGGATTGGTTAGGAAGAATATTTTCCTCAAGTATTTGAGAGCAAGTGGCCAGGCTGATGCTTCCCCATATCCACTTTCTCCAGTACAACCTGAACCCTGACCATCTTTTTACATACACGATGCACCCACCCTTTAAGGGGGACCATGTACTTGGATGTTTCCTTCTGTCCTGGTAAGATCCTGACAGTTTTACAGAGTAGGCTGGTTGTCTTCCAGAATATCCACACTTTGAGTGTGACACATGTCTCCTCCTGTTGTCCTTCAGAAGAGACCAAGACAAATGATGCAGGATCAGGGTTGAGGGTGAGAGAGTCGGATGGTAGCTCCAAGGAAAACCTTCCTTCAGAAGAGCTGTAAATGAGACAGGGGGATGGTGGAGGAGGCAGCTAGAGAAACCGTGTCCCTTGACCTCACTCTTCAGAACCAAACTTCTTCAAAGACAAGCCTACTCTACTTCCTCCTTACCCACTCACTTGGGCTCTCTCCGCACTTTAGAAAGTCCCCTTTTAAAGGTTAACAGCAAGCTTTAAAACATCGAATCCTGTAGCTGATTCTTGGTATGCACCCTCAGTCTTCCTGTAACAAGTTCATTCTATTTTTATAGATACCCATTTGAAATCAAATCACACATCCAGGGAGCATGCGCAGTTCAGAGATGTGTGCTCATCTCCTCAGCTGGTTTTAAAACACACCATTAACTGCCAAATAAAACCCATTTCCCCCAGCTGCTGTCCCTCCATTGTCACATCTTCTCCCTTCAGACTAATCTCTTTCCTGACTTTGTATGCTTAGCTAATTTAGACATTTAGGTAAATGGAACCAAATAATGAATGGTGACATGGTGACTGTTTTCTTTCTTTTAGATCCTGAAACTGGTTTTCAATCTTTCTAATGCTGAGACCCTTTAATACAGTTTCTCATGTGGTGGTGATCCTCAACCATGAAACTATTTATTCTGTTGCTAGCTCAAAACTGTAATTTTGCTTTTTTTTTTTTTTTTTTTGGTTTTTCGAGACAGGGTTTCTCTGTGTAGCCCTGGCTGTCCTGGAACTCACTCTGTAGACCAGACTGGCCTTGACCTCAGAAATCCGCCTGCCTCTGCCTCCCAAGTGCTGGGATTAAAGGCGTGTGCCACCACCGCCCAGCAATTTTGTTATTGTTATGTCTGGTAATGTAAATATCTGCTATGTAGGATATCCAATATATTACCGATGTGAAAGGTCATTCAACTCTCAAAGGGGTTGTGACCCACAGGTTAAGAACTGCTGTTTTAGAATGACTTCCAAGTTCATCTGTATTGTGGCTTGCAGTCATGGCTGAGTGACAGTCCATTGCTTGGATAGAACACATTGGCTTATCCATTTACCAGTCGACAGTCATGTGAATAATTTTTTTGCCTTTTGGCTATTGCTAATCATGCCGTTTTAAATATCTTCCTTGTTCTGACCTGGAACTCCACATTATGTTGTTGTGAGAAAAGGAAGAGGTGAGAGTCTTTCACAGTCCATTTCTTTTCATCACTCTGTCTCCTCCTCCCTCACCCCCCCCCCTTATTTTTCCTATGGCCCCAGGAATTCCTCCCCCAGACGCCCTTTGATTCCATGCCTTTTTGCTGCATTTGCCCAGCTGCTATAAGGCTGGCTGGCAATGACACACAGAACACTTTCCTGGGATTGTGTATCCTCTGGCTGCCTCACGTAATAGAATCGTGTAAGCAGATTCCTGGGTGTGTGAAAGATTTGTTCTAGCCTCCCCTTCTGCTACCAGCGTTTGGTTTCTCGTTCAGACAAATGAGCAGGCTTTCCCCTATGGGTATGTTTTATTGTAATGAAACCTTTCCAAAAGTTTCCCTAGTCTTTCTACCACCCCATTACTCTTACCTACTCTGCCTGCCCCTCCCCCACTCACTTATCACTTAGGTTCAGTTCCAATGCTGTCTTTCTAATTCTCAGGTAGACAGCACTTTTCTCTTGGGGCTGTGCACAGCATTGCACACCATTCAGAGCACAATGTCACCTTAGTGCCCCCCAAGGCCTCAACACAGCATTCCTAATGCGAGACCATGACTCTTTCTGTTCCCCAGTTTCTAATAGGGCTGTGCTCGCTTGTTCGTTGAGGATTGTGAAGGTGTCATAATCAAATCTCGCTTATGACACAGCTTTTTGTTTTGAGACCGGGTCTCACTGTGTATCCCTGGCTGGCCTGGAACTTTCTATGTAGACCAGACCCCAAACTCAGACATCTGTTTGTCTCTGCCTTTCCAGTGGTGGGATCAATGGCACGCACTGCTGTGCCCTGCTCATAGCACAACTTTTGTGGCCCAAGGGTACCCGATTTTCTTATTCCACAGTTTTAAGAATAGACGCCACATGGCCTCTTGGATAAAGAGTTACTTTCCTTTTATAGCTAGAAAAATGCACTTAGAAATCTTTGTTCTTTTTAAATTTTTTTATTCATTATTATGTGTGTGTGCATGTATATGTGTGTGGAGGGTGGTATGTGTGTGTGGGGGTATGTGTGTGTGGGGGGGTATGTGTATGTATGTGGGGTATGTGTGTGTGTGTGTGTGTGTGTGTGTGTGTGTATGTGTGGGATGGTATGTGTGTGTATGTGGGGTATGTGTGTGTGTGGAGGGGGTATGTGTGCCACTGAATACTGAAGGAAGTCAGAGGACAATCTGCTTGCACAGCAAGCTCTTTGGTCCACTCAGCCATTTCATCCACCCACATTTGGTTTTACAGCCAATAATGCTAAGCATACGGGAGACTTTTAGTTATAAACATGTATACATTGCACTAATTCACTTTTAGATGTTTTCTAAACACATAGTACTATAGCAAGGATATTGCAATTTCTCACTTAAGAAATGTGGCGTTTATAGCTGCTAAGTGTAGCTCTTAAAGGCCTTCATCAAGGAATCACCTCTTTGCAGCAGACAGACCGTTAAAGGAAACCAAAGCTGGTCAAAATGCAGAGAACAACTGACTGTAGGTGCCCAGACCCAATAGATACATCTACAAAACAATTCCTGGACTATGGCTCCGGGAACACTTTGGAAGAGGGGGTGGAACGAGTGTAAGTGTCAGGGGACCAGGAAGTCTGATCTGATATCGATTGATCATGTCTCCTAGAGATTTCTACTAAAGGCACTAAGGACAGCTGAGAGAGGGAGAACTAGTTGTTCCTAGGGATGAGCCTCTCATTGGTTATCCAATGCCAAGTGGTCAGTCTTGAAGTCATATACGTAAAAGCAACTCTAAATAAACTCAGCAAGTTGTAGTTATGTGTTTATACATATATTTAACAACAGCAGAGGAAAAGAGGCCATGATTTAGGGAGAGATAGGGAGTCACATGGAAGGGTTGGTAGGAGGAAAAGGAAGGGGGAAATTATGTAATTATATTTTAATTTTAAAAATAAAAAATGGGGGCTGAGCCAGGCGTGGTGGCGCACGTCTTCAACCCCAGCACTTGGGAGGCAGAGGCAGGTGAATTTCTGAGTTCGAGGCCAGCCTGGTCTACAGAGTGAGTTCCAGGACAGCCAGGACTACACAGAGAAACCCTGTCTTGAAAAACAAACCAAAAAAACCAACAAACCAACCAACCAAACAAACAAACAAAATGGGGGCTGGCGAGATGGCTCAGTGGATAAGAGCACTGACTTGCTCTTCCAAGGGTCATGAGTTCAAATCCCAGCAACCAAATGGTAGCTCACAACCACCCATAATGAGATCTGATGCCCTCTGCTGGTGCATCTGAGGTCAGCTACATTGTACTTATATATAATAATAAATAAATCTTTTGGGCCAGATCGACCAGATAGATCGAGGCTGATCGGGGCTGACCGGAGCAAATAGGGTTGATCAGAGCGAGCAGAGGTCCTAAAAATTCAATTCCCAACAACTACATGAAGGCTCACAACCATCTGTACAGCTACAGTGTACTCACATACATAAAAATAAATAAATCTTAAAAAAATAAAAAATTTAAAAATTAAAACATATATTTCAAAAAGAAATGTGTTTTAATAATACAGGTATCTTCATAAAGACTATAAATTGAATTTTGTCCCTCAGTAGAGTATGGTACGATGCAGCTGCTCTGAAATATTTTTGTGCATATGTGTGTGTATCCGCATGTGTGTGTACATGCATGTGAAGCCTAGAGGTTAACATGAGCCTAGAGCTCACCTAGTGGGCTAGTCTGGTTATTCAGGAAGTTCCAGGGATTGCCATCTCTACCTTCCCTGCACTGGGATTACAGTTGCATGCCACCACACCCTGCCTTTTTACCAAATTATCTCCCCAGTCCCTGAAACATCCCCACCGATTCATTTCAGACATCTGCTGTGGTGTGAATAGGAATAGCCCCATAGACTCCTGAGTTTGAACGCTTGTCCATAGAGAGCAGCACTGTTAGGGGTTGTAGCCTTGCTGAAGTAGATGTGGTCTTGTAGGAAGTATATCCCTGTGGGGGTGAGCTTCATCAAAATATAGAACTCGTGTTTTGCAAATTGTATCTTGGGTATTCTAGGTTTCTGGGCTAATATCCACTTATCAGTGAGTGCATATCAAGTGACTTCTTTTTTTGATTGGGTTACCTCACTCAGGATGATATCCTCCGGATACATCCATATGCTTAAGAATTTTATAAATTAAGATACAATTTGCAAAACACAAGAAAATCAAGAAGAAGAAGGACCAGCACGTGGATACTTCATTCCTCCCTAGAATAAGGAATAAAATACCCATGGAAGGAGTTACAGAGACAAAGTTTGGAGCTGAGACGAAAGGATGGACCATCCAGAGACTGCCCCATCAGGGGTTCACCCCATAATCAGCCACCAAACACAGACACTACTGCATATGCCAGCAAGATTTTGCTGAAAGAACCCAGATATAGCTGTCTCTTGTGAGGCTATGCCGGGGCCTAGCAAACACAGAAGTGGATGCTCACAGTCAGCTATTGGATGGATCACAGGGCCCCCAATGGAGGAGCTAGAGAAAGTACCCAAGGAGCTGAAGGGGTCTGCAACCCTATAGGTAGAACAACAATATGAACTAACCAGTACCCCTGGAGCTCTTGTCTCTAGCTGCATATGTAGCAGAAGATGGCGTAGTCAGACATCATTGGGAAGAGAGGCCCATTGGTCTTGCAAACTTTATATGCCCCAGTACAGGGGAACGCCAGGGCCAAGAAGTGGGAGTGGGTGGGTAGGGGATCAGGGCGGTGGGGGGGGATATAGGGGACTTTTGGGATAGCATTTGAAATGTAAATGAAGAAAATATCTAATAAAAAAAAAAGATGTAGAACTCTCAGCTCCTTCTCCGACACCATATCTGCCTGCACACTGCTCTGCTCGTCCTTCATGGTAATAATGGACTAAATCTCTGAAATGTAAGCCTGCCCTAACTAAATGTTTTTCTTTATGAGTTGTACGATCATGTTGTCTCTTCACAGCAATTAAATCCCAACAAAGAAACACCAGTCTTGGTTTGACATGGAGGTCACAGTACAGCAGATTTTTGTCAGTGGCTTTTCCCACCTGGCATTCTTCGCACTATCAACTTTTCAAGCGGACTTCAGACCTCACACACATTTCCTGAAGTTGGTGCCCCTTTCCTTAGCGACAGCAAGTGATGACCTCTTCGGAGCCAGAGAAATAAGCAGCCAGAAGTCTGACAACTGAACACGTGTGCAAGTTCATTTGTGTTCCCTGAATCATCTGCACTCCAGACACAACTGAATTTAGGAGCATCTAGTTTCTAAAGAAAGCTAACACACCTGCTCCATGCTGCAAAAATCACATGAGTTTGGAATGAGCCTAGTACATATTACAGTTAGAAATGCTAAATTTGGGGGGCTGAGGAATGTTTTGGGGGTTAAAGTCACTTCTTTTCTTCCAGAGTATCAGGGTTTGATTCCCAGCACCAACATGGTAGCACACAGCAGCCTAAGACTCCAGTTCTAACACCTCCCGGGGCTCCTTCAGGGAGGGGTACTGATATATAAAACAGGGGATACATGCACACATAAAAGAAAATAAAGTATTTACAATGTTTAATTTGTAATACCAATTGTGCCCTTATGTATATTTTCCTAAGCATATAGTATTTTAAATTTTTGCATTAGAAAAATGTTATTGTTTAGAATGACGATGTAGACCTGTACATTTTTGCGGTATTAAAAAAAATGTGTTTTCAGACGTTTCTCTTTCAGTCTTGATTCCCATATTCTTCCAAAAAGGGAGCTATCTCTGAACAGAGACTCTCAAATGGAAAGTTCATGTGCTTAAATTACATTATAGATTGCTTCCCTTTTTTTTTTTTGTAGCTGGAAACTTTGAGTTTCATGTGGCAAGCAGATGTTGCCCCTGTGCCGCCTCCATATTCATTAGCCTATAATGAATCTATTAATTAAATATGTAAGTTTGACTAATTAGATGGAAGACATTTCTTCAGAGTTAAAGGGTAATAATAAAAAATTTAAATTGCAACACCAAAGCAAGCATTTAAGAGTTGATAAATGTGCACTGGAAAGTGCACAATTCCAGCGTAAATTAGTTAATCGTCTCTGTTAATTTAGGTGAAGTACATTAGCGGAAAGGTCAGTCCATTTGAGGCTCGATGTGTTTTTCGGATACTAAATTTAAAATAGCAAAGCAAGTGCAGTAGGAAATGAGCTGGCCTCGGAACCCGAGCTTCCGACCTAGAGGCTGTGGAGGAGAACTTCGGTGATGAATACAACGCCCAGGCCCCAGCTGAGTATCAGTCAATACCCTGTGACCCTTCAGAAAATGTTCCAGTTTCCTTTCTGTTGTTGTAACAAAATGCTTGGACCAACCTCACAGCCATGTCACCAAAGCAAGTCTGGGCAGGAACTCAAGCAGAAAGCATGGAAGAATACTGCTTCCAGGCTCACTCTCAGGTCCAGGATTAGTTTTCCATTTTTCTTCGGACTAGGATCTTCTGCTCAGGAATGGGGCTGCCTGTAGTGGACTGGGCCCTCCTACACCAATCAATAAGACATTTCCCCCACAGATATACCTATAGGCCAGTCTGGATGAACCCTCAATTGAGGCTGCCTTCTTAGGTGTCTAGGCTGTGTCAGGTTGACAGTCAAAACTGACCTGACAGAGTAACTGAAGTCTCTGGGGTGGAGTCAGACATTCATACCTTTTTTTGCTTTTTCTAACTCCCTAAATAATTGGAATCAAGGTTAAAAATCATCAGATTGTTCCATGAATGTCTGTCCCCAGGCCCCTAAATAAGCAGGAGTGAGAAAGGCCAAGCATATAAACATAAGAAAACTGCCAATGTTACAAGTACTGACTGCTTTTCTGCTGTGGGGAAAATGAACTGGCTTCTTCTCCATTTGCTCTCTTTCTTCTTGCAGCAAAGGGTCTCCCACTTAAGATCACAACATTTGGATCTGCAAAGCTAAAAGTGGTGTCAGTGCCCAGCATTTGCTTCTGGGGATTCCAGTTTATATAGTTAGTGCAATGGATCACAAGATGGGGTTAAGGAGGAGGTTCAGTTGGCACAGTGCTGTGACTCTGAGTTCAGTCCCCGGAAACCACGTGAGAAGCTGGGTGTGGTGGTGCATGCTGGATATCCACAAGCAAGCCGACTCACTCACTGGCCTGTCAGCCCAGCCAGATCAGTGGGTTCCTAATGAGTGAGTTTCTCTTTTAAAAGGTGTTAAAGTAGATAGCTTCTTGAGGCTCAACACCCATGGATGTCCTCTGCTCTCAAGGGCATACACAAGAGCACACATACACATGGAAAACAAAAACAGGAGTTTTCTATTGGACCTCATGTTGGGAAACCCTGTGTTTATCTTTTGGAGTTTGTATCTGTTCCCATAGTGATCGAAAGTACAAAGAGACCCACAGAAGGCCCTACAGAAATAATTGAGGGACTTTTGTCTTTTCTGATATTGTCTTCCACAACCATTCTGCATTTCTCCTGAGGCTAGCCAATGGCTTTTCATATTTAGTTACTGTCATTCAAACGCACTACAAATTCAAGGATAGGGACATGTCACATAGGTGTGTGTGTGTGCATGCTCTTTATAAACTAGTATTTCCAGGTTTATCAACAGCAGACAGGAAGTCACAGTTCCCCTGAAGGGGGACATATGCATGCCTGAAGCAAGGCACCTTGTTGTTTGCTTCTGGGTGTCCAAAATGGATGCCCACGTCCTGTCCTTGAATGTCTCCTGTTTTGGCCCTGTGCCTTCCACACATTTATAGTTGAGAAGTAATTAACTTTCCTCCACTGCTACAAAGACATCTAGTATCCCTCATTTTCTTTTCAGCGGTCCCTCCCAGGATACAAGGGAGGACAAGGACTGTTCATTTGGTTTTGTTTTCCAGTGGCTCCGAATATGGGTCTTTATCCCCAACAGTACTGATGTTCCCATGAGAACACCTTATTCCCCCCAAGGATCCTTGGAGGTGAATGTCTACAAAAAGCCAGCACTTGGGAGGAAGTGTGTGCAGAGGAATGACAGAGCTCTACAGAAAGCAACAAGAGCTAAGAACTCTGTATCGAGGTGAGGGATTTTAAAAATGTAAACTCAGGAACATGAAGTGGGGAGGGGGTGATTTGAATTATATGTCAAGCACTTAAATGGTTGGAAAACATCTATTAATATCTCCAGACCTGGGAGGCTGAGATGGCTCAGCAGGTAAGAGGTACCTGCTGCCAAGCCTGACCACCCGACTGAGAGCCACAGGGTGGGAGGAGAGAACCAAAGCAACTTTCGAAAGCTGCTTTCTGACCTTCACACGCACAACATGGAGTGTGCGCTCACAGTCCTCCCCCAACACAATATAAATGTAAAAATCTCCTATCCTGATATCGATGTAGTAGTTGTGGCTAATCTGTGATTCACACAACTCTGTCTCTAAAAGTCGATGTGAGCAGGTTCTAAGTATATTCTCTATGGCAAATTTTATTTTTTAAGATATTTTAATGAAAGTCTTCCTTCTAAACCATCTTCTGTCTAAAATGTTTCTGAATCTCCATGATGTTTTCCTGCAAATTAATTCAAATGAAATTCTAGTAAGACGTCTTAGCATCAGACAGAACACAAGGAACCTTAAAACTCTTATTCACCTGCACATACACACCATCAGCTGCAGAGGGCGCTGATGCCATTTTCCTCAGGCCTGGCAGAAAAGATTGCCTGCTGGGATCTTCATTTCTTCCCTCTTTTAAAGGGTGGTTACTGATAAAACACAAAGCTCAACTGTATACCTTGATGACTCACTGTCATGTGTATATGAAGTAGAAATGGGTATTACAAAACCCACTTTTAAAATCATCTCCTGGAGTCCCCCAAACATGGAGGACCCTTTTCAAAAGGAAAGTATTGTGCTCTGTATTGAAGTCATAACCAGCTAGTCACCCACGTTCTGCAGCCGAAGATCATCCTTTCCATGGAATACAGTGACCAGAGGCCACAGTAAGGAACGAGGGAGTTAATATCTAGAGAATTTTTATAGCTAATAAATGGTCCAATCTCAGCCTCTTCTGGGCATTAGGAGGAAGAGCTAATTAAATGGGTGTTTAGATGGCCAATAAAAAAGTTAATATTGATGTTAAATAAGTGCATTTGTTTTATAGAATTTTCATAATAGGTCCAAAATACTTCATTAAACATTTCTGGATAAAAATAGGTAAAGCTCTTTATAAAAGCTCTTGTTAATGAATAAAATGTATTTCACTCTAAATATACTCTGTGTTAAGCTTGTCCGTTAGAGTTTTCAGGAAACATTTTAAATAAAGTGGCCAGGCCCATCCCACTGGAGATGGATGAGACCATTAGGAGACACTTAGGTTTGAAATGAGCTCTGAGATCATTCTGCATACAACCCAAGAGCCCTGATTTTTTTTTTTTTAATATTTCAAACAATGTGCCTCTTTCAAATCATTAGACTTAAAGACATTTAAGGAACTGATTCGATTAACCCAGATGATAGAAAGGCTATAACATGTGATTTATTTTTTTGAAGATAAATTACAATGCCAGCATATCAGTTGGAAAAGGTAGGCTGTCAACATGGTTAGTGATGGAAATGGGAAGGCCATTAAGCCGGCCATCTGACACAGAGACTCTTCCAGAACATAGAGGCTCGATGTCCCAGCTATCATTGAGACAAAGGTACCTTCCTGGAGAGGAATCTTTAGGTCCCACTCAGTTCCTTTGTTGATTTAGAAAGCACACTTCTTAATAAATACTTGCATAGTCTTAAAAGCGTCTGCTATGCAGCCCAAATTGTTATGGCTGTATCCCTTAAAGACGACCTTCACATAAAACCCAGGCCTCGAAATTACAACGTTGCGTTCCATGTTTCAGGTGAGGAAATATGAGGCAAGAATTTATTTTTCTCCTCTACAACTCCAGGATATTGGTTCCACGGGGCCTAATAAATTGTTTTCACAAGGAAACAGCATTCTGTAGCTTAGGTTACCTGGTGCAGGAGTTTTCAGATGAGATGTATCCTAAACAATAAATAATTACAGATTGGGGAGGTTGGGAGGAGAAATGTTGTAAGGGTGGGAAAAAATATGTTTAACCAAATCAGCGGCAAAGACCAAAAACTTAGCAATAGGAAGACAGTTTCCCAAAATTATAGAGGAAAAGAGACTGGCAAAACAAGATGATAAAGAAAAAGGAAAAAAGAAAGAAAACATTGAGGAGAGATATGGAGAGGAGGGAACATGGAGGAACATACATCCTGGGGGTCTACAACAAGTAGACTAAAGAAGTATCATGGCTACAATATTCTGTTCCCTGCTAAATTTTGTTCCCACCTTGAAGTGAAGCTGTTAGTCCAAAGGAGGCTATAATCTTGAGTGTAAGATTTGGAGGGGTGGGCTGGTGAGATGGCTCAGCAGGTAAGAACACCCGACTGCTCTTCCGAAGGTCCTGAGTTCAAATCCCAGCAACCACATGGTGGCTCACAACCATCCGTAACGAGATCTGACTCCCTCTTCTGGAGTGTCTGAAGACAGCTACAGTGTACTTACATATAATAAATAATAAAAAAAAATCTAAAAAGAAAAAAAAGATTTGGAGGGGTTTCCAGTCTAAATACAGGAAGGAAAGCATTTGTGCAAATGCTTCAATGTAAACATGCATAGTAAAAGATGGGACAAGTAACAGAACTTACAGAGAAAATGTGCTCTGTACCCAGAGAAGGTAAGGAAGTTTCGTCTACTGGTGGGAGTAGACAGCTACAGTACTTTCGCTCATATCAGCCAATAGGAATGCTTTAATTTAGTGCCTCATGTTGTTTTTGGACCCGAGGAAGGCAGATGGGAAATAGAAGACTCTGGTCCTGTGTTGATCACTTCACTGTCTAATTACAAAGTGTTAAGGGAAAGGGGCCATGAGGGAACAATTCAAACCAGCTGTCATTGAGCACGACCTAGGAGATGACCAGAGATGCTAAGTCAAGACACACTCCCTTACCTTCCAAGATAGAACTCAGTTTATCTGCATCAAGCGTTGATAAATCCTGTGATCCACATACTGACTGGCCTTTCCAATTGCAGGTAGCAAATAAGAAATGGAAGAGTTGGGTCAAAAGTGCAAATTCTGGCTTATGCTTTCAGACACTCCTTCCAGACCATTTTCAGCCATCCGGCCCACAAGATTCCCCCTTTTCTTTCTTCCTCAAAGACTTCTAATGGCTTTTCGGTACTTCCATCATTAAGTTCCCCAGAAGCATTAAGGTTCCCACAACCTGGAGTTAACTGACTTACCAGCCTCGTTTGCTGCTCTTCCAGCTGCAGCCGATGCTCCCTGAAACATTCCCAAACAGTTCTGTTCAGCTGCTGCTGCTGCAGCAGCCTCTGCGGAGGCAGCAGTGCTCCCACCTCTACCAGTGAAGTTTCACTTCCCTAGCCACAAGCAGGGCAAAAGGTCAGCTTCCCTAGATACCCGGCCTCCCACTTAGGTGGAGCACCAAGGTCTTGTCTTTGCTCCACTTTTGAGAGCTGTCCCTCTTACAGACAGTTATCTATAGATCTACAGGAAAGGTGGTGAGCTTACCCAGGAGCAAGGCTCTTCATCTTGTCTTAAAGTGACCTCCAGCATGGTGCCCTGCTTGGAAGATGGGGAAAACACCTTTGAACAAAACAAATGAACAACAACAAAACACCTCAAACAACAACTTCGACAATAAACCAAAACAAAGAACAGCACCAAAAACTATTTTTTTTGCTGGGGTGTTTGCTCTTCCTTCACCAAACCCTGAGATCATCCTCCTCCCCAACAGACTCCTTCCCTCTCTCTCCTTCCCTCCTTCCCTCCCTCCCTCCTTCCTTCCTTCCCTCCCTCCCTCTTCCCTCCCTTCCTCTGTCCCTCCCTCCGTTCCTCCTCTGTACCCCCTTCCCCTTCCCCCCTCTCTTCCTCCCTCGCTCCTTCTCTCCTGTAAGAGAGGATGAACTTGAACTTCTAATCCTCTTGCCTCCATCCAGTGGGATGCTGGGAATTACAGGCATGCATCTCTACCCCAGTTCAAGGTGGTGCTGGCAACTAAACCCAGCGTTCTAGGCAAGCACTCTACCTACAGAGCTACCTCCCCACCATTCTTCTTATTCTTTCTCAGTCTTCTACAGCTTAAATAAAGGCGATTCTTAGGAGTATATTCGGTTATTAAGACACACTCTTTGGCCATAAACGTTCCCTGTGAATAGGAATTTTTCAACTGCCTAAATTAGGCTGTATTGTTGCTCTAGGACGACGACGTAGTGCTTGCTCGGTCACTTTAGGCAGATACCCTATAAAGAGTTCTCGGAGCCTGGAACTTGTCTCACAAATTCAATTAAGACAACAGCATTCTGTCTGCACAGAATCTAAGCACCAATCATTTACGGAATTTTAGTTAATGAACACATCTAAAGTAAGTGTTTTGTAGTGAACAACATGCAAAGAAATGATTGAGCAAGAGCGAAGCAGTTGCTTGGGAGTTGAGAGTCTTCCATAGAAAAACAGGAAGAGTCAGGTTGGATAAGGCTGTGGGATTTTCATGGGGATAGAGGCAGAAAGCCCTATAAAGAGCTATCTATATGGGCTCGTGATATTGGTCCAATGATTCTCCCACGCTATCTGGAGTGAACTGTCTAGGCTACTGATTCCTGATCAGCGCCCATCTTTACTCAACTATAAGGCTGCTTGTAAGACGAGAAGGGATGGAGATGGAAGCTCAACCCGGAGATTCTGACAGGAAGAGCAACAGAAAATCCCAAGTGTTTCCCGGTGTGGATGGGAAGAGGAAAGGAAAGGGCTGGAAGGAGACCATCAAGACCTGGAATATCCAGGCAACCCAAGGCAGATGAAGCCCACGGCCTCAGGCACAACTAGGCCGCGGGGCCGGCAGAGGGCAGCAGTTGGGCTGAGAAGCCTGGTGGGGGCCAGCGCGGCGTCGGCGGTTCCAGAAGGTTCTCCTTGGGAGTGTGGGGAGCATCTATCACCCCACCCAGCGGCCACGCGCCCCTCGCGCCACGCGGAAGGCTGAGCGAAAGCTCTTTCGGGCTGCTCGGGACCCCGGGGGAGGAGAAGAGCGAGTGTTAGGAAGGGCGCGGGGCTCGGCGGGGCCGCGGCTCGGGCGCCTCTCCTCCCGGCCGACCAGCGCTAAGGCTCGCGGGGCTGCCATCGGCCAGCGCGGTCCCGCCGAGGCTGCGCTCCGGCCGTCGAGGCCCCCCCGGGCGCGCCCGCGGGAGCGTGGGCCGCGGACTTGACCGTGCGGGCGCCGCGCGCGGCCGTATGCAAATGTCCTCCTGGGCCGGCCCCCCGCGCCTGTGGGCCGCACGTCCAATAAGAAGCGCCCCCCGCTTGACACCTGCCTATATACAGCGAGCGCGCCCCGGCCGCGCAGCGCCCCGCGCACACCCACCCGTGGCCGCCCATGACTTCCAGCGAGATCGCCATGCCGGGCGAGGTGAAGGCCGACCCCGCCGCGCTCATGGCCTCGCTGCAGCTCCTGCCGTCGCCCACGCCCAACCTCGAGATCAAGTACACCAAGGTAAAGCCGTCCGGCGGACGCTTTCTGGAAGCATCCTCTGGATCCCTTCAGAGGCCGGGGGCCCGGAGGTCGCCTGTCATCTCCGCGCCTCCGCGGGGACCGCGATGCGGGCTTCTCAAGTCCCGCCCCGGTTTAGGGAGCGTCTTGGGAGAACCGGTCCCAAACAGAAGGCAGCGCGGGGATCGCCAGCGGCGGCGGACGGTGGTGACGACCTCGGGACTGCCTGGGGAGGTGGGATTTCCCAGAGCAGACCTGGGTCTGGTTCTGGAGTCCCCTATGACTCTTTAGAGCCGGCTAGGGTCCGGTCCTAGATGTCCCTAGGGCAGAACGAGGCTTAGTTCTGGGGTCCCTTAGAGCTCAGGGCAGACCGGAGTCCGGTTGTGCGAGCCCCCAAGTTTTATCAGAGCAAATGGAGTTTGGCTCTGGGGTCCCCCAGGTCTCCTCAGAGCAGTCCGGGCTCTGGCTTGAGGAGGGTGTTCCCCTGGGTTTCCTCAGAGCCCACCGGGGTGCAGTTCTCCCTGTCCCTCGGTCTCAGAGCAGAGTGGGGTTCACCGCCAGGGTGGCATTGCGGTCCGGTGTCGCCCCGCGGTCCCTCGGGTCCGGAGGTGCGCGGCCGCGCGGGCTTATCTTCCCTCAGAGCGGAGTCGCTGAAGGGTTGTCAGGACCGGAGTCCCACAGACTTCGCGGGGACCTGGCCGAGACGCAGTAGGTCTATGCCAGGATTTCCTCGGGATTTTGTAGGCAATGGACATTTTAGAAAAAGGGAAAATAACTCAAGTCACATAAATTAGCGAGCTCACTTTTGCACTGATAAGCCTAATGATTTTTTTCCTAACGAATTCTGACATCTTAGTTTGTCAAGCACGAATTATTGTTGTTAAACTGCATTAAAAAGCAATACACGCCTGCTGCCCCATGTGACTTGATCCCCTACCACTCCACCGTTCTCAGGGAAAAAAAATCCACGGGGGAAATTTGTGAAATACATACACAAAGGGATTGAATGTTATAGCAAAAAGGCGACTGTAGCCTTTAAAGCCACACTTCTTGAGAGTTCATTTTAGAATTTTTTTTTTTAATTTGATTTTCATTCCTACCGCAAACTCTCGCCAGTTAACTGCAGCGCGCGCACACGATACAGCTGATAAGTGTTCCATCGCGGGCATTACACTATACGCGAAAAGCAGAGAAGTTAAGTTGTTCGCATGTGACAACTGTTACGGTTGAAAGAGAAATGCAAAAACATCGTTTCTGAATTTTTGTTGCATTGAGTTTCAGAATAAGGATTTGTAGGATTCGTATTTTTGAATGTGGATTTAATGTACCTGTTAGCTTTTAGATGGTGTGACAAATTTTTGAAAGCCATTTTAATGAGAGGTCGTTAATGGTTATAGCCCTCTAGGCATTGTTTGCATAACAATAGTGCCAGTGTGTGGCACATCTCCGGGTTTAGGAACAAGCCAGGGAAGCCTGCACATAAAAGTTTTGTTTTATGAGGGTCCCTAACCTCTTCAGATGCGCTTTAGAGATCTTAAAAGGCAAGATCCACACGTGATTCCGGGGGTTTGTTTTACACTTACTTTTGATCAGATTATCTTAACAGCCCCTGAAAGTCTGCAGTAGATATCTTTTTTCAGAATTTCATTTGGAAGCTCCTCCAATTCTCCTTTTCTCTAGCCACCCCCTCTCTTCTCTCTCTTGTTCTACCCCAGTAGGAAAGACAACTGATTTATAGCTAATTGGAGCCTTTAATGTCGGAGTCTTTTTAGCTCCATGAAGACTTTTATCCAGTATCCACTTTCCCACTTATTACCAAGAAAAACAATCAGAAATGAAATAATGGATTGTAACTTGATTCTTTAATTTGTGGGGAGGAGGCGCCTTATATTTTGTCTTGACAAACAACCCTCATAAATGGTGGAGTAACACACATTACAGGCGAGCTCTTTCACAAAAACTTGTAAAATCAGGTATCTGTGAACGCTCCCAGCAGCTTCTGTGCTCAGCTCTTTAGTTAGACTTCTACACTTTCTAAGACAGGAACTGCGAACAACCCGTTCTAGTTCATTTTATTTTAACAGAAAGAACAGAGTGACTGCTCTTTTGGTAGCCTAAGTTTTTTTTTTTCTTTTCTCTTCAAAAGAGAGTTGGGAGGTCTTTTAAAAATTCATTCATGATCAAAAGTGGGGAGAAATGTATTAGCAATTTCAAACAGAGCGATGAACAAGGTAGATGGGCAATCCTTTAATGCTATTATATTTGTTAGGAAAAATTTAAAAGATATTATGCCTTGGGAATCTGTTGAAAAGGAGGAAACAAAACATTTGCATCAAATAAAGGTACTATGCAGCAAATAAATTTATAATTAATTTTGTCTTGTTAAACATGTTCTTATTGAATGACACTATAATATGATTTTTCTATGTGATTTGACAAGAATATAAACTAATTAGTGATCAACATAACTGGTCAGATTATGAGAATTTTAAAAAATATGTTCTTAGAATATTTTGCATTTGTGATCCTGCACTTATCTGCCATTTTCATCCTTTTACTTCTTGTTCCAAGGGAATGGAAAAAATAGTCAATATTATGTTAATGCCATTTTCTGTCAAAGGTTCTGTACAAAATGCTATAAAAGCAAAGTTCAACCTCGAAGCATTCTGAAAGAGCGTGTGTGTGGCTTTGTATTGGCTTTTAGGCAATTGCATTCCATTAAAAATAACATAAGCCTGCTGCTTGCTCCGAGTTCTCGTATCCAGTTTAGACTAAGGATAAATGACTGTAATGCCTTTGGAATATGTCTATTTTCTTTTTCTTCTTAAACAGGAACCTAGACCCCCCAGTTTCTTAAATGATTCTTGCTAAGAAATGGGGGGGGGTTGTTTGTTTCAAGACTTACAGTCAAGAAAGAATACTAGTATTAAAAAAATAAAAATAAAAAAAGCATGGAGGGCACCCGTGTGGAGCTGAGAGAACGTATGCTCCTTTGTGTTCTTTGAGACTGCTCAATAGCTGGTCTGATTGCATTTAGCTGTGTGTTTCTCAGTTAGTTTTTCTGAGTTATTTCTGTTTCATCTGCCTGGTTTTTGTATTGCCAGCCGTGTTGTGGGAGCATACACGTTGTAAAACTAAGGCTTAGCATTCTCCTAAGAACTGCCCCTGACTTCAGGGCGGGGTGGGGTCCCAGGATCTCCCTGCCTTCTTTCTCTCTCCCTTTCGCAGATTTCCACGTCTTTACAGAATTTCTTTATTTCACTTACTTTTCTGCTTTTTTTCAATGACTACATCTTTTCTTCTGGCTCTACTGGTTCACTTTTGGAGTGAGCAACTGAAAAATGTACGTAGTTGGCAACATACAGGGTTCTGTGTTCTCCCAGTATTTGATGCGATGTGGGGTAGGGTATAAGGGTCCACAAAGAGGGCATTTGTTGCTGCACCTACAAGAGAAAACACAAAAGGCAGCTCACTGGAAAAATCAGACAAATGTGTATCTGGGTACCTACTGTTTATTATTTTATTTGTTCATTTAATAGCCTTTTAATAAGTGCACTCTGTTTTCTGGGGTCAATTTCAACTCAGTTCAAAGGGATTTTGAGGGGCCATGTTCTTAACAATAGTGTAAATTGGATTATGGAACATCTGCCTTCTAGGAACTTAAAGTCTTATTAGGAAGATTGAGTGCCAGAATTTCCTTGTCAACATAGCAGTAGATCAGTTGGTCAATGTGACGAGAACACTTGCACCGTCACTTGCATTTTCATAGGGCCAATGGCTCTACTTCACACTTTTCGCACATGCACACATGTTAATTCTGCAAAAGCCTTGGAAAGAGAATAAAAATAGAAATGATTGATAAGGGAGAAGTTGGCCTTGAATTTTGAAAACAGAGCATTCCTGTCATACTCTTTTCTTATTTATGACCCCCCCCCTTTTTTTTTAATGTGGAAAGCTAAAATCTTCACTCTTTGTGTTACTTCTAATGGAGTCAGGAGAATATGAAACTGATCTACTCCACTTAAAACAGTCACCTCTTTAATTTTTCTCAAAATGCATTAAGTGTATTTAGGTGTCCCTGAGTACGTGTATGTGCGCTACATGTGTATGAGCATCTAAGGAGGCCAGGGAAGCGTATCAGATCTTGGAAGCTGGAGCTTGTGAGCCACTTGCTGTAGGTGCTGGCAACCAGACCCAGGCTCTCTGCAAGAGCAGCAAGTGCTTCCCACCATTCGAGCCATAGTTCCAGCACCACCTTTATAATTTTTGATTCATTGACTTTAATTTACTACTTGTTATTTTTGTTATTGTTTTGGTCATGATCCTGACCTCTTCTGCCCTTTTGGACTTGCCATTATGGATCTCATCCTAAACTTTCATTCCAGATCTTACTCATGGTTGTTTGGTTGTTTTGCTAATAAAGTATCCATCTAGCTGCTTGTATATAGAAGACTTGTGGTATTCTCTCTCTCTCTCTCTCTCTCTCTCTCTCTCTCTCTCTCTCTCTCTCTCTCTCTCTCTCGTCTGGGAAGATGTTGGTAAAGTCCTTGGCCTGCCAGCATGAGGGCCTGATATCCTCTCCTCACCACAAGTGTGGCAGCCTGTGCCCATAGCCTCGTTGCTGGCAATGTGGAGACAGGAAAATCCCCAGGCTTTTCCTTGCTAGCCTACTAGTCTGACTAAATGGGTGAGCTCCAGGTTCAGTGAGAGGCTTTATCTTTAAAAAAAAAATAAGATGAAAAGTAGCCAAGGAGGATATCTGACATTGACCTATGACTCCACCCCCACCCACACAGTAAAATACTTTTTAAAAATAAATATACAGCCTTTTGATGTTTGTATCATCTCTTTTTAACAAAGAGCAGCTAAATAATGTCATTCTGGAACTTGGCTTAGATAATTCTCCTGAGGCCCTGACTTTCTACTTCGGGGACTAGGATTATCACATGGAACCATCATTTACTGAGGCACTTCTGTTTTATAGAATGATGAACAATAGTTTTTCAATTTCAGTGAAGACTTAGAAAGGTCTGACTTCAGTCTAGCCAACCTTTAGAAAAGCCAGGCATGCATATTTGGTTTTCTCTCTTTTCCATTAGTGAGTCTCAATAATGGTCCAACCATGACCAAGCCAATAAGCATCTCAAGTCCCAATGCTGGTCTTCCTCGGTGGGATAATGAGATGCAAATACCAATGTATGATTTTGTGTCTTTTGTTGTTGTTGTTATTTGTTTGTTTTTGTCATTTTACTAGCAGTTTACTGTGGTCAACAGACTCTACACAGCCCACCTAGTTTTGTAAATATAGTTTTGTTGTAACACAGCCCTGTATGTTTAGTAACATATTGTCTATGGTTTCATTGGGACTTGCAATATCAGCGCTGAGTCCTTGTAGCAGAGACCATATGGCCCACGTTTTAAGAAAAGTTTACAAGCCCTTGACATGGAAAAAAGAAAGTGTTTGAGCTAAAATAGGTCTTTGATGAAGTCCTGGTCAAGCATGTAGTTCTTGACTATGTGGACAGCTAACATATATTAAACACATGTTGTCAGGTCTTAGAAAGGAGGTAGTCAAGAGTATTTGTAGGTGTCTTCTCTCCAGGAGTTTCTTTACTGAGTTTCAGTCTCTACATTGATCAGAATTGGAATAGTAGTACCTGCTTCTCAGGGCTCTCATGAGTACTTAACAAGAAAGTATTTATATAGACAATCAGCTAATGTTAATTTTAGTTAATTTTAGTTTTGCAGGCATAATGATTTCATTTGGATCATAATTATTATATGTTATATATAATATGTATTATATAATATGTATTATATATATATAATTGAAGGTTGCCAATTCTAAGAGAGGTCAGAATTGAGTTCTTATACGTGTACAGTGTATCCCACTTGGAGAGGCTCCCTTGGTGTTTCTTCAGCACATTGTTATATTATCAAAAAGTCACTACACTGATTTTCCAGCTAGCCTTTTAATAACAAACTCTTTATCTGACTCTTGAGTCAAGATTTAACATTGATATTTCAGTTGGCTGAACTGAAATGCCAAGTTCTGAACACTTTTAAAATAGTTTGAATAAAGATGTAGCCAGGACTCAGAAGGTAGTTATCTCTTGGCAATGGAATAGTGTCTTTGAGTTAAGTAATCTGCAATTGAAAAAAACTTTCACTGGCTTTGACTACCCAAGATAATGCTCAAATTTGGGAAGAGAGGACAGTCATCTTCCAGAAAGTGAAATATCTCCGATGACTAATTGGTAGCCTTCCTGGCCTCTTCTTAATTTCTTTATTTATGGTGACAGGTCATTTGAGACCCTTCATTTCCTCTCAAGCACAAATCTAATGTCAATAGAGCGGGTTGCTGCTGTGCCACTTTGACTAATTTTTAGTTGCCTTTCAGACATTCTCAAAACCTTACTCCATGTAACCGTTCAAATGTATTAAAGTTTCCAAACTGGGAATTTGTTTCTTTATTACTGCTATTTATTACTTGTTCATTTTGTTTTAATATTGAATTATACTTCAATTGTTTCCTTTTTAAATTATTAACTTTTTCCCTAATAGGTGAGCTCTCTGTCATCAAAACTGCTAGAATCTTAACTTTTACTAGTTTATTCGCTTAAGTCTCCGTGTCACATGATTTGAAGACACTCTCAGGCTTGGGGAGCTCCCGTGGGAATAACCATTGAGAGGCTGCGGCGCCCTGACTTCTGCTGGGTTCTTTATGCTTCCCTGGGACTCAATGGGAGTTAATTGCCCTCCTTGCAGTGTGGTAAAAATCAGAAGGTCTTGGGGTGACATTCTCATTTTTATTCTAGAAAGCAGCCTTCCTGCTCCAGCAGGTGGGTGTTGGTGCCAGAGCGCTGTCTGCTCAGCTTCCTCAGCCACATTTGACTTCTGGAGAATCAAAGTAGAAGGTTCTTTAGCCCTAGATCTTTTGAAAGGCACCATTTGCTGTCAGATGAAACTGTAAACATTTGTCTCTCATTTGGAAGAATTTAGGGGAATATGAATATAAAAATTCCTTTTAATATTTATTGCTAAAGTTGAGAAAACATTTCAGGATGGTTAAGAGATTGTATTTATATATTTAACCATCATTTTCATTTATCTAGCCTAACCTGGCCTATTTCAAGCTTGATAATTCAAGCATTTTGCTTGAAGTATCCTGAAGGCTAAACCAAGACAAAATGCTGTAGGTCACAAATCCTTTCCTGCAAATAGAAGTGCCTCCAGGAAGTAAGTCTGACAAGATATTAAAAATTTCACACACCTACTAATAGACAAAAATAACCTAATTTTCTCTCTCTCTCTCTCTTTTTTTAGCCACCAGGGTCTATACCAAATCTATGGACTGGGTATGATGATGTAAAAACTGTAGAGTAAGAAGGTGCAATACAAGGCCTTGACTAGGGAAATGAAATTGAGAAATGCCTGTGGGAGTTTATGGGAACAACTGGAGCTCTTTCCATAGGTGTAAAATTTGGACTTCCTCAGCAAGTCCTTTGTTGGGAGGAGATTAGGAGTCAATATGAAACTTTGGTTTCATTATCTACCAAACATGAAACTGAGCAATTCTGCCTCACCTGTATTTTAAGCCTGATATCCACTATACCAATATAACTTGGTAGAGAGGCTTTTCCTTTTTTTTTTTTTTAATTTTAGATTTTATGTGTGTGTGTTGCTTGAATGTCTGTCTGTGTACCATATCTGCGTCTGGTGCTCAAGAAGGTCAGAAGAAGGTGGTAGAATTATCTAGAGTTAGAGTTATGGATGGTTGTGGTTGACATGTAAGTGATAGGAATTGAATCCAGGTCCTCACATGCTCTTAAGTGCTGAGCCATCCCTCTAGCTCCAGAGAAAGCTATCTAATTGTATTGCCTAGGGCCAATTTTATCCTCAGCTGTAGCTGGAGCTATCCTTTTGCTACCTAAATTTGCTCTTTCATTGATCAGGTTAGCATATATTAAGGCCTCTTTTGTACAAAACTCTGGTAGTTACTGCTTGACACAAAATGTTACATAGGTGTGATCATCACTGGGAAGAGCCTGAAGAGAAATCCCACTCAGCCACGGAGTGAGTATGCACACATAAGTGACTCTCATGCGCGATCATAGACTACAAGTGTCAGAAGTAAGGAGACTTTTCAGGCTAGCTGATCAGATCACTGGATTGTTAGATTGTCTACAAGAGGAGTCAATTATATAAAAAGGTATAGATGTAACACAAGTGTGTGTGTATGAATATAATAATAGTTCACATCACAGGTGATTTTCTCAATCTCAGGATGAAGCTGCCTGTTGTAGAAGATTCCTGAAACACACCTAACCTACCTGACATCATAGTTTAGCAACAGTGTGCTGTAGGGGAAGCCTTGTGCACTCCAACATAGAGCTTCTCAAAATGCTGCTCCCACTCAGAGTCACCCGAGGCTGTTACTTCACATTTCCCATGCTGGGGAAAAGAGCAGCATTTGAAAGGTCGTTTCTACTGAGTGGATATTGATAGCTTTTAAGCATAAAATTGAAAATCTTAAGTGAAGCCCTCATGAATTGGAGACCATCTGTAATTACCACGTTTTAAAGAGTTGCACTGAGACCCTCCTGCAAACTCCTACCATCCCCTGTTTTTTTTCCTCAGAGATATTAACCTCTATCTTATCCATACACGTAGGTGAATCCATAAACAGTGTGTTGTTTTGCATGCTAAACTGTTCCGTGTAATTGGCACCATGTTACATATGTCTTGTGATAGATTTTGCTTTGTTTAGCATCATATTTCAAGATTCCCCTGTGTTGTCAGGTGTACCTACAACCTAGTCATTATCATGATTGTATATTATTTCACACTGTGTCTATATCCTAATTTTAATTTATGTAACTATTGGCATTTAAAATATTTTCAATATTTGCTATTAAGAATGATGCTGTGGTGAGCAGCCTTCAGTAGGTCTCCTTATATAACTCATAAAGAGCTTATAGAATATACACATACAAGAGACTTGCTGGCTCATGGCTGTACACTCCAAAGGTTCAAATGGAAATGCCAGGCTTCTGCCTAAGGTGATTATGTAAGTTTCCCTCTTTACTGTCAGTCCTCCAGAGTCCGTACTGCTCCGTCCTCAGCTGTACTTGAGTTCTGATACTTGCCAGACTTGTCAATCTAATAAGGATGGAGCGCCATCTTACTGCTGTAAGATGACACTTACTGCCAACATTTTCTTGATTTCTTGTGACACTAAGCATCTCATATAGTCACTGCCATTTGGCTTGTCGTCTAGGTAAACCAGCTATTTTTCCTCATTTTTCTGTGTATATGTGTTAGTGTTGATTTATAATAAGTTTTTCATTTCCAAAATTGCAGTCCTTTGTCAGATATCTAATGTGCAAACATTTTCTTCTTGATTATATTCTTTGCCATCCTTTTTGTCTCATTTTTATAAAGTTTTAAATGCAAATGAAGAAATTTTGTTTCTTGCTTAAATACATTGTAATTTAAAAGGTTTTGGGTGTTCTTATGTTGGAAGTTTTGGTTTTTTGTATTCATGTTATGCGTTGTCTTGGAATTGGTATTTGTTGATGTGCAAGGGCTCATAACTGTGAAGGGCAAATGATGCAGTTTATAGAAAGTCAGATACTAATGGGCACATTGTTTTGTTTTGTCTTTGAACTTTGTAATAAAATTAGGAAGTCTAGATTGTAGGGCCTCCAAGCCTGGTCATTATTATCTATTATATAAGAAACTGAGGGATCACTGTAATAACATTGGTTTCCCTAAACTAAGGATCTACTTCTAAGTGAACATATTTTAAAACATCAAGAAAATATTTACTACAATTCACTGGTGTCATATTTAATTATTCTTATAATATTTTTACATTATCTATGACTATAAGTGCCTATTCATTAAGCACTGTTAAGCTGACATTGTAGAAATGCCAGCTACTATTGTTCTCCCTCTGGAGGACTTGTTTGTTCTTTCTGTCTCTTGCTTTCTCTCTTTCTTCTGCAAGCACACACACACACACACACACACACACACATACACTCACTCACCACTCAGTTTTGAAAGGCCATAGAAATTAGAAAAATCCTTAATTATAAGATGATTGTTTGTAGGTTATGGAGAAAGCATGTCGAGGGAAAATAATGTCTGGTCCAAAGTTCTTCTAAAAAACAAAATATGAATTCAGGGGATAAAGGGATGGTTCAGTGATCAAGAGTGCTAGCTGCTCTTCCAGAAAACATGAGTTCAATTCTTAGCACCCACGTGGTAGCTCACAGTAATTTGTAACTATAGTCCCAGGATATCTGACACCCCCTTCTAGCCTCTTTGGACATTCACTCATGTGGTACACAGACATATACCAGGCAAAAACTCATAAAAAATAAATATAAGTAAAATCTCAAAAACAAACCAAAAAACCCAAAGTGTGGGTTTTATTCTGCATGTGTAGAGAAATTGAATTATGCCTTAGCATCAGGGTTGGAAATAACATAGTACTTCCCATTTTAGTACTTTAACTCATGTTTTAAAAGTCAAAGCTTGTACACTACACATTTAACTTTGTGTTTGGGTTCTGTAGGCAATATGATTCATGCAGTTGTGTGTGCCTATAATTACAGACTGTTGTCAGAGAGATTCTCTGACTGCGACATGGAGCGCAGCCCCTTTGGGTGTAGTCTCCCGTGACACCTAACAAAGTTGTCTGCATGATATACTTTTCCACAGTGAACTTCTATTGCCTGTGTGCCCATATCACTTATTTGTATTGCTATGAAATTGTAGAACTTTATGTTAGAGATTATACTTTGTATAATTCTATTACTAAATTATAAACTCTAATTTATCAAGGTTTATCAAAAGATGGGAATTCTGTGTGTAGCTGTGTAGATGCTTTGGAAATGTTTGCTGAATAAATGCCCACTGTATAATTTATTATTAATATCTGCCAAATAGGCCAGCTTGACATTGAGTATAATTAATTCCTATGGTAATCCTATGGTATTAATATTATAGTAATATCTCCCTTTTATAAGTGAAACCATTGAGCATATTTAAATTAAATACCCTTTCCTGGCTCCTCAGCTATAGTAGGTGACAACGCCAGCATGCTGCCCTCTTCTTTACTGTTGGTAACAGCAAGAAACGCACAGGAACTCTAAGAAAGAATCCAATCTGGGCCATCAGCTCTACTGACTTTTAACAATGCATTCCAAACCCAGTTCTTTGACTACAAATCCCAAGTTTCCAGTTGATTAGTATTTTCTATGGTCACTAGTAGCAACAGTTTGAATGGTTTAAGAGAAAAGGCCAAGGGACAAACTGAGACAATCTGGCATACTGGGTATGAACCACCTGGGTAGGTGTGATTCTGCAGGTGACTGTAAAGACAGAGGGTGTTGGAGGATTCTCACAGGCTGAGGACTCACACACTGCCCTGAACAACACCTGTTTGCTTGCTTCTTTTTCATTTAAAAGGTGCTCTTCTTTGTCATGGTTATGGCGATTCCTCTGGCGATGGAAGATGTGCGCAGATGCATCCCTTTGTGTAAATGTCCCTCCCCAGCTTACTATTTTGTATAACTGTTACTGTTACTTTCCAGGGTTACTTTTTAGAAAGAGTTGAGTGGAGATGCTCACTTTGGCTGCCTATGAGAGCTTTACACCTGCCGAGCCCCATGATTTCTACATGGCTCTGAGCATGAACACAGAACAATTCGTAGTGATAGTGGGAGGAGCTGACTGGGTGCGACTACCTTTGGAAGTGGCTCAAAACTGCTATGCAAAGAAAATGCTGACTGAGTTGTCTCCTTTGATGGGATCTTAGAGCCTTTACATTCCTTTCTTCATTTTCAAAGAGGAGCCTTTCCCTCTGCCCATCCCCACAGCCCCACCCCTCCTCACTCTTCCACCTCCCTTTAGTCTTGCTCACTTGTCGTCTCGTCTCTGATAACGGGCAGCCCTGGGTAGTCTCTTTTACCTGTTTTTATAAAGTAGCTTGTTGCGATGGGCAACCTTGGTGGTTTTCTCTTCCAGCTGTTGGCCTAAATGGTCTTTAGGGAAACCAGAAGCAGTGAACATAGAATAGACACATTTGACTTCTATGAGCCCTCTTGAGAATTTAGTAATTACTTAATGGATTGAATTGATGACGTACCAGATAACAGCCTGGGTAGCATTAAATTAACCTTTGCAAGTGGGCATTTATTGGTGTACTCTTAAAGAACTACATGTGTTGGCAGTAATTGCTCTTCCGTGTTCCTATACACTGATAGGTGTTTGTACAGAGTGAACATTTTCTCAGATTGGAGCCTGGGTGGTAGTTTTCTCCATTTAGTGACGTGTGTCATTGTGTTCGGCACACTGAGCATAAATCCTGTCTTGTAAACAGCAGGGAGACTAATGAGGTTTGCCCACATTCGGGTGTCATTACCAGGAATTCCAGCAGAGAAAAAGAGAAGGCTTAGAAAAGAAGTGCCCAGAACAGATTTGGGGATCCTTGGTGATCTGCTTTAATGAGGGAGATCATTGCTTAGAATTACTGTAGATGCCTGTACACAAGGCTGGACAAGAGAAAGAAAAGTGAAACACCCTTACTGAGCACTTGCAAAGTCACTAACTTAGTGTTCCAGAGGGAGAGTGTGGGTGTGGTTTGTATCTCTGTTGTGAGTGGCCGGAAGAGAAAGGTTTGTGAAGCAGTATGTAACCACAGGCATGTTTGTCATTTGCTTACTTGTACCCTCATCATTTCAGTCAACTAAAGCATAAAGTCTCTTACAAGAAGCCGTCCAAAAGGGAATGTTTGAGATTTATTACTAATATATATCTTACTGCTATTAGATGATGTGGATGCTTGATGATGTTACACCAGAGAGTATAACTATTGTTTAATGTTTACACTAACTTTCTTCCTGGACTTGAATTTTCTTGCTTTGAAATTATTTACGTTTTTATTAAAAATGTTTTTCCATACAAAACATTCTTTCCCCTACCCCAAGGCCCTCAGATCCTCCCTGCCCACCCAGTTCATCTTCTTTCATGCCATGGTTGCTTTGATACATGGTGTACCCCAACATTTTGGTTCATGAATGAATGAATTCATGAGCACACAATAGAAAATAAATCGCCTCACTCATTTGTGGCGTCACTAATTGGTTAAGAAAAAAATGTCAACTAGGAGGTGAGTGCCAAGATGTCATTGTGAAATAACAGTCTCTTACGTGTTTCTTTTCAAGAAAACATACACAGCTCAGGGTGGCAAACTCCTTTACTCCCACTGACTTGCGCAGTCCCTTGAAATAGAGCTCTCTCTGAGGGTGCACACACAGAGGGCACAGGCAGAGCATGGAACATTTGAGGACCTGCCTCCAGTGTGGGAACATTTAGTGGTTCCTCACATAACATACATTTATTCATCTAATGAAAGAGCAAAATCATTTGATTGCATATTGAGTGTCCCAGTACATTAGGTCCCAGAAACAGAGCGATACTTGGTGGTACTGAATGACAATTTCAAATACAGCATTTTTTATTACTAATGAAATAATAGGAAAGAATGAGATGCATATTTATTTATCTACTTATATAAAGAACTAGAAGAACTGTTTTCCCACTCTTGATGCTTTGAAACCCTCCACTCACCAAGACCCAGAACCCGGGGTTATGAGGACAGGAAGGACAATACTGAACTTGTTCACACTTAATTGTCTTTCTGGGACCAATTTTGGGATGCTTTTGTTAAGAATACTTTCCCAAAGATATAGTGGTAATTACCAAAGAGTGGTCCACAAAACCCTCTGTTAATGATTCTCCTTCTGCCCATGAGTGGTTTGCAGTGCAGTAAAAGTTCATTGAATAAGAGTGAATTTGGGATTCTCATGTTTTGTTTTTTTGTTTTTTAAGCATATCAAAAGACTTAATATTTTGCTACATAAAAAAAGAGATCTCTCTATAAAAATATACCCAACAGAAATCACACATTTCACTTTTGTTAGATTTACGGCCCTGGGATAAGAGCGATGGCTGCTGAGATAGTTCCTTAAGAGAGAGGAAAGGTTCACAGTCACATCTTTAAGCTGTTGCTGCCGCTTTTCTGCCAAGCTAAGTTCAAGAAAACCACAGAGGGCCCAGAAACTCAGAGGTGAGAAAACTTGTCAGAAGCTCACAGCTTTTCACACAGTCTAATAGAGACTTAGCACTCGGCAGGTCAGTGCCACTGCGATTTGTCTCTGACCTAAGAGTTCTGGAGTTCTTCACATCAAACCCGCATCTTGCTGAGCTGAGATCAAACGCAGGAAGGTAAGGACCTGTCAGTGATTTATCATGCCAGGGAGAGTGCTCAGGCCAGATGGGGCCACTGGGAGTGAAGCTGACATTCCAGCAGCTTCTTATATAGGACGATCATGGAGTTATAAGTAGTTTTCCTTGAAGAGGAATTCTATGCCAAGTGGTATTTCTTAGAAGAACTTTTTGCCAACATGGGGTTTATTTCACAATCAAGTACTACAAATACTTGTTTTCAACATTTTAATCTTAAGTAGAGATTTCTTGATCAAATAAACATTTGATAGTTTTCCCTCCCTCCCTCCCTCCCTCCCTCTCTTCCTCTTTCCCCTCTTTCCTTCTCTTCTTCCTCCTTCTCCTTGGAAAGTACCTATTTAAAAAAGAAGAAAGGAGGATGGGGGAAGAAAGGAAGAAAGAAAGAATGAATGAGCTTTGAGGTCTCAAAAATTTTAAAGTCTTTTTAAACGTTAGATGGAAGTTTCAGGTAACAAGTAAAATCTATAAACTGCGATGGCTGGCATTATTAGTTCATTATCCTTTTAAGTCAAAGATGTTTGCAATGAATCATTGTAATAATATAAATAATATTACAGTCTAATTCCTGAGGTAGAAATGCATTTCATAGAGCCCTTTGCACGTGTGTGTGTGTGTGTGTGTGTGTGTGTGTGTGTGTGTGTGAGAGAGAGAGAGAGAGAGAGAGAGAGAGAGAGAGAGAGAGAGAAAGAGAATCATATATAAAATAGACATAATTATGCTGGAAATTATTTTATTTTCATAAAAAATTCACTAAACCTCTCCTTAACTGTGCCAACAGTATATGAAAACAATTGCTTTTTATTTATTGTCACAGGGAAATGAGAAGCCTTTCAATTATTGGTTTAAAAGACTTTCTCAGCCCTAGGATATCCAGCCTTTCTAGCCAGGGTTTTCACTTTGCAACATAAATGACAAGGAGTACTCACTTGTAAACATGTACATTAATTTCTTATTCAGCCAGAGGTGCTAGTTGCCTTTTGGGCCTTTAAGTTTCTCTATGATGAGAGACATTTCCATAAGTGGGCCGGGCTTTCGTGCCTGGAATTAGGTTTACCCTGAGAGTGAAAACTCATGTCATTTCTAAGATGTCACTTTATTCATACATCAGGGTTATTCTGTCTGATGAAACTCTCCACCTCCGCCAAGCGTAAATTTTAAGTGCAATAATGAGATGCTATCTGCTCTATTTGTCACTGGGCATTCTTGAAACAAATACGGTGACCCAAGAACATCTGGTTAAGTTTGCCAGATGATATATCTAGTTAAATTTGATTTTGTTATTAAGTAACTCTCTGGTTAACCCAGGATTTCTAAGGGATATGAAATATACATGGAATGAAGTTGTATTCATTTTTCCCTTCTTAATAAATTCCCACGTTATTGGCCATCCTGTACCTTGTTGAAACTGGCTACCCTAAACTGCTGGACGGAGGGTTTATGAGTCTTATTTGTGAGCAGCAAATACACACCCATTTATGTAAAATTAATTGGCATTAAAATGAAGGAAGATTCAAAGAATCCTTTCTAATTGTTGTACTGGGACCGCTGAGTGCCCTGGAAGGACTTCCCTTAACCTTAGCAATACTATTGAATAGATAGGCCAACCAGATCCATTGTAAAGACAGCTTAATCTCCTAAATGAATTGCTCCAACCTTCCAATTCAAAATCATACAAACAAAAACATTGAGATAAGCTGGGTGCTTTTCAAATGGGGACCCCTGTGGCTTTGAAAATAAACACTCCAACCTCTTTCCACTCCAACACCCACACCCACCAGCCTTTCTGATGTCCTCTATTTGCAAATGAACGGTCAATCCCGAGAAAGACAGAAGACTAATTAAACCCAGGGAAGATAGGCAAAGAACATTTGTTCCAAGCAGAAGACAAAAAGAAATCATGTTACATTGGGCTTACTGCCAGTGGTCACTGTAGCCCTCTCCCAAGCTTTTCTTCTCAAAGCCTTTTTCCCAGGCCACTGATCAGTCCCTTTCCGGCCAGGACTGTTTGAAGCATCCCTTTTTACTCTGCTTTCATGCAGCAATAAGAAGGCCATCCAGGGAGCTCAGTTCATATGTGGGATGGCCTCTTCTATCTTTCCAGCTCTCTGTGATGGTTTGGCAATGGATCCAAAGTAACAATGGAGAATGAATGAATGAATGAATGAATGAATGATCAAACACACAGAGAATATGGGTGATTAGAACACTCACAAATTACGTTTTAAAGAAAGATTTGTTTTTTATGTGTAAGGATTTGTTTGCCTACATGTATGAATGTATACCATGTGCGTGCCTGGAATTTTCAGAAGCCAGAAGATGGTGTCAGATCCTCTGGAACCGAAGTTACAGAGTGAAGAGTTAGCCACCATGTGGGTGCTAGAAACAGAACTCAGATCCTCTGCAAGAGAAACAAGTGCTCTTAACTTCTGAGCCTTCTCTTCAGCCCCTTGAATTGGTTGTTTACATCTGGAATCAAAAGCAATAAAACATCTCAGTGCTCACTGGCCCAGAATTTTCTGTAATCCAGTACCTTATTCAATCAGTATTACCCCTGAGCAGTGTTTTCATCTTATGTGGTGTATGAGAAAACTGAGCCCTAAAATGCTTACATGATATACCTAAGTTATGCTCTCTCGTAATTGTTATGCATGTAGAAATTTAACCCACTGAGGATCTATGTGAAACATAGAGGGAGTGTGGGCACGTGTGCATGTATGCCTCTCCCTCTCTCTCTCTCCCCCCCCCCTCTCTTTGTGTGTGTTCAGAGAGTGGGGAGAGAAAGAGACAGGGTGGGGGCAGGTGAGATATTGAGATTCAATTAAAAACTAGGAAGGCCTCTAGTGGACCAAATCAAGTATAAGACTAAGACTTGGCCTATGTCTGAAAGAACTTGGGAGAGCTAGGTCACAACTGATATAGGATGTCCTTTTCCGTGCTTGGAATTATGATCCAAGGGAATACAGGGTCAGTGCTGACCTGGATCACAGGGTTTCTGGGCTTTATATTGTGAATGACTTGAGATAGCATGGAGCTTTGTAAGCAGCACTGAAAGAGGTCAGGCATCTCTAACCCTTTCCCAGCTGATCTGGAGCTAGCTTTGTCCCCCTCAGGCTGACCAAAATGAACTGTCCTCTGAAGACTATGACTGACGACTAATCAGACTGTCCTTCTGTTTCTCTGGTTTCCCCAGTGTCCTTTCACCTTCAGAGGGAGACCCTGGGGTTAGATTGCCATCAGAAGCTGGGTGTCTCCGCTGTCTCCCTGCCAGCATCCTGCTCCCCCCCGCACCCCTTCCCCCCCCCCCCGCACGTTGTTACAACAATGCCAGTCGTGCATGTTGGGCATGTGGTGCTCGATTTAAAATACTACCTTACAGTCAGCTCAGAAAAAGAATCGACTCTAACCGTTTTATTTGGTTTTTAATTTGTGTGTCCAGATACTTTTAAGAGTGTAGTTTCTTCATTTCTGGAAAGCCAGCCTATTCTCTTTTCTACCTTTTGATTTAGGACACAGCATAAGTGACATTTAGCTCTCACACTGTTGGGTCCATTATTTAGAATTTTTAGTTGATTTTGAATTAGAATTGATGGATTAATTCATGGCAAAGCAAGCTTGGTAAAAAAAAACCATGCTTTTGCCAATAAAAGATCACATTTCCTGAACAAAAGCCATGCCTCCACGATACCACAACATAGAATTTAAAGTGGAAAGTGCCATCAGTCATCTAGATTTTTTTCTATAATATGCCATTTGAAGAGAGGGTGGGGATGGAGAGACAGACAGAGACACAGAGAGATACACTAAGAGAGGCAGACCCACCCACCCACACACACACATACACACACACATATATCTAAATCTATATATCTCTATCTATCTATCTATCTATCTATCTATCTATCTATCTATCTATCTATATAGAGAGAGTTTTAACACTTCTTAGCCAGATGTTTTGGCATGAATCAAGGTATAGAATGGAAATCCTCACTTCAGTTCCAATCATGGAGGTAGATATTTGAAGAGAATGTTTGATCTTCACTATCAGTCATCTAAATAGCTCTGTCTTTTTATTTTGTATTTGTAGACTCTTAGCTATCAGTAAAATAAGTTGAGATACTTTGTCTAAATTAAGACTTTTTTTTTTGCCTTTGTAATGCCCTCAAATTATTAGCTTCACAGAGCACTGCACTGTGTTGGCCACCAGTGCTTGGCTCTTACTCATGAAACTCCAATCAAGTATATACACTGAAGCAGCATGTAGACCTGCAAGTGCAGGTTACTATGCACAGCCAGTCCTCAAACAACTGTTTGGTGTATTTAACTAGAAACCGTTGAGCCTCTGTATACAAACTGATGGATCTGCCTATTGATCCACTAACTGGTACTCAGCAGTGATGATCCAAATGCAATTCAGTGGCAAACTAAGTAATACGTAACTTCCCAAGGCAGTGCATACTGCAGTGTTTAATGCACATAATTTAAAGCATTTACTATAAAAATAACAAAACGTTCCATTATTGAAATAAAACCTGGCAGCTGTGTCAACGGATTGATTGAGGATAGGAAAAGGTTTTTACCTAAATCCTATCCATACCTACTGTTTAGAAAATTCCTCCGAGTTTAGATTTCCCAGTTAGAATATTACTCATGACTACCTCTGTCTATACTGTAGTCATGGCAACTGTTCTGTGAGCTGAAAAGGGTGCAAAGCCTGATTCGCCCCCCAGAACTGCTTCAGAAGTGGTTAAATGATGCAGCTTGCATGGCTAACGTGCACTGTTGAGTTTTCTTCCCAGTAACTGATGAGATTAAAAAACAACTTAGTGCAACCATCAGGATGGTCTATCCTGTTGATAGCTAATCTAAATGTGTTATTCTGACCACCTTTCCTTAGGAACTTTTTTTGTTATCTTTTGAGCATATTCTCATATTTGCTATCTTAGGATATAGGAAAACACAAATGAAACTCAGAGACCTTTCATGAAGGAATGTAGAGAGAGGAGAACCTTTTATTTTAAGCTGTAGGCACATACATACTCTACCCCACTAATGGCACACCAGCCTCATAAGGTAGATAGATCTTCCTTTCTTTTCCTACTGAAGAGGAAGCAAAGCTTAAAGGTAGCTTGCTAACTTGCTCAGTGTTTGTAGGCATAGGCAGACGGGTAGTTAGTTATATGGAGACCTTTAACTCTCATACTTCCTTTCTAGGGTGTTCTTTATAGAACGATGAAAAACCTACTTTCAAGGTTAGTGACTTCAGTCCTTGGTGACTTTCCTACTTTACATTGTTTTCCATACATAGGTACAATTCTCCTAACAGTCTTTAAGCACGGACAAATAAATAAAGTAACTCTTCATTTACCTTGGGGTAGGGAAAGACAAATGTGTGTGTGTGTGTGTGTGTGTGTGTGTGTGTGTGTGTGTGTGTGTGTGTGTACATGCTCATGTATGGAGGGTCAGAGGTCCACTTTGAATGTCTTCCTCAGTTACTCTGCATGTTTACTTTTTCAGTCTCTTTGTGAACCTGGAGTTCATAGATTGGATGCACTGGCTGACCAGTGAGCTCCAGGGATCTACCTGTCTCTTCTCTACCTATTTCCATATTGAGGTTGCCGGCACACACTGTACATCTGGCTTTTACATGCATGCTAGGGATTCCCAACTCAGGTCTCCATGCTTGTGCAACAATCATTTTACTGTATGAAGTATCTCCCTAGTCTCTCACTTCCAGTCGTCGGTCTCTCTCTCTCTCTCTCTCTCTCTCTCTCTCTCTCTCTTTTGGTTTTTTGAGACAGGGTTTCTCTGTGTAGCCCTGGCTGTCCTGGGACTCACTCTGTAGACCAGGCTGGCCTCGAACTCAGAAATTCACCTGCCTCTGCCTCCCAAGTGCTGGGATTAAAGGCGTGCACCACCATGCCCGGCCCTCCAGTGGTCTCTTAAACAATAAAGCTGTATAGCCCAACACGATTGCCTTGGATTGATATTGTCATGCACGTGTGTATAGTCTTGTTGTGTTAGCTCAGTAATACAGCCATATTCTCCACTTGCATATCTGAACATCTCTTCTGGAGACAATGAGTTGTCTGTTCCTTTATGGTTTGGGGAGGGCCACTCTGATTGGTGGAAGCGTTTGCTATGGTTCATTGTCCTTGTTAGGCTTCCTGAAAGCATACCTCTGGGAAGATGGTATTTCTGAGAGAGGAAAGTATTTTATATGACATTTCCTTCCCAGGTGCTGAGCATCTAGGATGCTGTAAAATATTTACAGAAGGGAATTAGACTTCAGCACAGAGTTTTTCAGATGCTCTCTATGTAGTGCCTCTAGTAAAGTGCCAGCGTGAGTTTTTATTTTCATGCTCTTAGCCAGGAAGGGAAACTGTTGCCAAACAGCTGTGACTAGTTCATAAACACTTTGGCAATTGATGAATTTCTCTTGCTCAGCTTGGATACCCAGACTCTGCAGAGGAAGGGAGTGTGAAAAGGCACTTCACTCACTCAGATATAGTCAGCTCCTACAAGCAGTCACTGGACACTCCCCTTTCCTTCTGCTCATCCCAAGCCAGCCCTCTGCTCCAAGCCATTGGGATAAGCTTGCTTTTGAAGTCTCCCTTGTAGCTGCTATGTAGATGTGCATAGTTTTAAGAGCACACAACTATTCTTTAAGAAACCCAGAAAAAAAGTGCTATCAGAGGCTCATCATAGTCTGGCTGCAGAAGTTCCCTGGCAAAAGTTCTACACCTAAGGACACCACTGATGGAAATGGCCGAGCATCTCATTTAAACTTGTGCCACATGTCCTAATGTAAGCCAAGGGTTTCCTCAACACATTGTGCCTTTAAAAAATTGAAAAGTGCCAAATGTGAGGTAACTGTCTCTCTTTACTGGTTTTGCTGGAAGAAAAGGGGACTTAGATACAAGTAAAATTCCTTCTGCTGAATAATTTGTAAGATATTATATCAAGATTTCTAACAAACCCTGTAAAAGAAGCAGGGAGGGCTAGCTCAAGTACCTTACTGGCTATCCAGCTGGCTTTTCAAGTTGATATGGGAAAAAATTAAATGTAGGGAAAACACTGGCGTGGGAATCAGAGCATGGTGGTTCTGGCTTCTGATGTGTCACTCTCAGGCACTCAGCCATCAACAAGTTATTGGAATATGAATATGTAAGTTGTGTCTAAGACCCCTTCTAGCTCTGTGACAGTCTCTTCATAGCCAAACCCAGCTTCTATTAATATTCAGGTCAGACAAAGATACTCAGCAGTAAATATTAAAATAAAGCTTTAGTAGGCTTGGCTGTCAAAGCACTAGTTTGCCATACAGATGGTTACACAGTGGAAACCAAAGCCAGTTTTCCTGGAAGAAGTATGAGACAGAGTCCCAGCTGGCTTGGGTTTTAGGATCCTTCTACCTAAATTGTATTATTCTTTATGATGTCTTTGTAGTCATCATTACATATTAAAACCTAGCTGTAATGGGAACATGGTACAAGCTACTTGTGAATGCAGAAGGTGAGTGAATTCAGCAGCTGTTGTCTAAATGGCTGTGAAATGTTCAAGCTCACGGAGGGAACAGAGCATTGTGCTTTATCACAACTTCTGATGAGCATCTTACCAGGCACCTGCTGGTGTTGTGCCTGCTCTTTTGGACCTCAGATATAAATGAACGAGAATGGCAAGGCCAGTGGAAATGACAGTGGACTCGATCACAGCACTGTTTCTCAGTTTGTCGATAGGAGATTCCTAAAGTATACTTTTCAGGCTGTACCCCAGAAACTCATCCAGGAAGTGTCTGTCAAGGGGCAGGACGGGTTTGTGTCAGAGATGTCATATATGAGCCTTTTTTTGGTTACCAAGGCTGAGACCCTCAAGACAACACTGAAAGCTAGAAAAGTGTCTAGCAAGTCACTTGCTAGGTATTTAGCATAAAGCCAGGGTTCGAACACCAGCAGCCTTTCTCCCTGTTCCTTCTGCTTCTCCTCCCAACACACACTTCCAATGCTATCAAGGAAAATACTCACAGAAAGTAATGTCTCCTTATATATAAACTCTGACAGTCTGTTGAAATTAAAATGTGGACTAGCTATGCTGCACAGTCACTAGTGGTTAGCTGTGGGAAATGCGTTCTCACTCGGCTTCCTAGGCTGGATTGCAGAGAGCCTGCGAAGCACCTTTGTTCCTAAGGGCTATGACAAGATATTGGCATTGTTTTTAGGATACTAAAATTATATTCTGGTTAAAAACTGTTTAATTTAGACAAGAAACACACAAACAAGTATCCTAATAGTGTGCCATGAAGTAGGACTTTGAATTCAGACAAGGTAGAAAGGGAAAATAAGCAAGGTGAGATGATATTCAGTGTTGACTAAGGGACAGCTCCTCTCAAAGTGAGTCTAAGGAGTCTAAGAACCTTGTCTTTGAAGGGTGTTTTCTAGTTCTTACTGAAAGAAGGACTTGCTACCTATGCAGTATCAGCACAGAGCAAACTTTTATTGAGCAACTGCGAAGGCCACAGTTCCAGTGTCAGAGAGCTATAAAAATAAAGATGGCATAGTGGTGCAGTTGTCCTTAAGGAGCAAACAGAAAAGTAGGAACATGGGTGACAGTATCACAGGCTAATATGATGGATAGATAGCAGATGGCAGAGGATCTTGGGAAGTCTTTTCTGAGAGGTTGTAGTTGAACTGCGTTTTGAAAGAGTGCCATTATTTTAATATTTTAACAAGTAAAGAAAGGGAGTGGCATGGTCAAATATCCTGGCTCATAAAAGTTCATATCTTGTTAAAGAATTGTTGTAGTTTTAGTGTGGAATGTGGGAGGGCTGAGAGTAATAGATTGTCTGAATGTCTATATCTCTCCCAAATTTTTTATGTTGCAACCCAAGTGGTTATCTAGGCAACAGTATTAAAGGTGAAATCTTTGAACAGTGATTAGACAGTTTCCCATGAGTGGGCTGTGTCCTTACAAAGGAAACCTCAAAACAGCTAGCCTATCTATTTTGCTATGTGTGTACAAATTGGGATAGGTGCCATCTGTGAACCAGAAAGTGGGTTCTCACTAGATACTGGACCTGCTGGTGTCTTGATCTAGCTCTCAGAGCTGTGACAACTGAGTCCCTGTTGTCTGGAAACCACCTGCTTTATGTTGTTTTGTAGTAGCAGTTGAATAAATTTAGAGAGGAGCTTAAGACTGCAGGATTTAGGGCACTATCTGCCCATTGGTTTATGCAAGGTTGCTGGTTCTTTCCAGAGGCACCGACTCCCACCATATTTAGGTATGAACACGTGCTCGATAGAAAATATAGTGTTGGGAGTTCAGCATGAGATGATGTTCTTCTGCATCGTTCTGGCTTAGGCATAGGAGAAGGATTGGCTGGGACAGATCAAACAGGAAGAAACACAGAGGTTATTGCTTAGGACAGTACAAATGCTACTCACAGGTTATGCAGCATGGTGGAGACACACTGGTTACTGCCATTTCCAGTACCACACTGCACTGAGCGGAAGGTAGCTGGTTGCTCAGCTTTTGGACTCCAGATCCATTTCGCTCCTAGATGCTGGCAGGTTCTTTACATTCCTGAGCCTCAACTTCCTCATCTGTAGAACAGAAAGGACACATTTCATTTGGCACCCCTGAGCATAAAGTATCTAGAACCATGCCCGTACAGCCTATGTATGCAAATGTTAGATTCCAGTGTTCCCCTGATAATCATGTTTTATGTTTGACTTTACAGTGAATTGACTAGTTATATGATTTTTCTCCTGCCTTGGCTGAACAGAACACAGATCTCTTTAAAGTATCAGCTTGGCAAACAAAAGGAGGAAGTCCAGGAATGCTGAGTAGACTGGAGAGAGCTTTGTCAACAGACCTACCTTCAAGTTTTTGCTCTGGGAATTACCTGTGGCATGAGTTTGGGCTTGAAACACAAATCATTGTTTATTCTATGAGAAGGTAAAATAGTGCCTACATCACAGATTTGACATCTAAATCGAGTGAGATAGTGAGAGTTCTCAGTACAATTTGGGTAACTAATTCTACTAGCTGTTCTGGATTATTTGTGTGAATTTCTACTATCCATGCACTTCATACTAAAACCAAGTGCCTTCCTGGATTATTATTATTATTTCTCTTCCTTCAGGTTGCTTTACTCTTCAAAGTGTAGTCACAACCATGTCTAGATTCCCAGCACAGCTCTTTAAGAACGTGTGCTTTAGTAGTCCTGCCTCTTCAGCTGTGCACTCAAAGATGCTTTCTCCGGAAGAATGGCCTGTTGCTTCTGACAGGCAGATGTGGTTGCTTTGGCTGGGTTTCAAGGAAGCACACAAGTTACCCCTCTGATATTATTATATGCAATTTGAATATAAAACATATCATTTTGGTTGGAGTTGGGGAAATAATTCAGCAAATATGGTGCTTGATTTGCAAGCACAAGGTTATGAGTTTGATCCCCAGAACCCATTAAAAAATCTAAGCACAATGGTGTGACTTTGTAACCCCAGCACCAGAAATGCAGAAACTGGTGGCTCCCTGGAACTTGCTGGCCAGCCAGCCTACCCTTCGTGATGGGCTCTAGGATAGTAAAAGTCCCTGACTCCAAAAAGAGTGGAAGATGCCTGAGGAAAGAATCCTCTGACCTCTACATTCACATGGGCTTGTGTATGCACATGCACCTGTAGACATGAACACACCACACACACACACACGCACACGCACACGCACGCACACACACGCACACACGCACACGCACACACACACACACACACGCACACACACACACACACACACACACACGCGCGCACACGCACACACACACACACACACACACGCACACACAGAGATATCATTTTATAAGCATGTGCCTAGGTGCATAGGAGATACTCAATGAATCCTTCTAAGTGTTGCTAAACACTGCATTAATTCAGCAACAGCGGGGCTGGCCTCCCCCAGCCACGGCACTACACACATCGTGTTGAGAGTCAGGTTAGTCTTATGCACCAGTGCCTAGCGTGGTGCCTAACATGGAGTAGATGCACATAGTAAATGCTTGGACCAAAAGGAGTAATGATAAAGGAGATAAGAAATAGGTGCCAACGGCCTCCCCTAACCTTTTTGTTCTCTCCTTTCCCCTCATTCTTTTCAGTTCCTCTCTTTCTCATAATAAACAGTGTCATGGATCCCTTAAGTATCCTAACTGTTACCTTTTAAAGAAGATAATACTTCTTTCATTTTCTCCCTACAAAAATGAAAAGTGACATGCCTCTATTATAAAGAAATGGCCTCAGCAACTTCTGGAAAAGCACTAGTGGTTAATCAGTTACTTTTTATTTAAATACATATGCTTAATGCTGAATTACATTGTAAAACTCTCAGGGTGATTTATGGTCTCAGTCGGCCTTAATTAACATCCATTCCAGGGGAATAGTAAATGGGAATGGCCTTCACAATTGAGGGCGAACAATGAACTCTCTGGGTGTTGTCCAATTTGTAACATGATTTACATGGAAGCCAGCCCTTCCTTTCTTAGGGTTATCCCTTTTTCATCTGGTGTTTAGGACGGGTTATATATAATCCATAGATAGGAACATTTGCTGTCAAATACGCTGGCTGATTTAGAGCTAGGCCACTAAATGGTCACTATTAATAAAGAGGGAGGGAGAGAGAGAGAAAAAAAATTCTCATCTGAGACTTTGCAGGGATTCCAGGTTCTTGCTATGTGTCATCGCTTGTCCAGCCCATGGCGGTTTTACGAAGTGACCATAATGAAAGTCAGATTGAATGCACAGGATACATACATTTAATCAACAGCCATTGGAGCCTGGAGTGCTGCAAGAGTTATAAGAGCCCTGTGAATGCAAATTTATGGTGAAAGAATCCAAGGGGCGGGAGGAGATGGATGTCTGCTGAATGGTACTACCTGACACGGGACACCAAAAGACTTTCCAGAGTGAGGGATTTCAGTGTAAGGTTTGGCTTGTAAAGCTGCCAGCTGCTTGGTTTCAAAACTTGAAACATTTCCAAAACCTTAGACAAGGCACTTTATACACGCACTAGAGTAAATACTCTGGTTTTACTACCAATTTAAATGTGCTCAGTTTACAGTAATGAGCTTGTATAGGCATTACCTTGTTTATAGAAAGTGGAACAGGAAGAAATGAACATTAACCAGGACCGGTAGCAGTTCCCATTGCCTTCTGCAACACGGACGGACGGATGGCGAGTCTAGTTTCTTCCAGTTTGGAACTATGTCACAACTGATACTGGTGTGTGTGCTTGGCTTTGATGCCATGTTGCTCCAACAGAGTCCCAGATGCTGTCATCCAACCAGCTTCTATCAAAGCCACCCACTAGACTGTGTCTTACTATTTTTAGTATAGCAGATGCAAGTAGCACAGTTAGGAATTATGGGACAGTAGAGTATACATAATTGGTTTTGTTTTAGCCAAGCCTGCTTTCTATAAGTGATTTGGTCTCAGGAGTCATTTATTTCCTCTTAACAATCATTTGCATATGATTTGATGTGGATATGGAAGCCCTGGTCTTTGTCTCTTGGAATGGTGAGTCAAGACCCTCTTTGGCCCTCTTACTGATGGGACCATATGCCAAAGGTAGACAGATGTGTTTAGACTGAGAGACATAATGCCCTTGGCCTAGAGAAGAAGGAAAACAAACCTAGGAGACCCTAGCAAGCATGGTGTCTAGAAGAGAGTAGACACTCAACAAATATTGGTGAAAGAGATAAGAAGCACAGAGAAGGGGGAGGGCAAGGCCTGCTAATAAAAAGAGACCATAGAGGCCCATGGCTAAGAGGCACAGCCTCTCCAGTTCAACTGTGTTTAGATTTTTAGAAAAGAAAAATGGGAGGAGAGGCCACATAGGAAAATTCTAAGGTTAACAAACTAGGAAACATGGGCAGGATGGCATTGCTATTCATGATAATAGAGATTTATTAGGAATTATGAAGAAGAAAGAAAAATTTTCTGAGTCCCATTGACCCCCATGTCCTTTGGGTACATTGCCTACATGCAGCGTAAGACTTCTGATCGCCAGGGTCTGGCTCCTGGTCTTTATTTTTCCATGTCTTTGCATGGCTTCTCAGACTCTTTGGGACCAAGGACACAGACTTGCAACTATCAATAGGACACTACTCAAGCATGAGCATACTCCTGCAGCTCCTCCTTCACCGTGGAGAGTATTAACACAATGCAAAGACTGCCGAAGCCAAGGGCCTGCTTGACTCAAGCCTACAACAAATTAAGAGTTCTCATAGCATGATTATTATATATGCCTGACAGCTTTTATTTGCTTGTTTTCATGTTCCAGACTCTCTGTTTGCTGACTGGTCTTGCTTTAAAAAAAGAAAAGAAAAGAACAAAAACAAAACACAAACAGATTTTCATGTTGAGAAAAGAAACAATTCAGAATGTCAGTGCTTATGTTGTGAGTTCTCCTGGGAGGTGACATCTCTTTATCATTGTGTTCCCTCTTTCTGTCTGTTTCCTCACCTCTCACTCTTGAATATCTCGCCTAGTCATGTATTGCCCTGATGTATTTCCTATCTCCCTGTTTCCTCGACTTTAAGTCATGAGTTTCTCCTCTATTCATTTAGTTACAACATCAAATCCGGGAGATTGTTTTGGGGCCACTTCATTATACTTAAATTTTTTTCTGGCATTATTTTAGTGACTTTATGTATCATTGGAAACATCTTTTTTTCTCCCATGATATTTTCACCCCATTTGTTCTTTATAAATGTGGGATTAATTAATAAACCTGAAATTTGCTTCTCTTTTGGCATGGCTTCCTACTTCTCTGACTGGCTGCTTCTCATGTGGTTTTAGATGTACTTGCTATTGTTTGTATGGATTTCCATGATTCCTGAGCCTTGCTCCCCTCTGCGTTCACCTCCTACCCTGAGGAGGAGGGTGTTGTGGTAGGGGATGATGTTGAAGAGCCAGAGGAAGCTCAATCCTGTGAGCTTTCTGTAGGACCAGGGACTTGGCAGTGGGAGGAAAAGCTAAATGTGCCTTTCTTCTCTGCCACACTTGAGCCTGGAAGGATATCAGATGGTCCCCAGAAGGGGGCTGTAATCAAAGAGAGCCTGCCAGGCCAGCGGAATCATTTTATTAGGGATAGAGTTTCTGTCTTCTACCTTCCCTGCCTACCCCAGGTCACCCTCCCTCGTTATTTCTTGTCTCCTGGAGTATTCTTCTAACATTTCAGCCACACCATCGCCCAATACCTCCCTTCTCTGTAGAGAACATTTGCTATGCTTATCTCTGCTGTCCATCTTGGCACTAAATCACAGAATGCCTTACATCATTTAACTTTCCTGAAAGCAGTTTCATCTGTGAAATATTATTATAAGTCCCAGAACAGTAGAGGATACATCTTCTTTGAGTTTTCAGTAGTACTTACAAACAAGTTCGGGCTTCCTTTAATAAAGATTGTATAGGGCTTTCTTTTTCTTTAGAATAAATTTTTTTCTTAATTATTCCCACCCTCCTTAGTTCCAACTTACGCTATTTATGTCTTGTCAGTTTATTTGACAGGGGAGGATGTTAGAGAGAGTTGTGCAGATCTCTTAATCTTATAAGTCGTTGCATTGCAATCATGATCCATAGCTTTTCATGTCTAGACTTTTTTTTTAAAGCAAGTACTTTTTAATTTCTGTGTTTGGGGAGGTTAGAAGTTGCTGCTGGAAATAGTGACATGAGAGTGATTTAATCAATGAAGGAAAGCATGTCCTATATGTTTCTGTCACAGTGCAACTTGGACAAATATGTACAAATGTGCATATATGTACATTACTAGTATATATATGTTTGTGTGTAGGGATATATATATATATATATATATATATATATATATATATATATATATATATAAATTTCAGTTTCCAGGGATTTTTCATAGTATGTCAATCATATATTAATCTTATATGCTAAAACTGTGTTAAATTTACTATCCTGTTTTTGTAGACTTCTTAGAAATTTCAACATAAATAATCATGGCATTTCTAAAGACACTTTGTTCTCAGTCTCTGCCTTATTATGTATGTTAGTATATAATCATCTGTTGTCATATGAAATGTTACAACATGAAAGAGAAATACTAGGAGTAGATATCCTTATAGCTGTTACTTTTAATAAGGACAAAGAACAACACTCTAAAAATGAACAGAGAGCTAAAGAAAATCACAAAAGCTAGATTTTCTCTAGCAGCAAATACAGGTGCTAGTTCTAAGAACAGTAAGCTAACCCACTCAGCCCAGCGGGATGCTCAGAGAACAGCCCGCAAGATGGACCGCATCCAGGACCACAGACACCGTTTAACAAATTCCAAACACTAGAAATAAGACAAATATGCTTTCAGACTGCAGAGGGATTGAACTAGAACAGAAAGATAGCTGTTCAGTCTCACTTCCTTGTAATGCCTGGAAGCTAAACAGCATGACTCTAAAGTACACCAGGGCCAATGGAAAAATCTCAAGAGAGAGTGAAAATATTTTGAACTAAATACAAATAAAGCATCAAAAATAATATGGAATGTATATATTAAAAGAAAATTAAGCTTCTGTTTTATGAAGCCAAGGAATGAAGAACTATGTAAGTCTAGACTAAACAGAAGAAAATCATTTTAAAAAAGAGATAGCAGAAAGGAACTAAAATTTTTTTAAAAATCAGTAAGTACCAAACTTCTAGTCCTGCTAGCCAAAGTGAGAAAATCCAAATTACTATATTAGGAACGAAAAAAAGATACATTTAAAAGTATGATTTTAAAAATTAAAAGAAATAAAAGTATTATGAACAGATGTGGACCCACAAATTTGATAACATAAATGAAATGAACAAATTCTTTTAAAGTTGTATTCAGCCAAAACTTAAACAGGGAAAAATAAATTTAAATAACCTAGATGTATCCAAGAGATTGAGCTGGTAATTAATAAACTTAAAAGCATTAAATCCAGATGTTTTGTATCAAACATATACATTCTTAGCATTCTATTCTGGAAGGTAGAATGAGGGGAACATTAATTTACTTTATGGGGCTATCATTATCCAAATACCAAAACTATATAAAGACTTTATAAGAAAAGAAAACTACAAAGCAGACTCTCATGAGCATGGCTGCCAAACATTCATGTTAGCAAATTTGAGTCTAACAACATAAGAATAGACACCAGTGTGCTTCCTGACCAGTAAACTGATAAAGGGAAAAAAAAACTGCATCATCATGTCACTATAGGAAAATGTTTGACAGAATCTTTTTTAATACAAATTTTTAAAAATTTATTTATTTTTAAAATTTATTTACATTTCAAGTATTATCCCTTTACCCGGTTTCCCCTCCTCCTGGAAATCCCCTATCCCATCCCCTGTCCCCCTGCTTCTATGAGGGTGTTCCTCCACCCACCCACCCCCTCCCCTCCCCCCTCCCCACCTTTGATTGCCCTGTACTGGGGCATCTATATCTTCATAGGACCAAGGACCTCTCCTTTCTCCTCCCATTGATGCCTGACAAGGCCATCCTCTGCTACATATGCAGCTGGAGTCATGTGTACTCCTTGTTTGGTGGTTTAGTCCCTGGGAGCTCTGGAGGGTCTGGTTGGTTGATATTGTTCTTCCTATGGGGTTGCAAACCCCTTCAGCTCCTTCAGTCCCTTCTCTAACTCCTCCATTGGGGACCCCACACTCAGTGCAATGGTTGGCTGCGAGCATCCAACTCTGTATTTGCAAGGCTCTGGCAGGGCCTCTCAGGAGACAGCCATATCAGGCTCCTGTCAGCAAGCATTTCTTAGCATCCACAATAGTGTCGGAGTTTGGTGACTGTATCTGGGATGAAACCCTGACAAAATCTTAATACCCAGTCAAGACAAAACACCTCTCAATAAACTAGGAACAGAAAGAGAAGTTCCTCAACTTGATAAAGAACATTCATATAAAATATAGAACAATTGGTATATTTAATGGTGAGAAACTAGATACTTTCATTCTTAACACTGGAAGAAGGCAAGGTGCCCCCTACTGTCACTCATCTTTAATATTGTAATGAATTCCTAGTTAGTCAATAAGCTTAGAAAAGGAAATAAAAATATATAGTCTAAGAGGGAAGAAATGAAATGGCCTTTGTTTATAGATGAAGTGATTGTTGTAAAGTCTCTAGGACACTACCCCTGACTCCAGAAGAGGAAGATTCTTAAGGCGAATGAGAGATTACAGGGTTGCAGGAGCAACCTTTCTATAAGAAACAAGCACTGGAACTTACATTTTGAAACATACAGTACCACTGAGGGAATAGGCAGATGAGAGAGCTTGGCTTCAGTAGCTTTAGAAAACTCTTTTCTTTATAAGCCATAGTTTAGCTAACATAATTCAAAAGAGATCTAAGCAAGTGGAGAGATATCCCATGGCTAGGAAGACATAGTATGTTAGAAGTCAGCTCGTTTTACCTTGATCTATAGATTAAATAAAATAACAAAAGTTTTATTAAGTTACTTTGTAGCCATCAGCGAATAGATTCTAAGGTGAATATGGAAAGGCAAAAGACCCAGGGTAGTTAATATTCAAAGAGGACAAAATTGGAAGGCTAGCATTATCCATCTTAAGACTGACTAACTAAAAAGGTAGTACTGAGACAGTATGGTCCAAAAAAAAGTCAATAAATAACAATATTTATAGAGGCAAAGATGATGGAGCTAAGACATACATTGGCAAGCTCACTTCAAGGTGGAAGGCTGAAACAGATTTCTCAGTTATCATAGAACAGACAGATACACTGTTGAGTATAAAGATAAACATCCTATTTCACAGGATTGAGATGAGGATCACAAAGAGAGAGATGCCTCTAATAATTACTATACCAGGGCAAGAAAAGCAAAGCAGATACGTAAAACTAGGTGAATGAAAAGTCCAGCTAATTGTTAACTCTAGTAGAAGGACAGGTCAAGCTGGAGGTGGGATCACAGAGAAGCACTCAGGAGCCTCAGTGGTACTAATAGTCTAGCGTGTGGATGATGTGTTCATAGCGTGTTCCAATATGATATAGCTCAGCTTGTGCTTTGTTACACAGATCCTTTTGTATAAAATGCAACAGAATGTAATAAAAACGTCTTGCCCAAATAAAGTCTTCATTCTTCAGTATGTTTGAGGTTTTTGTCTTGGTGCAGAGGTATTATATTTCTAATCTTATCTGCAAAGATGTTAGACAGTGATTCATGTCCCCTCCCGACAGACATTCCATTCGTAACATTAATTAAGAGCCCACCATGTCCAACAACAACCTGTAAAATGTCAGTGGGACTTTTCACAACCATCAAAAGTTAACGTTCACAAGCTAATCTGTCCCATCCGCCTAGGAACCTGACCAGGGCAGGTTCCTTCTTTTATAGGCCGTCTGTTTCTTTTGCCTTCACTCACAGCACAAAATTATGTTAAAAGTGCATGCTTGTCATTTATAAAGAAATTAAGCAATAGTCAGACTGGAAGTCAGACTTTTTTCTACTTTGAAGCCTCCAGAGGGGGAAATCCACACCTTTCCTTACACTCACCATAAAACTCACAACACCGTAAAGGAGAATTTCCTAGTATCTTGCTAACACGACTTTGAGTGGAAATAACATGAAAAACATTAAATTAAGCATTTTTGGCAACACAGGTCCATATTTTAAGTTAGTCTTTGAGTTGTTTTATTTTCCACTAACTGAACTTTAAAGGATACTTTGGCAAAAAGGAAAGTGTTGAGCCATTTATTTCTTAGTCAAAAAAAGTTTGTTTTGAGCTGGGCAGTGGTGGTGCACGCCTTTAATTCCAGCACTTGGGAGGCGGAGGCAGGTGGATTTCTGAGTTCGAGGCCAGCCTGGTCTGCAGAGTGAGTTCCAGGATAGCCAGGGCTACACAGAGAAACCCTGCCTCGAAAAACCAAAACCAAAACCAAAACCAAAAAAGTTTGTTTTGACATTTTATAGTAAAAAAAAGGGCACTAAAAGAGGACTCAACATTTTAATTTTAAATAATTCCAATCAACAATAAGATGGAAGCTAGTGTTAAATCTTTACCCAGATTTCTCTAGTAATATTAAAAATCAGAAATTTGACCTTGGCATATTATTCTCTAACGTTAAAGTTTTAATCATAGTTTATCAATCGTCTCTCTATTTCTTCTCTTCTTGTCTCCCTCTGGTCCAGGAGCTAGTCCGTGGTGACATGATGCAATCAGTTTTTGTGGCTTATTACTCCTCTCCTCCTTTATGGTCCTGGCTCTGTAGAATAGCATGGACAGCTCTTTGTTGGGTCTTGTTGAATTTAGGTTAGCCAGAGTTCTGTCCTGATTAAGCCCATGTTTAGTATTTGGGAGAGAAACTCTGTAGATGAGACCTCACACTTCTTGGACTTCACATGAGAGGCAGGCTGATAGCAATTTGTCTCATCACTTCTGTCAAGTCTGATCTCAGAACTGCGTGGTGTTTGCCAAGTAGTAGTTTTCTCTTTGCAAGAAATATGTATGGACGGGAGATTCTTGAGACATGAACCTCCATGTTCTCATTAAAAGTTTTCCTGCTGATTGTTCCTCCAGAGGAGATTATTGCGGTGTCTGAGAGATGCAGTGTCCAAGTCCCCTGCTCCTTCACACCTGCTACCTGGAATTTGACTGAGGGAATTTTACCTCTTACTTGCTTATTTATTAAACTATGTCACTAAATACCAGATGCCCTTGTCATTCCATGGGTAATAACCTGTTACTATCACTAGTTATTCTGAGTAACAGAAAAAGAAGTTTCAGGAATAACAATAGAAACCCTGAAACTAGCAGTGTAGGTCCAAGCAATGTAAGAATTGTGGAGCTGGAGGAACAACTGTAGCACAGAACCGAGTGTGAGTGTGGACACAAAGGAGAACACCGGAGTTCTAGGAGAGATTTAGACTCCGTTATTGGCCACTGGGAACCTCTTCATAATATCAACACTGTATACCAAGAAGAATAGTCATATGCACTTCTGATTCAAATGAACCCTTTCTAATATTTTTAGCAAGGTTTTACATTTTCAGTGATTTTTGCAAACTGTAGAGTGAGAATAACGGGCTGATGAGAACAAGGGGAGAACTGAGGTGTGGAAGGGGACACTGCCATTCCATACTGACCCCGGCTGGTGGGTGTCGGTTGTTAACTGAGGCAAGCCCAGTGGGTGAGCACAGTCACCTGCATAGCAGCTGCCACAGCAATGGAGCAATCGGGAGCATCTCCCTCATCTCAAGTTCTGATTCCAGATTTCTAAATACAGCTCTGCGGGGTTGCGCTGTCTGCGCTGTCAGTGCTTCTGCTTCTTCCTGCCCTGCCTTCTCTCGGTGCAGTCTTCCCAAGACGCTCCAAGGCTCATCATTGTGTAGAGGAGATGTCCCCTTTTAAATAGTATCATTATTTATTTGTTTATTTATTTATTTAGTATTCTAGTTTAAAAGCCTTTCATTTTTGGTTTTTATAAATGTTGTGTCAAGTTTACTCATAGATGTCATAAAGATAAAAGAATTATCATATATATTTCTATTAAAACAAGATGGCTTGGTGTCTTGGTAGCCTTCTTATACAATATTAAATGATTAAAATCTTATTGAGTGATTTTTCTCCTCTTTCTCTTTTTTTTTTTGGGGGGGGGTACTGTTGTTTGCTAGCAAATTTTTTTCCCATTTTGGAGATCAAATCTTGGATTATGTACATGAGGCAAACATTCTATCACTGAGCTATAATACCACAGGCTAATTCTTTATGTTTAGAGTTTGAGAAAATTTATCTTAGAGGCTCTTAAACAAAGAGTTTAGTAGATAGCCCTTTGCACCCTCACCAATACGTCTCAAATGTGTCTCTGATCTGAGGATCGTGAAGCATCCTTCTCGGTTAATTGCCCTCTGTCCCATGATAAAGAAACTTAATTCTGAATTCTTAACTCTGTTCAATAAAAGGTTAAAAAATGTGACCAAGATGATGTCTCTGAACTGTTTTCTTAGCTTCTTGACATGTCTGACTGTGGTCATTGTAACTGGGGAACTGAGGACAGCCAGATCATGGTGACTGACTCGTCTCTACACGAGCCCATGAGTTCACTTGCTTATTTTTATTTTTTTAAGCATTAACAGAAAATCTTTGGTGCATGATGATGAAATCAGTCCTCAAATAATGAACTAGCACAATGTTTCAAGATGCAGGGAAAGTTAGACAACTTTAAATTCCTCCAGTTTCTCTTATACTTTTTACGTGATCAATGGATCTAGAAGTGCTAATAGGGGAAAAAATGAGTTTTGTCTTATCGAAATGTAAGGGTTTGGTTTGGTTTGGTTTGGTTTGGTTTGGTTTGGTTTGGTTTGGTTTTTGATGGGTTAAGGCACTGCTGTCAAGCCTGGCTACCTGAGTTTGACCCCTGGAATCTACATAGTGGAAAGAGACAACAAACCCCCACAAGTTGTCTTCTGATCTCCACACATGTGGCACAGTGGACCCCCATGTATACATACACACAGGAAGAAAAATAAATGTAAAAAAAAAGAATGAAAAATAATTTTGATCTTTAGGAAACCTCCAAGAAATAATGAAAGTCATGCAACCCTTAGAAATATACTCCATAAGAAAATTTAAAAAGTAAACCTGAATCCAGAAGACAATGGTGTTATTTCAAACACTAAGGAGTGGGACACTGGGAAGAGCTCTTTAAAACCACTCTCAACTGCAAGAAAAGCATGCCTCTAATAAAATCTTAGACCAGTTTGAAAGTTCTAGAAGCCCTTGGGATTTGCTAACACATGTGCCTTGTGACTTGTTTAACTTACTAGTCAGACTAGTTATAGTCAATTTTTAATTGAGCTGACTATAATTAGAGAAATACTTATTCAAGCACCATTCCTTAAAGATTCCCTCATGCTTCCAACAGAGAAACTGGTCCGAATAACCATCACTTTGACCCAGAGTTTTACCCCTGTAGATAATGGCTAGCAATTGGACGACCACTAGTGTTAGCCTTGGTGTGGGAGTGTGCTCAAGATGCTTTGTCTTTCTGTATTTATTGATGGAAGGGCATTCTAACTGGTTGACATGTTCACTGAAGTAAAGAGTCCTACTACTTCATCTTTGGATGAAGCAGCTGTCATGGGAATAGATTCCTCCTGCTCTAGGAGGGAGGTTGAACTTGATACTGTTCTGAAAGTCTTTCAACACTTCAGAATCTCTGTTTGTATCTGTAAGGGAATAGAAGTGGTGTTACCATGGTGCCTCCATATTGCTTGTTTTCTGATCTCCCAGATCTCATATCCCATTTTCTTGTGTCCCTTCTGTAGATCTTTATTAACAATGAATGGCAGAACTCAGAGAGTGGGAGAGTGTTCCCTGTCTGTAATCCAGCCACAGGAGAGCAAGTGTGTGAAGTTCAAGAAGCAGACAAGGTGTGTATTGCTTAGAAGATGCTTTGTAGAACAACCATCCATAACAGCAAAACAATGAATATGTGTTCTAGATGCCAACTTAGGTTCAAAGCATCATTTCTTTGATGACAGCATGTAGGGCTTGTGTGTGTGTGTGTGTGTGTGTGTGTGTGTGTGTGTGTGTGTGTGTGTCTATAGTATTTCTCTTCAGTTGTTCCTCTTCCTCTTTAACAGGTGGATATAGACAAGGCAGTGCAAGCAGCCCGCCTTGCCTTCTCTCTTGGTTCTGTGTGGAGAAGGATGGATGCGTCTGAAAGAGGACGTCTGTTGGACAAGCTTGCAGACTTGGTGGAACGGGACAGGGCAACTCTTGCAGTAAGTAAAATAAGAAAGCAGTTATGTTTTTACTCCAAAATGACCACTCAGCTGGAAAGTATTCTGTGAAGTGTTGTCAGATAGGGGACCTAGGGAAGGGTAGAGTATATATATACACACACAAAATATGAGAGGTCTTTAGGGAAGCTCTTTGTGGCATTTTGAAGGAAAAAGACATAGCATTGCATCACTACTAAGGATCTTCCTTTCTCATTTTCTCACACCTCCCACAAGCAAAGCAAAACACATCCACTTGACAAGCAAAACAAAAGCATCAAGGAACAGGACCTCCAGGCTGTTTGTGAAAGACAAATGCCAAGTGGCTCTTTTGCAGATCAAATAGGAAAAGAAAGATGTGTACCCTCATACATTCTACTTCGTTTGTTCTGCCAGTTTTTAGAATTATGATAGAGACTGCCATTTCTTTTCACTAGAACAATCACACGTACATACATACACACACACAGCACACATAGGAACTTCTTATCTGATGGATTTTGTTGTTTGCTGCTGTTGTTTTTAAAGTAAAAGTTATTTTGAGGACTGGAGTGTTGGCTTAGCAGTTAAGAGCAACCTCTTTCAAGGGACCTGAATTAGATTCCCAGCACTCACACAGGACAGTTCATAACTGCCTGAAATTCCAGATCCAGGGGATCAGACCTCTGGCTTCTGTGGGCATCTGTATTTATGTGAGCACATATGTGCACCAGTGCACATACACATGCACAATTTAATTAATAAAAAAGAAATCTTTTCTAATTACCTAGTTTCTTTGAGAATGAAGACTTAAGAATGAGCACTTAAGAATGTAGACTGTGTAAGCCACGGGTCCATTCTTGGATGGTTCTCAATTGGTTATGACTCTACATTCTCTCTCTGCTTTGTAGACATTGGCTCCCTGCTAGCTAACTACATAGAGAATTTATTATCCAATTTGTGAATATATAAATGTTTTTAGAAGGACTTGGAACCTATTGAATCTTCTTTTATAAAAGTGAGCCAGTGTAGTGACAAGCAGCATTTAAAAATGAACTTGGTTTTGTACAGTAAGTAGGTGAGCTGTGTTGTCATCAGCAATAAATAGTGTTCTTTAACTTCAGTGAATGGAAGCATTTCAGTTTTAGCTTTGTCAGTAATTAATAATTTTATACCAGTATGTGTTATATACTGTTCTTTTAGAGAGAAACAGTAAATTATAAATATCCATTTTTGTTTATTTCATTTGTTAAATATCCAGCAGCCTAGTATGTCTCAAGTGAAAACCGATCTACTTCATTGTTTCAGTGGTCATTGTTTTTGTAACAGACTTAATCAATTTGGGAACATGTCATTAAAATAATGTTTATAATGTAAAGCTGTTTATTATTGCAATTTTTATAAATGGACCAGATACTTTACTCTTAATAGATAATGGTTGTTAACATAAATGTTTACAAAAACCAGTCTTTAAATTGTTAAAGTCTGGGCTTCCCCAGAGGAGACCTTGTTTATTTGGTGGTAATAAATAAGCTTGCTCTGCACCATGAATATTTCTCTTCTCAGCAGGGGTCTTGGCAGCTGTGGAGAACATTTTATATCCATGTTGAATGCATACAAAACTGATGTCCCTGCTTCTCTTTGTGGATTCGAATTACTAGTGCACTCTCAGAAAGATCTCCATTCCACTCTGACCATTAATATAGCAGAAGGTGGTTTGACAAGCGGAGGGTTTCTTTATCATCAGTTAAAGAAGCAGTGTGTTTATATATCTGGACAGTGGTTAAGGAAAATGTACAGGCAGAGAATAGCACATGGGTGTCCATTGTGGTCTTTTACTAGTAGCTAAAGCAAGCCTCTTAGGACTGGACACCTTCCTGTTTGGGAAACGCTCACCACTCACACCCAGCCGGGTTCCCTCTGCTCCTTGTTTCTTCTGAAGAAAACAGTGTGTCACCACAAAGTTCTGAAGTCTTAACTATTCTATTTCTTCTCCTACAGACTATGGAATCCCTAAATGGCGGTAAGCCATTCCTGCAAGCTTTTTACATCGATTTGCAGGGAGTCATCAAAACCCTGAGGTATTATGCAGGCTGGGCTGATAAAATTCACGGAATGACCATTCCTGTAGGTACGTGAAACACGAGTATGCTAAAAAAAAAAAAAAAAAAAAAAAAAAAAAAGGGTAAGGGGAGGGAGGGAGGGGGGAATGTGGGACTCTGCCAGAAGTACTTCATAAATACAAAGAGAAGCCATGTACATTGCAGATATGAGACACTTGTGTCAGCTTGAACTGAGCATAAGGCCAAACATATTATGTCACTAACTTTTTTCGTGTCCCTTTTTTATGTATAAATAGTCTACATATAAGTATGGAGGGTCATTTAAATCAGTTTATCAATCAGCCAGGGAGTAGATATGCAAAGATTTGCTGCTGAGAATTAAGTTAGACCGTCAGTATGGAAATGTTTGATGGCAGAGGAGTATTCAGGGGTACCTATTTTAGCCGCTGGATGAAAGAAATTTTATAGGAAGGAGACTGAGTGAAGACAACACAAGGACCCAGCTCTTGGTGAGAAGTCTCATGGGACTAAGCCAGGAGGCTGTGAGGGAATTGGGTAAAGGAGATCAGGATTACTTAGATACTTTCTCTCAGATTGGTTCAGCCCATTCGCATTTGTCTTTTACAACACCTTAATTCAATATCAATTTGATTTCATTGTTGATTTCTTTTTCATAGTGAAGTCCAGAATTTAGGAAGGCCATGTGGTCTTTATGTGTTACCTGCATTTCTCTGCATATCATCCCCAGTTTTTGTTTGGCATTAGAACACAGGAAATAATGAATGTTTATTTGCATAGCAATTAAGCATGTAAGACAAACTGGAATTAGAGTGCACGCCTAGTGAGATAGTAAAACTTAGTGCCTCAACCAAGTAACTGTCAGGTCTAAGAACCAAAATGTGTGTGAAAAATTATGGCACTGTCTTGTGCACTGTGATTATAGACAGTCCATCAGGTACAGAGAAAAGGTGTCTACCATATTTATCTTCTTGAAGGATAGCCTTTTGCTAGAAGGCTTTGCAAGAAGGAGTGCCATGATCATTTTGAACCTTCAACAAGACACTATTTCCTTTGACTTGGCGTTTTCGCCCCCACACTGTATTCAACCTCACATAAGACTCACCATTAGCTGCTATTGCAGAATTATGCACTATCAGTTGGATCCGCAAGGGCCCTGGTGCTATTCTCTTTATAACACTATCCATTATTTCCGGACCTAGCACTCAGTGGAGCCATTCTCTCTGCCCATAAATCCCGTGCTGTGACCCTCCTTTGGCAACTCCTACTTATGATGATTAATAATAATCATTACTTGGATTTATTTGATACTTTCCCTTTGCCTGTTTATTATCCCTTCTGCTGTAGTAGCTCTGAGAAGCATTATTTCCCCCTTTCCATCTTTGTAACTCAAATCAGAGTCCTCTGTTCCTCTTCTGCCCATAGCTTCCCTGTGACGGAGGACAGAGCCAAACTTACTCAGTTTGCTAAGGGTGAAAGAGGAGTTGTGGTGCCTCCTGGTTTCCTCTGAATGAGTGATGATTTTATTGATTTTATAGTAAGTAGGAAAATGTGGTCCATACTTTAAGCTGAATTTTGTTATAAAGTAGCTTTATGATATGTCGATGATAGCAAAGATTAAAAACTATCCAGGTCATATATTTATATATAGTTATTTATCAATTTCATTTTTACTTCAGTTCTACCTCTTAAACTGAAGAATGACTACAAATGCCTTTAGCCAGCTCATTTTGGTGCTGTCAATGTAAATGGAGAGCTGAACTCTAATCCTGTTTAATCACAATGAGATTGTGGTTTGCTGCACCCACTTGAGGAGAACCGGGGTAGTTAGTAGGATCTGAATGGATGGTGATAGGAAGCCATGAAGTCAGCTCTTCACCAGGAACCTTTTGGAAACACTGCAGAGATGCTGCAGAGGACCTGAGGGATCCATATAACTAACCTCATTTTATAGACACAGGAACCAAGTACAAAGGAGTAAACTTAACCTTTTTTCAAGACTGTGTAATGAACTAGCAATAGAGCTGAGACTTATTCATGGAAGACTCGGGAAAATATAATATCACTTCTTAGAATTTACCAGTAGATGCCTGGTTGGACTAGTATTAGTGCCATTTTATGCTAATGTAAAGTTTCATTGCTTGAATAAGCAGCCACAATATGTCACTGTTGCAAAATGCTCAGACAGCGCTTCATGGTGACTACATACACTAGAATCTGCTAGAGTATAGAATAGGTCTCTGTTTTTACTCTAATGTTTACTACTTGGATTATTTAAAGGGTTGCTATCTCCTCCAGAATAATTCTACTGCAGTCAAATGCTCTACCACTGAGCTATACCCTCAAACACAAAGTAATTCTATGTGAACATTAGAGAGAGCAAGATGGCATCCATTTACTGAATTATGCTGTAGATTCTTTTTTATTAGATATTTTCTTCATTTTCATTTCAAATGCTATCCCGAAAGTCCCCTATACCCTCCCCCCACCCTGCTCCCCAACTCGCCCACTCCTGCTTCCTATCCCTGGCATTCCCCTGTACTGGGGCATATAATCTTCACAAAACTAAGGGCCTCTCCTCCCAATGATGGCCGAGTAGGCCATCTTCTGCTACATATGCAGCTAGAGACATATGCTTCGGGGGTACTGGTTAGTTCATATTGTTGTTCCTCCTATAGGGTTGCAGATCCCTGCAGCTCTTTAAGTACTGTAGAGTCTTATGTTACTAAAGGAACTCACTTTTACTGTTACTGGCTATGAGAGACTTGCTACAGTGATTGAAATGCCCCTGGTTGTTATCCCTGAGAGCTTGAGGTTCATATTACATATCGCAATTTCTCATACATTAAGATTTGTTGACTATAATTTCAACTATATCATTAGACTGTGGTTTATTCCAGGATATGCCAGAATATGAATAAAACTTACATTAAGTTTTTTAAAAATCATTGTTAATCCCTGTCTTTAAAAGTAATATTTTCCTTGATCTCTCTCTGTCTCTGTCTGTCTGTCTCCCTCTCTCTTTCCCTTCCTCCCTCTCCCTCCCTCCTTTCCTCCCTTCATCCCCTGTGGAATTTAATCAAATCCCCAACGAAAGACATAGAGAAGTGGCTTGATTTCTCACAAAGAGGCAGATTCTGTACTCGTTCCTCTAGGACAAAAGCTTTTCCTAATGTACCTATTGGGTGTGCATACTCAGCAGAAATTAATGTACTGTTCAGTTAAGTTTATAGCACAATGGAATACCTAATTGTAAGGTTTTCACATTCTTTATGACCAGAGGGTTCAGATTGCATTCAGCAAGATCATTGAGTGCTTTGAACATTGAAGTGTGAGAAGCACCAAGTAGCATCCAGACAGCATATGTAGCCTGCAAAACTGGTTCTATACAGTAGTAAATGAATGGATTTGTTTTATTTTAATTCTTGGGTTTAAAGACTATGGGAAGAAAAATGTTACTAACCTGTGAAACATGTCACTTGGTCATTTTCTTCGGAATGAGGCTAGCAAGCAGCTCTGTTACATTGGTAAGGAGTGAGCCAACTTGGCCAGTCAAGCAAGTGATAGAGCTAGTGACATTGGAAAAGATTAGGAAGGTAGCTCCCAAATGACTGGCCCCTGGTAACCCTGGTCTAGAAGCTCTGGCGTTCTGATAGCTGGGAAGGGCCCCTAAGTGCCATCAGTTCTTCCCAAGGGGCCCAGTAGAAGGTGCATGCCTCATGTTTTCCAGGAACCACAGCTGCCTAACTGGGGGTATCCCTTGGATATGTAGGAACACCCACTGAGTTCACAGGCCTAGGGCCATTTCTTACTCTTTTCAATCAGTGTTCCCTTGGGAAAAGTTCAAGAGACAAGATACTCTTTGTTTATTTAAGACTTAGTGAGACCAGCCACGAGGACTGCAGGAGCTGGTACCCTTTCTGTGCCAACCTTCAGCTCAGTATGTATCAAGATTATCAAGTACATTTTATTCCTCATAACTCAATTTATCTTGGGACACAATTATCTAGTCAAGTTTACTCCCAATGAGATCAGCTTCTAAAGCTATTGTCTACATTTTTCTTTCCTTTCATTTTTCAGTAGCTTTCAACACTACATGATACTTTTATAATCTTGTATTCATAGGACACAGATGGAGAAACCCATGAGTCACTGTGTTGCACTTACATAGGTGACTAGTGCATTTACCCTAAACATCTCACATTGTTCTCTATTCATCTTCCCTATTCTTGCAGCTCATCTGTCCCCCATCTCAGTCTTCATCCCCCCCCCCACCAGGTTCCCTGCTCTGTATTTAGCTACTTGAGTGCATCACCTTAGCTAATTTATGGTTTAGTATGGGAGCTTTCCTTGGGAGTGGACTTTTCTTGAGTATTGGCCAATATTGTTGCTGCTTGTGGAAGCTCTCTCCAGAGAACAAGAAACCTATGGGCAGCAGTGATTTATACTGGTATAGTTGATGGTATCTATTTAGAAGGTTCATGAGTTGGCTCCATACAGAGTTGGTGTAGTTAACTGATCTGTAAAGTACCACTTGGACTAAATGCCATCCCATGGATAGTTTCCGGGTATTGGCTTGCTGTCCCACCTGCAAAGCCTGCCTGCCTTCTCCTTTCTTCCACTTAAGCTGAAATCACTTAAACACCAAGAACAAGGTAAAGATTGAGGGCAAGGTTTGAAAAAACATGACAGAGACCTAACTTTCTTGATATTCACAGTGTTCCTCAAATAACTGAAATAATGAGGGACCTAATGAGAAAAGGGGCAAGGGATTCAAATTTGAAAATGGTCAGTATGTTCATCCTTAAATATCATTAAACATAATTCAAAGTTAAACACAGAACAAGTTGCCATATTCTAGATTTCAGATAGGCTAAAATTCAGATATTCAGGAAACTGATTAAAGAGTAGAAAAATGGAGCATGTTGTTAGGACTTGTTATAACTTTGATAAAGGGTGATTTTCAAATATTTATTAAAACATTAAAGACACATACAGTTTAATCAAGAAATCCCAGTTCAGATGTACTAGCATACATAAAGTGCTGGCCTTTGCAGTCCTCTGCAATCGAGCCCAGGGAGGGACTTGCAGTTAGCTGGACTGAGAACAGGGCAGCAGCGTGGGTGCCCCTGTGATGCGGAGTTGCCATGAAAGTTCTCCGAGAAATGAAGGTAGTGGATAGCAGCTAGTTTGGGGCAGAAGGCCTGGAGATCAGGGAGAGACTGGGAGGAGAAAGGAACAGAAGGAGAACTTTAAAAACATATAATTTTGAAGTTAGCGGCACCAACCCTGGGTGAGAAATGTTAGTGGTTAAGACGTGCTGAGAGACGAAGATAAACAGCTCACTGCGTCATTTGTCTCTGTCTCATCCACCCTCTCCCAGCCTCACCTCCATCCCTAGTCCCAGCAGCCAGCCTGCCCCAGGCTTAGCTGTAGCTTCACTTTCTTTGGGGGAGGTGCTGCTGCCTTTGACAGACAAACCACTAGTGAAGTGACCAAAAACAAGTCGGGAAACAAAGACTTGGTTAGCTTTTCCAAAGTACCCAGATAAATGCAAACAGCATTTCCTAAAGGGTTTGGTTTGGGCTTCCAGGCTAATTAATTATTCCAAGGGCCTACTGTTCCCACAAGGGAAGCAAGGCTGTTCGGTATCTCTGGGGCTTTTCTTCCAAGCTCCCAGGGACACCTGCCTGTGTCCCCAGGCCCCAGGTCATGCCAGTGACAGTGCATTGAGTGAAGGAGTGTGTTTTCTTCTCTTCCTCATACTTCCCAGCTGCCCAGCATTTAAAGTGTGCTCAATAGCATTTCCTGTAATGGCTTTTAATTTTGAAAACTACCCAGAAAAGCTGTTTAAAAGCTTGAGGTACCTTGGTATTTAAATCAGCTAACTATTCTACATGTGTTAATATTTAACATAAAACTGAGTTTTTAATGTATTCTAGTTTTAAGTGTCCTCCTGCATGACTGCTGTCTGTATCATAGATCTGTCCCTCATATTGTTGTAGATGTCTTCTTGTCTGTTCTGTCCATGTAGTAGGTTTTTCTGTAGCTGCCTCTGTGTGTGTGTGTGTGTGTGTGCGTGCACACACATACACAACCCCCTCTTGCTCTCTCACATAAACACACATGTATGCACACACACACGGACACACATGTATACACACACATGTACACACACCTTCTCTCACACACACAGACACACAAACACACACATACATACACAACCCTCTCTCTCTCACACACACAGACACACACATATGCACATGCACACATAGACACACAAGTACACACATACATACAGACACATATACAACTCTCTCTCTCTCTCTCTCTCACACACACACACACACACACACACACGTATGCACACACAGATGCAGACACACAAGTACACACATACACCCTCTCTCTTACACACACACACACACACACACACACACACACACGTAAACACACACTCACACAATACATACATACACACACACACCCCTAAGGGCTGGCACTGTCTTGCTTCATGTGTAGGATGTGCCTCAGTTTCATTTCTGGTTTCCGCTGCCACGTCAGCGCTCCTCTGTCTCCCCGACCCTCTCTGGAGTGACCGTGCTTATCTCTTTCAGATGGAGACTATTTTACTTTCACAAGACACGAGCCCATTGGAGTGTGTGGACAGATCATCCCGGTGAGTGCATCTCCTCACACTTCGTATTTATTTTCATTTGACCCAGTTCTCTTAAAGACATATAAAACACGGTCCTTAGCGATGTGTGGTTTTCGTTACTAGGAAGAAAAACCTGAGCTCATGTTGTTGACATATCTCTAACAGCCTCTCTGCAAATGCTTATTTGAACAGGTGAATCGAGTTTCAGGCCTATTACCATGAGTAGAGTTTTCAAGTTATGGGATTCTCCTGATAAAACTTAGCAAAGCAAAGGGCAATGTATGAACAACCCACCCTTGGTTATGAATACCTATCTGTTTACGGGGAATTAGCATGGGGTTGTATTTGCTTGTTTCTGTTTGAGATTGGCAACTCAGCATCTTTCCAGGCATATTGTTTTATGTGGTCTCTTTATCCCCCCTTTCCTACTGTCTCTTTTCACAGGAGTCTAGAGAAAGGTGCTTTAAAAGACACAGCAGCACTGTTAGCATCACTGTCCAAATTGAAACTGGGCTGTTGTCTATCTTGTAAAGAAAAATAGATGTAGTGACTAGTGTTTGATTGGAACATTAAACACGGTCCTTCGCTCTCTCCTATACACACCCTTAGTACAGCACAAAGCATCACCCAGGCTTCTAACAGCACTATCTCATAGTTCTGGCTGGGATTTGGCGGGGGGGGGGGGGGTGGTCTGTGCTGACATTAAAGACAGTATAGATAAGACAAGAGGTTTTTTTTTTTCTTCTTCTTCCTTTCAACACATAGAGGAATGACTCAAGAATAATCTTTGAATTTGGGAGCCAAAGAGTCTTAGGGGCTTATTAATATTTGTTCAAATGACCTGGTTTATTTGTGAGCTGCACTAGAGAATGAAGAAAGGAAAGAGAAAGTTTTGGTTGGAGTTCTTCCTCTACTCTCTTCAGGGAAATCTCCCTGTGTCTGCCACCTTCTCTGCAAGCATCAAAGCTGCCCCTCTTGCTCTCCCAGAGCCTCAGAGCCTCAGCTTCCCTTACAAGACAAGAGCTCCTGTCAGCTAGCTCCCTCAATTACTGCCTCCAAGATTTACGCACTGTAGATGGAATTAAAACATCACCAAGGACTCCTAAGTTTATAAACAACTAAGGGGAAAAGAAATTGGGTGTTTGGTGAAGGCAAGACACTTGTATATTTTTGCAGCTTGCCAGAGCCAGTGAAAATCCTTCAAGGATGGCAGCTGAGATGCTTCAGACTGAAACACATTGCGATCAGGGGCTGAAGCAGGGGGACCTGGAACGCTGTTTTCTTCCTTAATGTAATTATCAGACACTTGATAGTAAGATGTCTCATGCCTGAGCTTATGACAATACAAGCTGAATATTCTATCAAAATCAATTTAAACCATGTTAGTCCCCATTTTCATATTCTCATAAAGATACTTTAGTTTGTTTTCATGCTGTATTTTGCTAATGAAATTTTTGTATATTCATTGGTAGGTACATTTTATAAAATATATAGTTGTATTTTTATGACAATACATATGAAAAGGCTACATTGAAGTCACATTGTCTTAAAAATAATTGATAGCTAGGGCTTCAGTTTCTAGATGATATACATAAAATATTTTTCATATCAATGTGAAAATCTTGGTGTAAAAACCCAAAATTTAAGGGGAAATTTTCACGTATTGAGACTTTGGAACAAAGCCCAATTTTATAAATATGAACGCAAAATAAAAAGTAAAGCTAAACAGAAGAGTCGCTCCCTGCCCCTCCTCAGCGCGAGCTTTCCTTACGTGGGCGTTTGGAGTGTGAACATACACTGAACAGAGGGGAAGGAGACACTTTGAAGGCCAGTGCTGTTCTTTCATAGTGATCAAAACTCAAGGTCTACACTTGGTGGCAGAGATAATCTATGTTCAGGATAGTTGTGAAAATCTGGTAAGTCACAGCTTCTTTCTTTTAAAATCTGAGAAGACAAAAAAAGTAATGGAGAAACATTTTCCCTATCTGTTAACCTTGCTATCTATTCCCTTCCAGTGGAACTTCCCCCTGCTGATGTTCACCTGGAAAATTGCTCCCGCATTGTGCTGTGGTAACACCGTGGTCATCAAACCCGCTGAGCAGACACCGCTCAGTGCACTGTATATGGGAGCCCTCATCAAGGAGGTAGGGGAAGCTGACTCCCAGGGTGTCTTCCCCTCCCTCACGTGGAGCCCTGAAGCAAAGCGCAGCCAGCCTGAAGGGGGATATAACACACACCTTCTTCCAATTTGTGTTTCTTAGGCTGGCTTTCCACCCGGAGTCGTCAATATCCTGCCAGGGTATGGGCCAACAGCAGGGGCAGCAATCGCTTCTCACATCGGCATAGACAAGATTGCATTCACAGGCTCTACTGAGGTAAGTACCTGAGAGACCATGGGCTGAGGGGAAGTCCTATGAGTGAGCAAAGGGGTTGAATGGAGATGCAAGTGTAGCATGCACACTTGTAATCCCCGTGCAGGGAGGTGGAGATGGTAGGTCTCTGAGGTTGCCTGCCAGCCAGCCTTGGCTACGTGGCAAGTTTAAGGACAGGGAAGAGAGTCTGCCTCAACAAAATGAAACAAGGTGACTGCTCCTGAGAGGGACAGACACTTGAGGTTGTCCTCTGGTACACACATGTGTGCACACATACACATATGCAATAAATGCATACATAAATGCTGCAAATAGTACCCATAGGGTCTACAGCCACAGTGAGCACCCAGGCCCCTCTGGGGGCAACACCAGTCTCATGTGTAGATTCCCCAATGAATGTGAAAGAAGAGGTGCACACTTTACACTTGCTCTTTGTGATTCAGTTTGGGTAAAACTACCCCACAGACTGGGGCTCTGGGCACTTCTTTTAGTCAAGATACAGGACAGAAGCAAGTAGAGAAGTGGAGGATCTAATCTAGTCTGTAATGGAGGGAACCAGAACAACTTTCCCTTCACTGAGCCCTGTAGGTGAAAGAGGCAGCTGACTGCTATAGAGCACTGGTCAGCAAAGAGTTCTGTGAAAGGCCAGACAGACACTTAAGTGTTGGAGACTTTGCAAGTCTCCATTTCATACTCTGCTATGCCTAACTGGTAGTGCACATGCATCATACACGGATTTATGAGTCAGGCTGTATACACATAAAACTTTTTTCATAGACACTGACATTTGAATTCTGTTATTTTCCTACATCAACAAATACCTTATTTTTTCAGAGAGTGAGAAATGTAAGGACTGTTTTTATCTAGTAAGTCAAGCCAAAGCCAGCAAGGTAAATACGAGTTGTGGTTTTAATTCCTGATCACCACGAATCTGCTGTTCTATCATGTCTTTGATTCAGGTTCAGATGATGAAAAAGTTTCAAACTGTTGTTGGAGACTAGATGCTAAAGAGCACCTACATCTCATTAGGATCGGATCAGATAATGGAACTAGAAATGTTGTTTTCAGTCTCTTTCTATAAGCTAGCGCTGTTCCAGAGCTGCAGGTATCCTCGTCGGAACCCCATGGACAGCAGCACTGGATGTGTGATAGCCACAGAGCTGCAGTGGTCAAGCTACGAGAAAGAGTGAGAGCTGTGTCTGTCAGTCAGAGTAGAAAATGGAAAACAAGTGAAATTGGTTTACATCGTGTTTAATACATATGTTTAAAACATCATTTCAGCCTCTCTTTAAAATTACTAAATCCACATTTTACATTCTCTTTGCCTGTTGAAGTCTATGAGATCTAGTGGACAATTTACATTCATACCACAGCTCAGTGTCATTAGCTGTATTTCAAACATTCTGTAGGCAGATAGACAGGTGGCCAGTGGCCAGCATACCTGCCAGAGAGATCTAGAGATCTCCTTAAATCAGGTGATGCAAAATTAATGATATTTAGTTAAACGGTCTCTTACTATTTTTGTGTAAGCTAAATAGACTTGCATGCTAATTTACATTCTCTGCTTCCAAACTTTTATTTGACTTTTACTTGCTATCAAATGTATGGAACATGCAACCCAAAATGCGAGTGTGAAAGAGACATATTCTTCTGGGTGCACTGAGTCTGTTGTTTTAAAAGTATTTGCTTCAGACTAGATGCTAACGAAACACCTGCATCCAATTAGAATCAAACCAGAAAGTAATATCCACAAAGCAAGCTATTGGGAGGAATTCTGAATTAAAAATAGAGGCAAAAATCTAGGCAGGCTTTCAACGGAATCACAAGAAACCTCCACCGTAATCTCATGTGAGGATGGTTGGCAGGAATCCTGAATAAGATACTTCCAAACAGAATGAGCCAGGATCTACAAAGGATTATATACCACAACCAAATAGAAGTTAATCCAGGAATGCAAGGTTGGTTTAATATAGAAAACAACCGATTTAATACTCCATATTGGTCAAATAAAAGGCAAAAGCTACATGATCATCTCAGTAGACATAAGAAAACACTTGACAAAATCTACCCACACAGAAACCTATACACAGCTGTTTATAACATTATTATTCCTTGGAGTAGAGATGTCCCAAATGTTTATCAGATGATGGATGGATAAAATGTAATATAGCCACAAATGGTATATTATTCAATAATAAAAAGGAGAATGAGACATACATAATATGGGTCAAATTTGGAACTTAAAGAATGTGGTAATGACAAGCTGTATATTTTATGATCATACTTAATTGAGAAGTGTCTAGAAGAGGCAAATGTATACACTCAAAGCAGATTGGTGATTGCTGAGAGCTAAGATGAGTGACTGTGGATGAATATGAAATTTCTTGTGGTTTTGTTGTATTTAGATAGCTGTAATCATTGTGGGAGTCGTACAGCTCTGATAATAAACTAACCTGCCTGAACCACCTACATCAAAAGGGACATCTTATAGGGTGTGTAATGGATCTCAACAAAGTTGCAGAAAGTGAATGGTTCCGATGGAGGCTTTAAACTTTGGGTATTAATAGTCAACACTGATTGAGCAAATACTTCTTAATGCCAGTCAAGTGCTTGCCATCCTACCGCATTGCCTCAGCAGCCAAAGAAGGTGCAGGGGTAAGCTTAGCCCAGCTGGGAAGGCTTAGGAAGTTACAGGACTGTAAGCCACACCCAGAGCCCCAGTGCCAGACAGTGCTGCACTGCTTTCTGACTGTAGGCTCGCACATGCCTTCAGCAGCCAGGGTTCATTGAAATACAGAATAGCAGATATCCTCAAAGAGGATAGTTATTGTTTGTTTGTTTTATCTTTTTCCTGAGAGCCCGCTTTATTTATTTATTTATTTATTTATTTATTTATTTATTTATTTATTTTGCTTATTCACTTTACATCCCTCTCACTGCCCCCTCCCAGTCAGCCCCTCCCACAATCCTTCCTCCATCCCCGCCCTCCCCTTCTCCTCTGAGGAGGGGGCTTATTTTTTGAAGCAGTATTACTCTGCAGGCCTCACTGGCCTCAAACTTATGACAGTCCTACACCTTAGCCTAGAAAATTCAAGGAATACAATTGTGCCCCACTATGAAAAACACAGTTTTTGGATAATGCCAAATTTTCAGTGGAAACTGTTCCATTGCGAGAGTCATTTAAAAGTATTTAATTCTGAAAGGCTCTTACCATTGTTCTAATTAATTTTTTTCTAAATTTCAAATTAGGATTGCCTACTTAGTACCTCTGTCGTTTGATCTGGTATAGGTCACTCTTTGATACAGGAATTAAAGTTTGATCCCAAGCTATCCCAAGTCAGTTCCACCAATCTTTCCTTAGCACTGAGCTACCATCTACTGCTAGGCTTTGAGGAAGCAGCAGTGGTATATGTGTCAGGAAAGCCCACAGGACAGTCTCCAAGTGGCTCTACAGTGTGTCGTGCAAGCTCACCGAAGACGATGCCTGGGCTGTTTCCTTTACAGTTGCCCAGTTTAAAAGATGTGTTCAAATAGGATAGAACCAAACTTCTCCTTGGGAAGTTACCTTGTATCTTTTACATCTAAAGAAATTTCACTATTCAAGGCATTTAAACTTTAATAAAGAGCTCCTTCATTCAAAAGTAAAAATGCATTTTTAAATTAAGAGCATTCCTCCTCTCTTACTTTTTGAGATGGTTTAAAAAATATATTGTTTTACTTTATACACATAAGTATTTGAGTGCATGTATGCATGTACAACACATACATGCCCTGCCCATAGAGGCCAAAAGAGTGTCCCCTAGAACTGGAGTTATAGATGGTTTTGAGCCACTGTGTGGATGCTGGGAACTGAACTCTGGTCCTCTGAAAGAACATCCAGTGCCCTTAATCACTGAGCCATCTTTCCAACAGTAAAAACATGTTAGGAAAACTCCCTATAAACTCTGTAGTGACTACTGTCACGTGGGAAGGATTTGGGTATACCTTCCTATTAATGTGAAAATGCAGGTTATGGGTCCCCAGCTCTGGAGACCACTGTCAGCCATGTTGCCTGCTGTTAGTGTGCAATGATACTGGTATCAGTCACAAACCCAATCCCACTTGCCGGGACCAGTACCTTCCAAAGGTCAGTGCTCTGCAGTGTGGGATGGGGAGTTAGCCTTTGATGCTCCCTAGCAATAGGTGCCCGGTTTGTTTGTTCATCGTTACAGCAGTTCCACTTTTTTTTTTTAAAGACTTATTTATTTATATGTATATGAATACACTGTAGCTGTCTTCAGACACACCAGAAGAGGGCATCAGATCTCATTATGAATGGATGTGAGCCACCATGTGGTTGCTGGAATTTGAACTCGGGACCTCTGGAAGAGCAGTCCAGTACTCTTAACCGCTGAGCCATCTCTCCAGCCCCCCGAGCAATTTCACTTTTTTTTTAAATAAATTTTTTTTAAAGATTTATTTATTTATTATATATAAGTACACTGTAGCTGTCTTCAGACACTCCAGAAGAGGGAGTCAGATCTCGTTACGGATGGTTGTGAGCCACCATGTGGTTGCTGGGATTTGAACTCCTGACCTTCAGAAGAGCAGTCGGGTGCTATTACCCTCTGAGCCATCTCACCAGCCCGAAATTTCACTTTTGACAGACATTAAAATTCCCAAACTTCAGATTATATAACAATACAGACTTTCCCTATCCAATAAAGTCTTTTCAAGATAATGTGGAAAGATGAGGAAGAGGGGGAAAGATGAGGAAGAGGGAGAAACACCACCTTAAAAACTTACCACACTAGATGAGACCTGTCGAGGAGTCAGTACATGTTTGCCTTTCTCTAGAAACCAGTAGATAACGTTGTCGTTTTTCATCAAGAAATTCAACCATAGGATTCAAATTCCATTAAGAAGAGCAATTAAGATCACATATGCCAGATTTGTATGTGAAGTCTCAACTTGCTTTAGATGCCTATTATGATTGTATGCATTTGGTTACAGGACTCGTTACTGTGCGATCTTTGCAGTCCTCAGATTTCCTGCTATAGATGAGGGATGATTTTTATCAACTTTGTGGGCTGAGAGGGTAAAAGAAACTGGACTGAAGTATTTGGCATGGAGTCTGGTTCTTAGCAAAGTGTCAGTGAAGATGAGCCACCATTGTTTCCTGGGTTTTGTTGTTATCTGTTTGAGATGGGGAACTCACAGTGTAACTCTGGCTGGTCTAGAACTTGCTATAGTTAGAGGCAGGTTAGTAGAGAGCCAACTCTTTAGTCCTGGGATTAAAGGCATGTGCTATTTGCTATTTTGCTATTTTGTTTGTTTATTTGGTTGTTTGAGTGACTTAAGGGAGGTGGGGAGGATTGAGACAGGGTCTTACTGTGTAGCCCTGGCTGTCCTGGAACTTGACTATGTAGACCCAACTAGCCTGGAACTCACAGAGGTCTGCCTACCTGCTTCTGTCTCCTGAGTGCTGAGTTAAAGGTGTGTACCACCACACTCAGCTTCCTATTTATTTCCAAGTGACATTTACAGGACAATCTAAGCTTAGGAAAGTATGGTATAAAAGAAGGGCCAATGGATTCTCCCAGATAAAGACCCAACTTTCTTACTGTGTGATCTTGGCCTCTTTCTTGTCCTTCATTTTTCACGTTTGGCAGGCTGTAGTAACTCTGTTAAGGCTTATTTGTGGCTCGGGACAACACATTTGAAAGCTCCACCCGTATTGCTTGGCACACAGAAAGATTTCAGTAAACACTAGTTGAGTATGAAACCTCCATTTGCAAAGAATGTCTGTCGAAGGCCGATTCCCACTCTCCTCTGGCAGCTTCCCTCTCCTTTTGTTTGTTTTGTGGCTTTCATAAATAGTTTACAGATATTTTTGGCTTCTAGTAAGTAGCATATGTATGTTTCTCTTCTGTTTCATGTTTTGGAAGATTGACCAAGTGCTAGCTTGCATAAACTCCTTTAAAATCCTGTAGGTAAATTAGTGGGCTACTTAGAATGTAGCCCAGGAAGAGATTGGTATCTATTAAACAACTCACTTAGGATTCCTTGCTGTGGTCTAGAGTGGGGGCCACTCTTTCAACCATGGTTTGCCAAAGTGACATTCTGTTACTTAGAAGAAACATGTAATGTAGATATCGTTGCTTTCAGCAGTTGTTCAGGAACACCTCGCCTGTTGTGCTGGTGGGAACTCAGTCAGATTCAGGTTGCTGGACTTCACCCCAGAACTTCTGGATTAAGTTGGACTTGGCAGGGAGTTTAAGAACCCTCATTTTAATAAACTTTTCTAAGAATTCTTAATCCGTGGTCAAGAATCAGTGGTTTACTTGGACTGGCTCAGTTGGGTCACACTCCACATCCACTTAGAACTCCATGATGCTGAGTGTGTTAATCCATGCTAAAACAGGGCATTTGTACTTACTAGAAGACCACCCACATTGTCTCTAGATGCAGTTTCACTGCTGGCCATTCTAACAGGCTCTCCCCAGATGGCCCAGTGCTGCACAGTGAGAGTGGTTGTGACTCTTGTTTACAGTGAAAGCCTTGAGTGGTGCCATCCTGGGTGCCAGAAACTACAGGTTATTGGGCACTGATATATTCTTTGTTTTATTTCTGTATCTCATATGACTACTCTTCATTATTCTTCTCCCATTAGGCTCTGATTATGTTAAATTTTAATTAACTCTGTTACATCTATTAGACTTTAGAAACTATTACTCTATACTTTAGCCAGGCATGTAGGTTCAGTGTAATTTTTATGTTAGTTGTCCACAAAGGACAAAAAAGAGCTATGTGGCACAATTAACCTCTACCATAACTATTTACTTGCTTAATAGATTGTTACTAATGCATTCATTGAGGCATGCTCTAGGTACAGTAGATCTCACATATTTACAGTGCACAGTGTGGTAAGGCAGGCATGTGTAGCCATCCCCCCCGAGCACAAGCTCAGCACAGAGCACACAGGCACCACACTCAGAAATCTTCTCCAATTTCCGTCTTTCCCTCATCCCAGTCCCTACACTTTGGGGTACTTTATGCTTTTTGACTAAATTATTTTCATTTTCTACAAGTTTATATAAATGGATACAGTATCAGTAACTATTTTCACTTAGAATAATTACTTTGAGATTCACTTGTGTTGCTGTATTATCCACCAATTCTTACTGCTGAACAGTATTTTATTTTATGGATAGATCACAACTTGATTATCCTGTCAGTTGTTGTTGAACATTTGAGTTGCTCCCAGATTGAGTTTAGTAAAAATAAATCCTCTGTGAACAATCCATGTATAAACCTTCTCTGCTTCCTCCCCCACTGTGCGTGAGTTGAGTGTGTGTGTGTGTGTGTGTGTTTGTGTTTGTGTGAAGGGGGGGCAGGCATTTAGGGATCGCCACATGATCACCTAACCATGCCATTTTGAAGTCTTCATGCCATTTTATATTTCTATCTGCAAAGAAAATGCTTCCAACTCCCCCAGAGTTTCATATGGCTAGACTTGTTAATTTAATCCCTTCAGATAGCTAGATGAGTGGAGTTTTGTTTAGAATTCTCTACTATTAAGGAGTTTTTCATATATATACATATATATACACATATATATGAAATATATATATATATGTGTGTGTGTGTGTGTGTGTGTGTGTGTGTGCTACAATGTACTGTCTTTGGTAAGGTTTCTTTTAATTTCTGCCCCTTGGGAAGGGAAGCATTGTATTCTTACTGTAGAAATCTGAAAATTCTTTCTATATTCTGGGTATAAGTCTTAATACTTTGCAGATCTTAACTCCAGTCTGTAGTCTTCTCTAATTGTCTTAACAGTAGTTTAGGAAGAACAGTTGTTCTTAGGTCTGAGAAGATCCAGTCCAGCAATATTTTGTTTTATAGATCAAGCTTTTGACATTATTGCTAAGAGAGCTTTGCCTGCCTTAAGAGCTCAAAGATTGCCTCCTGTTTCTCCCTGTGGGGATTTTTGGTTTTGTTTTACATTTAAGTATATGCACTTTGAGGTAATTCTTGTGCTTGTTATGAAGTAAAGATTGGAGTTCTCTCTTATTAATATGAGTGGCTGTGGGTTGTCACCACTTGTTGAAAAGATGCCCCTCCACTGGATTACCCTGTGTCTTTCTCAAGCATGAGTGTCCATATTTGTTTGGTTCTTTCTAGATTGTTTTTTCATCTATCTGTGTTTTCATTCACCAATACCACAAGATTTTAATGGCAACAGCTATATTTAAAACAGGAGAAAATACTCCAACAACTAAGTGCTCACTCTTTAAAGGTGGAGACAGTCTATGGGAAAGAGAGATGGGGGGGGGTGATGATTTGACTAAATGACACCCATAATCGCATATATTTGAACGCTTAGTCACTAGGGAGTGAGATTATTTTAAAGGATTAGAAGGATTGGGGGTGCAGCCTTGTTGAAGGAGGTGTGTCACTGGAGACAGGCTCTGAGGTTTCAAAAGCCCATGCGAGGCTCTGTCTCTCTCCTTCTGTTACTTGTGGGTCAGGCTGTAGCTCTTAACTACTGCTCCAGCACCATGTGTGCTGCCATGCTCACTGCCTTGATAATAATGAACTAAGCCTCTGAAACTGTAAGCAAGCCCCAATTGAATTCTTTTATAAGAGTTGCTTTGGTCATAGTGTCTCTTCACAGCAATAGAACATTGACAAAGATAGGGAGGAAGCTAGGTGAGGTTGGGAAAGAGAATCAGGTAGAAGGAGACCTGTAACATGCTTGGCTGGTAAGAGCATGTACCATAGTGAGAACCACGCTCTAGTGTGCATTGTTCAGCTAACTTTTTCCAGTGGAGTATATATTTGATATTTCTCAAAGGAAGCTTACATTCATTCAGAGGGGAGCCAGTTCTGTGGCTTTTGAAATATCTTCATGTTTTTCTATCTGAAATGACATTAGTGGCAAATGTCAAAGGACCTTATCTAGAACATGAAAATCAGGTTGTGACTATTTACAGTAACAGTGAGCAAGCCGAGGGTACTCATAGGCAGACAGCACCATCCTAGCCTCCTCATCCCCCGCTGCCTGGTATGTATTCATCCATCTATTCTTTTTAACTTTTTTTTTTTTTTGGTTACTTGGAAACCACAGAATCTTATAAATCAAACATGTCACTTAAAAGTATATTTGTCTATAGCTTCTGTTAGGATTGTGCCAGGGAGAAGGAACCTATTGACACATTACAAAACATCTGCAATGTTCTGAAACAAGAAGCTTAGTTGAAGTGGCTGCCTTCCATTTTACTTCAGCAACAGCCTTTAGAAAGCAAACAGTACTCAGATTAAAGATAGGGTCGGCTTCTCTTTATGCAGCTAGATACATAAGCAATACGTGTAAATATTTAATAAGTGAATATGAAAGTCTTCTTATAAACACAGAGTCAATAAACATCCTCAACAAAGTACGGGAAGGCAGTTTGCATTCTGCTTGATATAATGTATTTCTTTTCATTCAGTTAGATTAGCAAACCATGATTTCATCATTAGTCAACAAGATAGTAGAGAGACCATCAAAGCAAGCTACAGGAGAGTCCAGATTGATCTGTGCCAAGCCAATGTTTGTAGCTAGCAGCTGTGTTACCACTGATGCTAATTCACGCAGTGGGGTTCTCCTTTCATTTCCCGAGTGGGGTAACACTCCTGTCCTATGACGCAGACCCATTCCTGCTGCTGGAGTGGTGAATCAGGTCAGCTCTCTCTTCCTGCTCCCCTCAGCCCTTGTAGGTACTTTGTGATTTGGGGCAGTTTTAGCTTTTTTTTTTCCCCCAGCCAAGAGGCCTTTTGCTAAGGTTGTGCACAATCCTGTAGTGAATCAAAGGATTTTTAATGAAAAAACAAAAAAACAAAAACCAGTTTGATATGACAAAATGTTCAAATGTATAGGTTTTAGATTTTTTTGCCTTCTGTTTTTAAAATTCTTAAATCATGAATGTGAAGGAATAAGAAGCAGGGCGGTTCTGCCTCTTCTGGCTGGGGTTCTCTGGTTCTCCTCGTTTGCTAAAGCGAGGATTCTGCTGTAGGCTCTCTCAGCTGAGGCTGAATGGCCAGGTCCTAAGAAGCCTGTCCCTTTGGCTCAGCTAGGTGGTGGCACGTGCTTCTTTCTGATTTGAGTAACTCAAGCTCTTCCTATTAAAGCAAGAAATCAGACCTTGAGGTTTTCTTCTTTGAAAAAAAAAAAGGATGGCAAAGTGGAACAGCCGGGTGACTTAGACAAAGTGGATCTTAAGCTCTTCTGCATAATTGTCAGACTCTTACATAGCAGAGGGGCCCTAATCACAGCACATCTAGAGAAGAGAACTCACCACAGACAGGCATGGCAGCAAGAGCTCTGAGCTCCTGGTGGGCATTCTAGGTTCAGTCCATGCTCTGTCACTTTGTGGGTACCAGCCACTAGGTCATTTCTAAACCTCTTTGAGTCCTATTTTCTTCCAACTATAAAATGGAGCAATATCTCTTGCCTCTCATAATTGCTGTGAAGATTAAAATAATGTGTATGAAGACAAACAGCATATAAGAGGCACTTATTCAACAGTTAACATTAAATGGATCCATGATGGCAGACAAAAGCTGTCCTTCAAGATGGGTTTGGTCTTGCTTTGTTTTTGACACCCCTCTCCCAAGTTCTTTCAGAGTTCTGGGAATTGAACCTGGGGCTTTGCAAATGTTACTCCCACTGAGCTATGTCTCCAGCCTGATCCCATGGCTCTTAGTGGCAGTAGTACATTTGAACACTCTTTGGATCTTTTGAAAAATAGCCACAGCTATGTGCCCTCAAGCCTGAGCTATGTACCCTTTCGAGGTAGAACACAGACACAGAAAAGGCTGTGCGTGACTGAGCTTCCTAGGTACAGTCAGTTTTCCAGTTGTACAGCCATCCCGTTCATGAGAGGTAAGGCTAGAAGGTCCGGAAGACAAGAGAGAGAAGTACCCAAGACCATGTTGGCTGCAAGCTCAGGCTGGGATGGGCTTCCCACAGTCTCACCTCTGTTGTCCTCACTTACAGAGTCTTCATGAGTAGCTAGGCTTACTGACTCAGCAAATGTGACTGAAAATTATACACATAGACTCACACATGCATACACACATACACACATACATGCACACACAGGCATAGAGCTCCTGGACTGACATGTTCAGCCTGGTGAGGAAGACCCACAGCTGGTAAGCAAGTACGGGCTGAGAGTTATGGGCAGAGCACAGTGGGATGGGAGGAGAAGAGGCCAAGCTCTGTGGGAAGGGTGGGAGAGAAAGCTCACTTCTCAGAGGAGGTGCCCAGAGGGAGGTCTGCGAGGAGTTTATCAAGTAAGCCAAGAGAGGACAGCCTTGCCAGGCAAATGAAGCAGTTTGTCCAAAGACCCAGAGGAGGTTCCAGGAAAGCCATGTGGTTTTGTGGGGGCTCCGGTGGTAGATGGGGAGTGGTGAGGATCGTGGGAACAAAGGCCAGAAACATATTCATGGTTGTATTGATTTCCATAATCTGCCTTTTGCAGACAGTGCTTTGAAATTGCTGTTACCATAGGAAAGTTGCCTTGGTTTTTTCTGTTTCCTTCTGGTGAAAACTGAAGAGATTAATATGGTTTGTTTCTTGGTATTTCAGGACAAAATGCCCACTTGGTGTATTTCTTGCCATTCCTATTTCCATCTCATCCGGAACCAGCAAGTGCAGCTCTGAGAACTTTGAAGGAAGGGGGAGGAAGCAGGGTCAGTGACTTGGGGTTCAGTTTAAGAGATGAACATATGCTAGAGAAAGTTGGCGTCTTCAGAAGGTGGGCTGAGATCTTTTGTACAGGTCTGTTCCATTTCTTAAAAGGCACTTTACCTCTGAGAAGGGACCTACTTTTATTAAGGTAAATAATTCATGAAAAATCTTATCCAACTTCAGAAACTGTAGAGAGCAAAAACACCTTGTATAAAAATGGCCTTGAAAAAGCCTTTTGTATTCTTTTGTTGTTGTTGTTGTTCTGGATAACAAATTATTTTCTTTGTTGAGAGCCAAATTACCTTCCCTTTGCTGCCGCATTGCTGTGAACAGAATTCTGGAGCGCTGCGGCTCTCCACTCCTCGTATCAATCTTGAAGTCTATTCAAACAAGGATGGGAGGCAGAGTTGGTCTGTGCCAGCAATCCTGCTGCGAATTAGCCCAGTTTCACATGTGTGTGGGAACCCCCACTCACCACCCATGCCTGCTTGGGGGACAGAGATAGAGCTGGAGTCTCTGCAGGGAGTGCGGCCTTAGGAAACAACGTGATAGGACACTATCGCTTACTCTTTCATAAAGAGGGCTGTGTGGGGAAACTCAAAACAGACCCGCTTTTCTACTGCTCTGAGCAGCTGTGGTGCTCTGGGAAACACTACTTCTGCTCCTTATGGCTAGAAAAACAGTCTCTGAGTGAGTACAGGCCCCAGGAGTCCCATCTGTCCTTTTAACTCCAGTTAACCAGCGTGCTAAGGGACGAATTTGCTGCTTGGGCTGAGCTTTCATTCTTCAGTGGAAGAGGCCGAGACCAGGGAAAGCGAAGGAGCAGTTTCAGGCTGAACAGACCGAAGTTGGTTAGGTAGCAGGGCCGCTTTATAGTAGTGCCCAGGAATCGTCTCTGCTCTCCTGTCTTTTTTCTTTTCCTCTTCTCTTCTCTTTCTCCCTCTCCCTCTCCCTCTCCCTCTCCCTCTCCCTCTCCCTCTCCCTCTCCCTCTCCCTCTCCCTCTCCCTCTCCTTCTCCCTCTCCCTACCCTCCCCCTCCCCCTCCCCCCACCCTCTCCCTCTTCTCTTCCTTTAAGACAGTCTCACCTTGTAACTCTGGCTGGTCCAGAACTAGCTATATAGACCAGACTTCATTTAAACTCAGAGTGCCTCTGCTTCTTGAGTGCTGGCTTTGAAAGTGTGGGCCATCAGAAGCCTATGAGTTCTGATCCTTAGGAACCAAACTACTCCACAGACCTACGTCCCGTTGTACTCAGCCAGGCATGTCATTCCATGTGGGATGGGAGTGGTAGGAGGGTGCTGCGGAACCTTTTCACATCACAAACGATGGTGGCCTGAAGCCAGGGTCTTATGATTTCTATTAATACCATATACAAGACTTTGTTTCCCAAACTCGGAGTTTTCTCTTTTCATCTGCACATTGCCTGTTTCTTTCAAATGGGAATGAATGGCTTTCGTACAGTTTGCCCATTATCTTGACCCTTAAGACTCCCTTATCCACCATGCACTTCCTACCTTCTGGACATGTAGGAAAGAGTATATAGAATGGAGAACCACACCCAAACTGCCCCCCCCCCCCCAAGAAGTGGTAGTCAACCTCAGGGATATTTGTCTTATGCCTTCAATCACTCTTTCTTAGACTTTCTAATCCTGTAGGTTTGGTCTGACACCTTCCCAATGAATTGCATATGTGATGCTTTAGCTTGGTTTACATGGCTTGCAGACAGATTAGCACAGGTCCTTCCTGGAGTGTGACTTTAGTCATACCACTTTCCCCTTCATTGGGGTTGCATTGATTGTTTTCCCTTTGTGGTGAGGGTAATAAGGAACACTTCCTGTTTGGGGTCACTTAACCTCTCTGTCTCCAATCCAGGGAAGTTTCATGAGTTGGCAGTATTATTTGTGGAAGAGAATTTGGTCTTTAAACTAAATATCATGGGTAGGCATCTGATGCCTAACTGTGCAATTAATGAAGACTTTTGCATCCTTGCTCTGTTTCATAGGTGAAGATCGGAGTAACCTGACTGGGTTGGTTTTAGTGAAGAACTCTGAGTGTTAAAGTACCTCTATGCTTTAATCTATTTGGATCTAGTGTCAAATTAGAACCTATTTGAGTCTAGTATTAAATTAGACTCAGCTTTTTCAAAGTACACTGCAGAGTCAGCCACACTTGTTGAACACCTTCTAGGTTTACATGGGAGTCTTTCTAGCTGCAAGTTCCTTGTTGGCGAGGGACTAAGCCAGCCTTGCCCCTGGCAGGGAGGAGAACTCTGAGAAGGTGCCGGATGCCGGAGGTCTGGGAGCAGGATTTTTAGAATTGTTATGTTCTGAGACCACTCCAGATGGAAGCGCTCCTCTCATTGCTACCAAATCCGTCTCTCTTGAGCTTTGTCTACAGACAAAGAGGGAAGGCATTATTCATCTCACATTTGCCCTGCAGTATTTATCATAAATAATCTTGGTTTCTAAGGAAAGGCTGGCACAGGAAAAAATATTCGCTGATGAACATGGACTGTATAGTAACCGTCGCCATGAAAATAATCACTGCACAGTGTACCTAATGGCAAAACCTGACACCTCACAAAACAGCCCGATGGTCCATTCGTCCCTGATGAATGTCAGGGCGTGGAGCTCAGAGAAAAGCAGTGCCATCGGGGCTGGTGCTTTCTTTACCGTCCCTGGGCATGCACTTATTCAACATCTTGCTCAGTGTAAAACCCATGGCTTCTCCTGGGTGCAGCTCCTTTCTTAGATGCAGGATCTGCTCTTTTCCCTCCCCATCAGCTTGAGGTAGAGTGGTAAGATTTGCTGGTTTGTGACACACATTGCACACGGCACTTTTTTCCCCCCGGCTTTTAGGAACTTTATTTTCCTCCCACCTTTTCCCCCTCTGCTCAGGTGTCTGCAGAGGAGCTCAGGACCATTCAATGGTGGCTCCAACCCACTCGGTGGCCTGCGCTGTGGGAGCTGCTGGCCAGCCCTCAGTGGCTCGCTGTGCACTCTAGTCTTCTGTGGGGAACTGCTGGATGGGCACAGAGTCAACTGCACACCCTCAGACCAGTCGGACACCTTAGGCTGAGCAGTCTCTTCTCCCTGAGATTCCTCCTTTGTCACAGCCTTTCAGCAGCAGCCTGCTCCTCCTTCTCAGTCTCCTCTGGGTCTCTGTAGAAGGAAAGATCAGGCATAACCTCCATGGGTACTCATGGGACATAGTACCTCCCATGCACAGTACTTTCTGGGCCAGCATGCCCCACATCAGACACACTGAGTGAGCTCCCTTTTGTTCCATGGGTTAGCACTTAATCCATATAGGACAGAGGAGAATCTGCACACACGGCATCCTTTGGTGACATAGAAAAGGGGGCAAAACAAAGGACAGAATAGAGAGGTTTGGATGAGTCCTCAAGCTTGGACCTACAGTCAACCTGTCACTAACCAGCTACATAACCTGGTAATTAATGTTCACTAGTTTCTAATTCTTAAATCTGTTGTTCTCTAGAATGATATAATACATCCTGCAGGGGGTTTGTGGGCAGCATACATGAGTTAGGACATGTAAATGTCTGCCCTAGACTCACACCATAAATGGCACATTCATGAATTCCAGTAACTGTCTTCTGTAACAATTCAGTTATTTATCTTTCATGAATTTAGATTGAAGACCCAAGCACATTGAAATTCCTCACAAGAGGAAGTAGGCACAGATAGCCAAGTCTTTAGGGACTCCTCAGAGGTGCTGGCATGGAGTCTAGAGTGGCTAGTTCATGAATTGCCCATAGATAGGTTTCTTGCTGTTCCTGGTGTCTCAGGTTCTTGTCATCATTTCTACCTTACACTGTTGTCCATCCCACCAAAGGGCGAGAGAGTGCTTTGTGTCTGTGTGGTTTCTTCTCAGAGGAGAGAGAAAACATGCTTGCTTATCTGGAAGCATGACGTTTACTAAGCCCATCTTCCTTGTTTGTGTAGAGATAGAAGAGATCTAAGCTAGAAGAACAGCAAAGGACAACCTTGGCTAGTAAAACAAAGCTGGTTCATTAATATTTGGGACCAGATTTTAGCATTTTCTACACCTTGATGAGAAACATTTTTGTGCAAATCAAGAAACTGATTCCCTTCCCTGAAAGAGATATCCCTTCTCTGAAAACAACAAATGTAACAATTCAGTTATCTATCTCCCAAGACTGTAGAATGTGCCCACATCAATTACAAAGAGTGTGGAGACCCAAGCAGGTTGAACTTCCTCATAAGCAGTCACAAATGGCCAAGTCTTCAGGGACTCCTCAGAGGTGCATCTGGGGAGACCTGCATTGGAAAGTCTGGCGGTTCTACTCTTGCAGCCACCTGGCTATGTCTGCATTAAAGTTGGAAGAACAGGCCCTCCTTGCTCCTCAGCCCTGTACATAGTTAGGATGTATGGGCACTTACAATGTGCTAAGCTGGGTTCTAAGAGTCATCTGTGTTATGTTACTGTATCTCAGCACATCTAAAATCTAACACACATTGTATTTTTATCTCCATTTACAGAGGAGGAAACCAAAGCTCAGAAAGCTGACTAAATTTCTCAAAATCCCACAGTTGAGTATAAAGGCAATGAAAACTCTAGGTAGTCGAGCTGGAAGCCTTTTCTCTCTACTATGCCTCTCCACTGCCTAAGAATTCATTATCCTGCAGCAAAGTCTCAGTAAAGAAGCTGAACCTTTCTAAAAGGTTTTTTTAACAGTAGAACTCCATACAAGTGACATTTCTCAGCACAGGACCAAACTGCTGTATAGGCTACATGACAGCTCAGCGTTTTCCATGAAGTGACCGTGCTCTCCAGTGTGATACCCGTTTTGCAGGTGGATTCTCTGAGGCCATCACTGAGGTTTAGTTTATGCACAGGGATCCATCAGGGACCTCTACCAAAGGGAAGATGACTCACAGCACAAACTTGACAGCTTAGCCACCCACACTGGGCATGGTGGGGCACGTATGGCACTGGAGAGAGGTCTCTGTGCTGGACAGGGCCTTTATACTCCTGCTGCCATCAGTGAGTGGGAGTAGGCCATCCCCAGAGAGTGTCAGCCCTGCTTAGGCAGACCCTGAGCGGTCTTCTGAAAGCACGCTCTGCCCCTGGGGCAGCATGTTCTCTCTTGAGCAGAGCCTCTAAGTGGCACATCCCTGTTTCCATTCGGCACATTCAGTCTCATCATGACTGATAGCTACTTAGTGTCAAGCGGTTGTTGTTGTTGTTTTGTTTTTTGTTTTTTGGGTTTTTTTTTGTTGTTGTTTTAACTGCCTCTTGGTCACTAGAATTCTAGATAAATAAGCACTTACAGTATCACACTAGGTATCACAGAGGCAAAGGTAATTTTGGAGATAAATAAACAGCTTTTTCTTTTGGTATGGTGGCTTTCAGGTGGGGTCACTTGGCCTTTTACCCCTAGAAGCTAGAGTTCCAAGGAAAAAGCCATAATGTGATGGTAAAATCTTTAGTGATGTGTTGCTTACCGTTTGTCTCCAACAAAACCTTCTAGCCCATATCTTTCATGATGAGAGGAAAGCTTTCTTCCCCTGCTCTTCAGCGTGGCCTTCAACTGTGCTCAGCTACCTATGCTTTGTCCTCCCAAGTTGACCATAACAGTTGGGATTCTTTTGCCTTTAGCATCAACTGACTCCCACGTCCTGTTGTTCCTGGAGCTGGCTCTGACTCTGACTACAGCAGTCCAGGGTGTGTCAGCCCTCTTTGCATTCCCTTCTTTCAGGTTGGAAAGCTTATTCAAGAAGCAGCTGGAAGAAGTAACCTGAAGAGAGTGACCCTGGAACTCGGAGGGAAGAGCCCTAATATTATTTTTGCAGATGCTGACTGTAAGTGGCCCACAGATCTCACCCATGTCCCAGGAAGCTACCCTTCACCTTCCTCTTCTGTGTGTCCGCTCTAGACAGACTATGCAGAGTGGTATCTTTGAAGTAAAGGGCATCCCAATACTCTGAGGAGAAAACCATTTAGTATGGGAGAAAGAACACCTAGCCAACCACTGAACAGTTTAGGGCCATTTCCACTTTGATGTTGTAGAAGGGGTAGAAAAGTGAAATGTTTGGTCATTAATATGTATTGGAAAGAGCAATATTCTATGACTCTGGCACCTCAAATAGTCTTTGCCTGGATTCAAGAGATCTGAAACTTCTCAACTGGGTCTAGTGGCTGGTTAGTCATCAGTCAACTACATGCTGCTTCCAGTGTGCTGGCTACATCTTCCCAAACCAATGCCAGTTCCTCTGCTTATCCATGCTAGCTCCTTCCCCTTGCTCCTGGAACTTTGGGTGGGACAAACCTTACAGAAACACAGATTGGTAACCTAGGAAACACTCCCAGAAGGATACCTCCTAGTCTGTGCTCTTATCTTGAAAACCTCTCCAGAGTGAAATTCCCAAACCCTCATTGACTCCTTTTCTGCCTCGCATGTTTCCAGCAGCACTCTTCCTCAGTTCTAACTGGGAGAGCTTAGGAGAGAGAAGGTGGACTGGCTGGACCATGTCCCACCTTGGGGTTTGCTGAGTTTGCCTTTAGCCTCCTTATGAAGATTAGAGATCTTGGGGTAGAGAGATGGCATGTGCTGCTCTTCAGTGGCCCTGAGTTCCCTTCTTAGCATCTATGTCGGGTGGCTCACAACTGTCTGTAGCTCAGGCTTCAGTGTACCTGCATGCAGACAGAAACACCCACACGTAATTAAAAAATAAATCTCAAAAAAGTCAGAGATCTTGCACTTCTTCTTCTTGAGGAGTAGGCAGTCAGCTGTCACACTAGTGATCCAGTCAGTCATCTAGCAACCAGCCCACAGATTGATCAATATTAACCAGAACTGTAAGACATCAGAAAGCAGGGGGAAAGAATTATCACACTGTTGTTGAACAATTCCATATTTAGAGGAGATGTATACCTGCAAATAATCACTGCTGTTATAGTTTAATCACCAAAATTATAAGTAAACATGCAAGATCCAGTTGACAACAAGACCTATTCTATACATTTTGGGTAGTCCACTGGCCAAATGTATAGAATATATGTTTACTTTTCCAATCACTATCCTAAGCTTAAAAGGCAACATTAAAGCTCTGATTTCTGATTTTCCTTAAGCTGGAAAGGTTTGGTAAGCCCTGACATGCATGCTAAGAGTCACTCTGGTGGCTCTGTTCATCTCTATTGCATTTCTTGATCACATGGAAGATTCAGTTATCATCCTAGGTCTTTTGTATAGTGAAATTTAAATTTTCTGTTATAAGTGATGAGGGCTGGTCCTTCTGTTTGCAGAAACAAGAAAGAGGCTCAGTGGCGTGAGGTTGTTCAGGTTCACATAGCAAGTATTGTCTGGTTCAACACCACTGGATTGTGTTCTCAGCCCAGGGCTACTCACTGGCATAGGCTGTGATGAGCAGGGCCTCACATTTGGGCCTCTGGAGTGGCGGGGAAGGTGGCTCCCTAGGCAGGCCAGGCCACAGGCAAGGCTGTGTTGAGGACACGGATGCTTCCTCTTGTAGTGGACTACGCTGTGGAGCAGGCTCACCAGGGTGTGTTCTTCAACCAAGGCCAGTGCTGCACCGCAGGGTCTCGCATCTTTGTGGAAGAATCCATCTATGAGGAATTTGTGAAAAGAAGTGTGGAAAGGGCCAAGAGGCGCATTGTGGGGAGCCCCTTTGATCCCACAACTGAGCAGGGTCCTCAGGTAAGAAATCAAAGGGACTACCCTTGTATAATGTAATCTGGGCTGGCTAGTACACTGTGTGCTAATAGGACCCAGCGAAAACAACCTCTTCCACTTTCAACAGCCTTCTTCATAGTTGAAAATGCAGGCACTGGGGTTTATATTTATATTTATATTTATAAATATATTATATAAATATAAATATATTATAATATTTATATTATTAAACATAGCCTCCAAAGAACGATGGACTCAGAATTACATAAGATATATTTTAAACTTGGAGGGAGTGATTAAGCAGGAAGATCTCTGGGCATAGCAGGGTAGATCTTAATAATGTAGCCCCACCCCGGCCTCCTAGCCACTTGTCAGATGCTCTGGTCAGGAAGGCGGACAGGTGGACATCTCCCTCTCAGACTTTTTTCCTCCCTGCCAACTGCCCACAGATCTCTCTGCTGCCTTCAGCAGTCTGTAGCATGCAGGAATGGAGAGTTGGCTGACTTCTCTTACTCTGATTGTGTTGTACCCATAGTACAGTGGAGACATCACAAATGCACCTCCCGAGTAGCCAGGAGCTGCACAATTGGAGCACATTGGGCTATCTGTAGCCATCAGGACGGGCTCCCAGACCTGTGGTTTTAATCTAGGCAGGGCCAGAATTTGCAGGGTTTTGTAGGAACCAGCTCTCATGTGAATCACTGAGCACGGGCTTTCTAGCAAAGGAAACCACGTCTCAGTCTGGGGACCTCTGGTGAGAAGATTGATGCTCTCGCTAAGAAAACCTGGGTGAATAGCGTTTCTTACATCATTCACCATAATGACTGAACGGCAACTTCAGTGTTGGCTTCTGTTTCCAACCAGGAATCTTGCCCTTAGGAAATTTAATTCACTTCTCTAAAGACAAAACAGGAATGCCTCTAAAGATAAACACAATAGTAACTTAAGGCAGGGCTACTGAGAGAGGCTGTGTGTAAGTCACTGTTTTTGTCTTTTTAATGTTAATATATGGGTTGCTTAATTGTTCACCTGGATAGGTGTGTTCTTTATAAGACTATATAAAGAAGTATAAGTATCCTTTATAGACACTGTGAGTAATCATTAAGCCAGGCCTCTAGCATTCTGATATGTTTGAAAGTCTTGACCTGGTATTTCAAGTTAGACAGTCATCAGAGTTCTTTGGATTCCTCCTCTGTAAAGTGCAACCACATAAACTTTCCACCTTTTCATTTTCATATGATCTGGCTGGACGCAGTGACCTTTGGGGAAGAAAGTCACACAAAGGGGTTCATGAGAATGTCCGTTTCCCCTGCAGATCGATAAGAAACAATACAACAAAGTCCTGGAGCTTATCCAGAGCGGTGTGGCTGAGGGCGCCAAGCTGGAGTGCGGAGGCAAAGGGCTGGGAAGGAAGGGCTTCTTCATTGAGCCCACCGTGTTCTCCAACGTCACTGATGACATGCGGATTGCCAAGGAGGAGGTGAGGGATCACGCCACACCTTTCCTGGGGTTTCCAGAGCATTTGGGGGTAATCAAGCTTTAATACTTTTCATCTTTACATATACTGTTTGTTGCAGATCTTTGGTCCTGTTCAAGAAATTTTGAGGTTTAAGACTATGGATGAAGTTATAGAAAGAGCCAATAACTCAGACTTTGGACTTGTAGCAGCTGTCTTCACTAATGACATCAACAAGGCTCTCATGGTATCCTCCGCAATGCAAGCTGGGACAGTTTGGTAAGACTTATAGCCACTGGTCATAGATGCAAGGAAGCCTGTGTTCACACTTCAGTACAGTCACTAAATACTAACCGTATTTCAAAGAGAGGAGAGGCAGTGAGTCCAGTGAGCATGGTCAGACTCTTGCAGGGCCTTTCTTGGCCATGTTACCTTATGGCAGATGGTGGTGGAAGAAGAGGTCACATGGCCAGACTGAAACCTGAGAGCAAGATTCAGGAGTGGGGCTTGTTCTTAGAGCAGTTTCCTCTTGTAGGAGCCACCCTTGCTTCTAGGGTAGCTCCCCCAGGGAGTAAGGCGCCCTCACCAGGTTCCACCTTTAACAATTCCATCTTTCTCCAGCATCACTACACTGGGGACAAAGCTGTCAACACATTAGCCCTCGAGGGACAAACAAACAACATGAAAACTGTGACAGTGGGTTACAATTCTCAGGAGCCAGGGTAACAGAGAAGGGTCCTCTGCAAAGATGGGGAAAACAGAAGGCAGCCAGACCTCAGTCTGAGAAAGTTCTCATTAACAAGGCCAGAAAAATCAAATATTATGAATTTTTCACTTTGAAAAAAAAGTTTCTCAAAGAAATACAACAGTTGGATTATTTCTATGAGGTGAGATTCATATTAACAGTACTATTTTTTTCTTTTAGGATCAATTGTTACAATGCCTTAAATGCGCAGAGCCCCTTTGGGGGGTTCAAGATGTCTGGAAATGGGAGAGAAATGTAAGTGTCAGAGATTCTGGTGTCTACATCGATGGGTTGTGTCAGCACAGAGAGTGCGGACAAAACAGTGTACATCACCTCCATACCTCCACTCACAAGCTTTGTTATGCTGTTGAGGCAGGGTCTCATTCTGCAGCTTAGAAAGACCTGGAACTTTGTAGTATCAGCTGACCTGAAACTTACAGTAATCCTCCTGCCTCTGCCGTCTGAGTGCTGAGATTAGTGGTGTGAGCTACCATACCCAGCTTAATCTAACATTTTACTGAACATAAACTCATATAAGCTGAGTATCACTTGGTACTAAAGTGAGCAAGACGCAGCTCCCTCGCGCTCACAGTGGACAGAGAATAGATCCAGGATTCATCTTGTAAGATGGAGGACAAGCTCCATGTTGTCTGGTGAGGGCAGAGAAGACCCCACCCCAGAAGCACACTATTGCAGTGTTCGGGGCTGGCACTCAGCAGCTGCCCCGCCAGGGCCCAGGTCCTGCTGCAGGAACATTTCACTGTGTTGTTACAGCTTCAGAAACCTCTGGTTGGTACTCTAAAGCATGAGGGTTTCTGAAAAGCCGGGATGGCTTGTTACATTCGTCCTCCAGAACAAGGTCGCTAGAGCTCTGAGCTCCACGCTTGTCAGACTCCCGTGACTCCAATGCCTACAAGGGGCTAACTCGTGGCTGCCATTCCTTTTGTGCCCATCCGGGTCATTTGTTTGTACCACCTGCTCATCCCTATAGATCCTCTAAAGTTGGGACTGTGGGATTAGAACATGGGTCTGGGGAGAGGGGAGTTGCTGAAGATATAAATTGAACACATCTCAAGGTCTTCCAGGGAAATTGCTTGGAAACTGAGGAGATATCAGAGTTTTGAAGGGTAAGGTGCCTAAAATATAGTTGTCTTGGCAGAGCCCAGTGGAGAAGATGAATAGAAGAGTTCTGTATTAACAGTAGCGGGTGTTACTTAAGTCACTTGGACCGCTACAACACAACCACCTTCTGGCAGTGTAAACATTAGGAATTTACTGCTCATGGTTCTGGGAACTATGTCCAAGGTCAAGGTGCTGGTAGATTTGGTGTCTGGGAAGGGCTCATTTCTCACAGATGGCACTTACCATGTCCTCATGAAGTTCAGAGGAAAGGAAGTATGCTGGAACCTATCCTAGCAGGGCTCCGATCCCATTTGTTAGGGTGGAGCCCCCATGACTTAATCAGTTCCCAATGGCCTGGCCCACTTGTTAATGCTATCACATCGTGCAGTAGGTTCCAATATACACATTTTGGGGTAACACAAATAGCTGGACCTCAGCAGCTGCCTTCAGCTAAGTAGCTGTTGTTTATCTGGCTTTGTGCTAACTTCTTTCCTCACATTATCCTATTTGATTTTTGCAGTGGTATAGATGAACTTCCCTTAACATGCTAAAGAGCTCAGGAGTAGAGTGCTCAAGACTCATCCCATCTCACAGCTAGGATGTGTCAGGTCTGACTTTCAATTCTAAGCCTCAGAGGTTTTCGATAGATAATGACTTATGACAGCCGGCCACGGAGGCCTAGGGACCGAGAACAGAGATTCTTCTGAACAGGCTTCAAAGCTAACAGAGTTGCCCTGAGATGCTGATGGCCTGTGAGAGGCTGATGGCCTGTGAGAGGCTGGTGACCTATGAGAGGCTGGTGACCTGTGAGAGGCTGATGGCCTGTAGAAACATAGCAGAAGTAAACTAGACCAGAGACTCAGTGCAGACTTCAATATAAATTGATTGGTTTTGAATGGTATCCATTGAATGAGTGGTGGCTGGGGCTCCCTCATCTGACACCCTCATTTGAAAGTCCAGCTGTGTCTCCGTTTGAAAGGAGTGGCTCTATTTTCTGAATCCTGTGGCTCACAAGAAGGAACATTACCCAGACCCCTTCCTTCCACCATTACTGAATGACTTTCTAAAAGCAAGGGGTTGACTCACAAGCTACTAAGCAGCAGTGAGCATGCACAGCAAAGCACTGGGCTGGGCCTGCGGGGACTGCAGCACATTAATTAGGGCTCTTAGACCGCTGTTGGATAAATGAAATGTACATTGCAGGGATCAGAGGGGCCCCAGGAAAGATGCTGAAGCGAAGGAGAAGCCCAGGAATGAGGGACATTGTTGTGAAAGTCTGGGCAGTGTTCACCGTGGTCTTGCACAGGGCTTTGGATTGGCCTTTTAAGGAGGGGAGAAGCTGAGCAGAGAGAGAATGTTCTTTTGAGCTTGGAGGGCAAAGCAAGGTAGTGGAGGCGGAGCATGAGCAGAAGCACACAGGTAAAGATAGGAAGCTGTCTGTGGGATGTGCAGGGACCCCATTAAACATGAAGGGGAATCCACAGGCGTCACAGACTGCAGCTGGTGTCTTCTAGCCTCTCAGCAGGGAGCTGTGTGGCTCAGCTCTGAGGCTAAGAGTAGTTTGTGAAATCATGTTGCTTAGATGCAAATCTTGGCACTTCTGCTTCCTAGCTCTGTAACTTTCAGTCTTCCTCGGTCTTGATATCCTTCTCTACAGATGAAAGATGAAAATAGTTACAGCACCTGCCTAGGAGTGGTGCATTTTGGGTATGTTAGGATTAAGTAGATAATGTGTACTAGCGGTGCCTGGAAAGCCTTCAGAGAGAGAAGCAGCCAATGGTGATCAGAGAGGGGGCTACGAGGAAGATGGCTCTTCTTAAGTTCCTTAAGGGGCATGTAACTTCTGTAGTGTAGCCATGTTCCTCCCTCCCAGCCATGGTGCCAGCTCTTCTACACTCCCGTGCACCTGGCCTTGCTCTCCACACTTGTCTTCCAGCCAGCACTGTAACCCACCTGGAACTTAGTTCTCACAGGAGCTTCTACTCTCTCTGCTGCCTAAAGCCTTCCTGCACAGAGGACCTCTTCTTGCACATGGCCCTAACTTTGCCCGGCTGAGACTGCATTCCTCTTGCTCTCTCATTTCCTGCCGCTGTGGCTTTCCTCCCCAGTCTCTCTGAAGTGTTGTTGGGACAGTCACTGGTCCCGGAACACTGTCCTCATTCAATGTTTTGCTACAGATCATTAACATGGTGAATCACCAGTATAAAATAAACTTGTAATAACTGGCCTGCGAGTAATGGGGTCCAGTCCCATGCTATCCCGTCCCTCATCAGAAGCAGGCCCTGACGGATTGGGATTTTTGGTGATATGTGAATCTGGTCTCTTCCCAGAAGAAATGTCCCTTTGCTAGGAAGTTGTTTGGGGGCACAGTTTGGCTCTGTCAAACCATATATAACAAACCATATATAACAATGGTCAAGGAAACCTAAAGAGCAGCTTCTCTCTCCATAGAGACATGGTGGTGATATGGCCCTCTCCCTGCAGTTACAAAATAATGATGGATGGTACTCTTTGATGAGACTGATTGCACTGAGTCAAGGTTTCACAACCTTTTTTCTATTTGTGACCCCTTTTGCCTCAGAAAGTTTTGAAACTTTCAGTATGTAGGTATGCTAAATAGGTATATAATCCAAATATTTTCTGATAATCAATCATAAAGAAATTTCTTATAAAATAATTATTTGGAATCTATACAATTATACTATTTGTTAAAAGATGAAACTTTGCATATTAATGAGATAGATATACATGCTTGTTTATTTTTATATAAAGAACTAAGTTTGCTGGATATTTGATGCTATAGGACAAAGAGCATCTTCAACACTTTTCAGAGCTGAGAGCACTGCCCCACAGAGATGTGGACTGCCTCCTAGCAGGAGCATGTTTAGGGCTGTCTCAGAAATTACTGGAAATTCTATCCCAATCCAAAGCCAAAATTTATTTGATAAATGTTTATCAAACTCCAATAGCAATTTTTAAAATCAAGCATTTTAACAATGTGTTCTAGTGATGTACTTAAGTTGCCAGTTACAGGCTGAGGAAGGGGAGAGGAAATATTAAAAACCTTTATTTTCTATTAAAAAAATATGTTTCTATAAGGAACCTTGTATACCCAGTATGCACGTGGTTCATAGCACAACCCCGGCCTCATGCCAGCAGTCTGAACCTCAGCTGAGTTGCTGAGTGCATGGTACCAAGTGTGTGCTATGTGTTCAGACCAAGCAGGCACACACGAAGCCACACATGGGACATGGGCAAGCAAATACTGGAATGCCCAGATATCTTATGGATCTGAGTTTGAGTTACTCTTTGGCCACTGAGGATTCAGAAACCCCTCAGTGTTGCCAACCGTTTCCTGACCCTGTTCACTGTACAAACTCCTCCTGGCCACAGTTTAAGATGCCGCAATGTAAATAAGCTCATTCTCGGTCTCCACTTGCTCCCAAAACATGTTTTCTCTGTTTTCTTGAGTGCTGGAAATAGTTTAAATAAAAGACCCTGCTCTGCCTTCCATCTAGTGTGATGGGCTCCAGAAAACCCACTTAACCTTCCCTTTGGGAAGGCTTCTTTGTTTCACAGCCCAGAATCTTCATGCCCACACCAACGTGGTGCAGAGAAGGAACCTTCCAGAAAAAAAGCTCCAAGGAAGGCTGACTGCCTAGGTTCAGTTTCTCCCTGGAGCTGCATGAGGGCTGCCCACTACAGGTTATCTGATGTGCTCTCCCCCTTGTGCCCAGGTTAGAGGTTAGAAGGGTACTCATCAGTGCTGCCTGCCCAAAAGCTTCCAGCCATTGTCTGTCCTTCTGTTCCTGCCTCATTTCAGTCTATGTGTGAAAGGCAGGGAAATATAAGCTCCAAAGTCATGCTGAACTAAAGGGATGGAGAGAGAACTATAAACAGTAACATCTTAGACAGAAAGGATTAGGACTGCAAGAGTGAGAATAGTGTTGAGCTGCTGTGCAGTCAAGCTTCACACACACACACACACACACACACACACACACACACATAGCATGCATGTGATCAGAAGTCATCTGTGGTCTGAGGGGTTGGGATTGTGAAATATGCTCATCTTAGGACCCACTCTCAGAGACTAGCTGAGTAGCTCTGGGCCAGAGCCGGGATCTTCATGTTCTAATAAGCTTCTGGAATGAGGCTGGTGCAGCTGGTGTGGGGACCTCATTCAGAAAATTGTTATACCAAGCCCAGTAGAAGCACAAGGAAATACACCCTAAACAGAAATCCAAGGATTCCTAAAATAGGCTTGCTGGGTGCCGCTAAAAATCTAACATCTCCTCTTTATCTCTGGGTGCGCCCCGTTTCTTTATCTCAGTGACTGACCTATTCTGCTGAGAAGTAGACTGGGAGCCTCTCGGGGTCTCTGTGCCCTGTGGCAGTGTGCAGCGACAACAGTGGGCACATGGGTGGAGGTGCTCAAGGAAGGACCTGGCTCTTGAGCAGTGAGGTTCTTCTTTGTTAACTATGCATCTAGAAGTGCCACAGACACTAGAATGAAAAGATTTGAGAGAAAGACCCTAGATTAATGTGGTGATGTTGCTGAAGAATCTAAACTTCAAATAGTTTAGAGTCCCTTGAACAGTCTTCTCAAAGAGTGGGCAGAATGACCAGCTCTGCCCTTCATCCTTCCCCAGACGTACAGAAACAGAAACTTTGGTGTGGGGAGGCTCAAAACTCCACAGTGTGGTCATGGTCCTTGGATTATAACTATATATGTATGAATGCTGGGGCTCAGGAACGGCCACAGGGGAGGTGACTGGGCACCAAGAGGACAGGGATAGCCTAGTGGACCCTTCATCCAGCTTTTAGAAGAGCCATTGTTTCTCTGTCCATTGACACCAGGATTCTGTTTCTGCCCCATGGTGCCCCTGTTCCACCACTCTGAGGCATCTTACCAGCCCTCTTTGATACCCTGGGCCCATGGTAGCCCTTTGACTATAGATTTGAGATACCTCCTTTGCCTCTAACCAGGCTGTGTAACTATATCCCTGCCAGAGAATGGGCAAGGACCCTCCAACTAGTAAGGCTACCCATAGTTTCACACATACAAACACGGTGGGAGCCAGTGGGCATAGTTAAATGCAGCCATATGACTGACACGTTTCTGATCTTATAGACCCTTCCCCAGTACTTCTCACAGCTCAGCGACCATAGTCTCCAAGAAAGTCTGCTTCAGGATGTGCGCAAGTGCGTGCATAAGGAAATCACTGCCACCAGGAAGCACAAAATGTCCTGATGAGGAGACACATTCCAAATTGCTAAATTGCCTTAGGACAGGAAAAAATCCAGGGAACTCTAGAGTAAGCTGGTGATAGACACCCAGGGCTTGGGTAGAGCTAGTGAGGCTATGGCTAATGAGACCCAGTTTACTCATCTCCAGCGGCCTGGACAGTGATGGTGTGCTTGCAGAGTTTGCTTTGTTGACTCTTGTGTCCCAGGCCCTTGTCAACTTGGGTGTGGTACCCAGAAGAGCTACTGGCAATGCTGTTGGAGCTGTGTGTAGGGCCATGGGAGCCCAAAAGGAAAAGGACGGGCCACTGCTCTAGGTATTATTTGTACAACCCAGCTGTAGGAACCGTGTCTTCTGTGGCCCACTGGTGCAGAAGACAGCTTTCTCACTCGCCTTTCACATACAGACACAATTCTGAGTGGTCCTCCTTCTGACAGAGACAGTGGCCACGGGGTAGAACTGACAAAGGAGCTGTAGAGCAAAAGGTCTTCTTCCACCCTCTCACCACCCCCTCTCCCTCTGTGTCCTTAATGTGCTAGGAAGTGTGGCCAGTTCACAGTTTTAGGGAGGTCGGAAAGTCAGATGAGTGAGCTCAGCTCCATAGGGACAGAAGTGCTGTGGCAGAAGTGACCCTAGGAGACCCTTCCTCTGAGCCACACTCACCTGCAAGGTACTTGGGCAACAGGTTACTTGGCTTTGCTTGCCCGGAGCCCAGCAGTGATTTCTCAGTAAATGCTTTCTGACAACCCTTGACCTGCCACCAGCCACAATCCCAAAGGGGAAGTAACTAAGGAGACTCTTAAGGTCTAATGGTCACCTCAATTATTTCTTAAATCTTCCTATCAGCTTTATGAGGCCATAGTAGGTAGTAGTTGCCAGGACCGTATTGAAGGTGGTGTCAGTGGTTTCTTTTTTCATACAGTAGGCCTTTGGCTATCCTGCCCATCCCCATTTAGGAAGTGTAAGGAGTGAGAAACTGAATTTTTCAAACTGGTAAGGATTCTAAGACTTTGCTCTGAGAGACAGAGACCAGCCCTCTAGGCAGGCTATCAGCAGAGGTTGAGGACATGAGAAGTCTGCAGAGGCTGGAGCAGGTTTCTGCAGAGTGGTCCTGAGGGACCAGCATTCCCAGAAGGTGGAACTGTTGCCCAGGTGTTGGCAGGCCTTGGGTCTGGTTATTTCACTGCCATGGTGCTCAGCTGTGAGCCATCCTGCCTTGGCTAAGCCCAGGCCTGACTCCCAGGGTACCAAGGAATCTCTTCCTTTCTGCAATGTGCTCTGAAAAAACGGGGGCCTTTAAGGAAGGGCACTTGCCCATGAGAGGGCAGCTCTCTGCTCTGAGGAGGGCTTTGCTGTTTGTCCACTAAGAGTTTGTGCACAGAGCCCCATGACCTTCTGCTCAGAACTGACAGCTTCACCCTGTCGAGGGTGCCACCACAGCTCTGGCACAATCCCCTGGGACATTAATGTCTGACTCTGCCCATTATTTGTTTCAGGGGTGAGTTTGGCTTACGGGAGTATTCAGAAGTAAAGACCGTGACGGTGAAGATCCCCCAGAAGAACTCCTAAGAGGCCGAGGCTGAAGGTGAAGGCACTGCTGACCCCCTGCTTTCTCTGTAGAGCCCAGCTCTGAGGAGTACAGAGTTGAGCCCAGCCCTTCTCTAAATGTTGACTTGATGACAGAGCAGGCAGATCACAGCATCTTTGACCCAGGCCAGCATGGCAAGGTTTAGAGACACTCTGGAAGGAGTTGCCTTCATGATACCAAATCCTGGGGACATGGCAGAAGTGGGGGAGCACTTGGCACAGCCAGTGTTGCTGTGAGGAGCGTGTGATGGAGTGAGGGAGCTTCAGCAATTGATGCCTTTGTCACAGAGAGCTTTCCTAGAGGAAAGGTTGTCTTGGCGCTGTCTTCATGTTCCTCCTTCCAGTTTCTGCCCACTCCTCACTCCTCCCTCTTCCAGGGAGACCTCAGCTGAGCTCATTTAGGGCAGATGTTTGGGCCGGGAACAATTTTCCAAGGTTTTGCAGCCAAATTACCATTTCATGTTATCCATTTCTTCAAAGCAAAACATGAAATGGTTTTAGTTAGAGCCAGGGCAGACTAAAAATGCCAGGAGCTGGTACACTGCAGATGTTCTAAGAGGTGGGGATGTAGTATAGTCCTTTTCTGACTTCCATAAATAACACAGCAAAAAGATGTGGATGAGGAAGATGGAGGTTATCTTGTGTTATTCACAGCTTCTGAGCTTGCTGCAGTTTGGTGTGTGTGTGTGTGTGTGATCAGTGGTTCTCAACCTGTGGGTCATGACCCACAATTAGTGGGGGAGGTATCAAATGACCCTTTCATATGGGTCACCTAAGGCCATTGGAAAACACAGATATTTACATTGATATTCATAAAAGTAGCAAAATTACAGTTATGAACTAGTAACAAAAATACTTTTTTGTTTGTTTATTTGTTTGTTTTTTTTCGAGACAGGGTTTCTCTGTGTAGCCCTGGCTGTCCTGGAACTCATTTTGTAGACTAGGCTGACCTCAAACTCAGAAATCCACCTGCTTCTGCCTCCCAAGTGTGGGATTAAAGGTATGCGCCACCAATGCCTGGCACAAAAATACTTTTATAGTTAGGGGCCTCTACAACTATATTAAAGAATCTGTATGAGGAACTGCATGTATTAAAGGGTCACAGCATTAGGAAGTTGACAGGTGCTGGCATAGACAGTGATGGAGGTCACAGGTTAGCACATGTAGTTTACAGCTCCTGAACTTACTGCATGGTTTAGAGTCAGAGTGTCTCTCTCTCCCTGAGTCTTCCTTCCTCCCACCCTTCCCCCCTCTCCCTCTTCCTCCTTTCCATTCCCTCCTCTCCTTCCCTCCCCTCCCTTCTTCTTCTTCTTCTTCTTCTTCTTCTTCTTCTTCTTCTTCTTCTTCTTCTTCTTCTTCTTCTTCTTCTTCTTCTTCTTCTCCTTCTCCTTCTCCTTCTCCTTCTCCTTCTCCTTCTCCTTCTCCTTCTCCTTCTCCTTCTCCTTCTCCTTCTCCTTCTCCTTCTCCTCCTTTCTCTCTCTCTCTCTCTCTCTCTCCCTCTCTCTCTCTCTCTCTGTGTGTGTGTGTGTGTGTGTGTGTGTGTGTGTGTAAAATTCTTGATTATTCTAGAATAAAGAAAGAACCACAGCCCTTGTTTTCATTTATGAGTGAGATATTTTCCAAAGTTCATCTTAGGACCAACTAAAATTGCTCAGGTAGGCTCAGGAAGCTGGTGATGCCAGAGACCTTGCAAAACTGCCTGTTTCCAAGGCTGGCTGACATGTCTTGAGAAGTGAGTGATTGCTGGAGTCAGGTCCACAGCCTCTTCTGCATCCTTGTCCCCACTGGGCCAGCAGCTGCTGGTTTAGTGCTATGGCTATCCTGGCCCACTATGCCTAGATTACCTGCCTGAAATCTGCTGTCTGTGTGTTTGGAAAGTGTGGGCCGGCCTGATGATTCCCCTCTCTGTTGCAGAGCACCGGTGTGCCAAGACTGCCACGTTTCTCCCGGCCTCCTCCGTCATACCCCGTGGTCCCCTTGTCCATTCACCACTCTTGCCTCACAACAAGTGAGCTTCAGCCTGCAGAGGGGGAGGTGTGAAGCAAGCCTGACTCTCCTTCCCTCCAACCCCACCCTCTTTCTGCCTTCCAATGAACCCCATTTGGTGTGGGCAGCACTGGCTTCCTTCCCTTCTCTCCTGAGCTGCCAAATCGAAGCCAGTCTCTAACCTGGGTGAATACCGTTTATTTAAAAATGCCAAACATAGCCTAGATATAGAATATGGTCATGTATCTATCGCCTTCTCTATTTAATAGTTTTCTGCTTTCTAACCAAACCAGTTTTTAGTTTTCTATTTATAACCTGCCTGTCCACGATGTTTTTAAGCAAGCTCTCCATACTGTTACTGACAGAGCCCTGACAGTGGCTTTGAGTCCTTCCAGCAGGCTCTCTGTTCCTCCTACAGTGCACCCATGTGAACACACGATTAACCAGCTAGCTCCCTTCAACCCACAGTATAGAATGTGAAAATGAAGATTTATGACTTTTAATTTACTTCAAAAAGAAACCTCGTGCTAGCAATAAAGCATTTATATTGTGTACACCTTGGGACTGTTTGTGTTTGTGAGTCTGTCCCACTGAGCCCTTTTTTTTTTTTTTTTTTTTGTCTTTTCTTCTTAACTGGGAGTTGTGGTGGGGGAGGGGGTGTTCTTCTGTGACTGAGCAGACGTCTGAGAGGGTATAGAATACATTAAGGTTAAACAAACAAACTTGTGCTCTGACACTACTTAAAACGTGTGTGTTTACAGTTTTCTGTGGCACATAAACCACAGGCAGATGTGAAGCCTGAGGTTTCAGGAAGAAACCTCAAAGGAATCTGTTAGGTGGACTCGCAAGCCCTGAGCCACCATCAGGTGCCTGCTGCTGGGCATTTCCCAGTAGCTTCGCTCACTCACTCACTCACTCACCAGAGGGGAGAAACTCAAAGGTGAGGAACTGATGAGATATGTCTGCAGCTGTACGTGGGACTGCACCATTGTCTAGAGCTTCCAGACACTCTCTGCTCTCAGTGTCTAGCCTTTACTTATTGAATTTTTTTCTCAGTGTTAAAAGTCAAATTTATTACAATAGCAAGTGTCATGATTCAAAATGCCAGTTAAATGATCAAGTATCTAAATAGTTTTTCTAATGTAAATACTAGAAATGACAACGCTAACAATTCTATTTGTACACAAAATATTAAAAACATAATGTCATGCACAAGGCCAAAATGTAACATTGCACACTGTCCTCTGTCCGTTCACCTGCTGGTCCCAGCGTTACACCAGCCTTGGCCTGGATGCTGATTCCTTGGACCACAAGCCTCAAGGGAGAGTGCTCTGAACACTCATTAACGAGCAGCATCAACGCTTAAACACCGCTGATGGCATCCTGATTAGGTGTTTGTAATTCTCACTTCCTTCTCCCAGTAGGCTCCAGATAAAAAAGATGAGCTAGAAAAACTGTTTATAAGAACCAAAATGATGTGGATCCCTGTGTTTCCTGTGGAGGTGACATCAAGTTCAACATCAAGGATGAAAAGTGCACCAGCATGTAACTTCAGTGACTCCCTCCCCTCTGCTCACTCTTGCCTCATACCCTTCAGGAGACCCACCACCAAGAGCAAACCAAATGCTGCATGGGGGATGGGAGGCACCATAGCGGGACAGGGAAGCCCAGGCTCTTGAAGGAACATTTCCAAGAATTGCCTAATCTGCCCTCCACTTAAAGCAGGGACCATTTCCAGCCCAGTTTCCGTTCCTACACCCCAGAGGAGCTTTTTTGGTTATTTTGTAACTTATTCTGAGCCATCAGCCACTGCCTTTTAGATGATGTTAGGCCTTATCTGTTCCTTCCTAAGAACAGGTCCCCCAAATTTGAGAAACAACACAGTATTATAGACTTGAACATGTTAGAAACATCTAAAGTCTCAACTCATTCACAAGAGGGGGCAGGTGATTTTTTTTTCCTGCAAATGAGCATGCAATACCCAGAGAGGGCAAGTGGCTGTGCCACAGAGAAGACAGGGAAGCTATGATGCTTATTCCTCTACAACAAACCTTTGCACGCGTCAATATGCATGTGCCAAGTGGGCAATCTCATCAAAGGTACCCAGTCTGGTGGGAGCTTCTGATCCTGCATCCCCAGTAGCCCCCCCAGCAGATGCTGATGCATAAAAGGCATGAAATTTTTATGTCTGTTGTTGTTGTTGTTATGTGTATGCATGCATGTGTGGTGTGGGGGCAGGAATGCACACGCCAGATTACAGGTGGAGGTCTGAGGACCACTTGCTGGAGTTGGTTTTTCCCTTCCCCATAGGCCTGTGGGATCAAAGTCAGGTCATCAGACTTAAATGACAAGCACTTTTGCCCACTGAGCTGGAATCAGCCTCCAAGTGGAGTTTTCGGGGAACAGGATCACACTTAGGATCTACACACCCCTCCCTCCCAATTCTTGGAATCTCTGTCTAGGTTCTAGTTAAGAGAGACTAAAGGTAAACCAATGAATCTGCCCAAAGCAAACCTGACTGTGGCCAGAGATGTTCTGCTGTGATTTGCTATAGTCCTTCACAGGAACCGTGGTGTTTACAGAATGGAGCCCCTTGGTTGAGGGTCAGATGTAAGGCAAGGCTTCTATGAATCAGATTCACATTGAGTTGATGAAGCAAAAAAAGGGCCTAGGGTAGTGAGTCCTTTATAACACCATTACTCTGGGGTATGGGGTGGGGGGCAAGTGTGTGTGTGTGTGTGTGTGTGTGTGTGTGTGTGTGTTGTACTGAATGGATGAGGTTAGTGTAAGAATAGTTTTAATGGAAGCAAAAACCTACAGCAACAGAGGTGAGACCAAACTTGGCAAGACTAATAGATGGGTTGACCAGGCACACCCAGCATAATGGCAACAGGCCCATCCAGAGGATCTGGAAGAGGGTTTCTTATAGACTGACAGCAGCAGAAGTCAGAGAAAGAGACAGTCTGACACAAGACTAATGTGGGTCATGAGGATGGAGAGGATGGGAAGAAAGAAGCTACCAGCACTTGAATGAATCTGAAACAAGATGATTATTGCTGTTTCAGAGTCACATCAAAAGGGAGAGAGATGGACACTGCCCCAGAAACTGAAACAGATAAAAATTGTGGGGTGAGATCTTGACTCAGGCTTTGGACATGGACATGGCGGTTGGTTCAGAGACAAACAGATAGAACTTAACGAGCAGGGATTGGAGAGAAGGGACTGGAATTTGCTTGGGTGACTCTATAGCTTAAATTTGGGAGACTGACACCAGGTTATACACAGCATGAATACAATGGCCAAGGAGGAAGCACTTGGTGCAATAGCCAGAGGCTGCGGCCAGGAAAGCAGCATGTGAGGAAAGCCTTCTCACCCCACTCTGTGCTCTGTGATTCTTCCTCAGATGGTCACCATGTCAGACACTGACAAGGGTGATGGACAGGCAGGGAAGCTGGTTGTACCCGTTGTCTTGCAGATCTTATGACATAAAGTAACTTGGCCAACAGAGGCTTTACCATCTCATGAGCCCCTTCCCAAGGTGGTACAGCTTTCCTAACTTCAACCTGGCAACTTTGCCCATAGCAGTAGCTGAGTGCCACTGTGGCAGAGTGGGTGGAGCAGCACTGTGTCAGAGGGGGTTAGAGGCAGATAAGAAGGAACTAGAAAGATGGATCAGTGAAGTGCCTGTCTCATAAGCATGAGGCCCTGCGCTCTCTGGTGTTGTGGCATGGGCCATGTGTGGAAACAGTACCAGAAGTTGCTGCTGTAAGTGTCCAGCAAGAAGGAACTGGAGCAAATTAAGCATCAGTTAGACACATCTGTCTGGAATCATAGAAGGTGTCTTCCTCGGGCCCCAGAAATCTTGCCTTTGGCTGCAGGTGTGGTAGGGCCTGGAGAACTGTCCAGCCAGGAGTGCTGGAGTTGATCTGCTCCAAACACTGAATCTGAGGCCACAAGTGCATCTCTAAACACAGACCAAGGAGACCATGCTGAAAAGAAAGTAAGCCATCTGGTATAACCAATGGATCTCTAAATTGACTTAAGATCCTCTTATCAAGAGGAAAACATTGCCAGGTACTGGGAATCTAGCCAGCTACCTGAGACTGGCGAAGTTGTGGATCTTGGGGGAGAACCTACAATCACCAGTGTTCAAAACCAGCACAATCCCTAACCACATCCTATGTATTTGTCCTTACACCACAGGTAATTGTAGTCCTCGTCCTTTATCAAGGAAACTTCTTGCAATACACAAAAACCTCAGAAAACCACAACCAATCCAAATGTAGAGTTGTGGAGTCCAGTCCCAACTGACAGCATCTATAACTCAACTCTTGCACCAGGCTCAGGATCATTGCAGAAGAGGGATTGGACGGATTGTAAGAACCCGAGGCACAGAGTTTGCTCTAAGATTGTGTCTCGTAGGCATATCAGAAGCTGCACTTACCAAATCTCACCAATTGTCTGCCTAAAAGAACTGAGTGAAGATGACACCAATGGGCATGATAAAATGGTTGGGAGGAAGCCCAAGAGGCCCTAGCATTGCACAAAGAACTGCAGGCAACTAAACATCACTGAGAACGGGAGAACAGACTTTCCCAGGGAAGAGTATGCTGATTGGTTAGCCCTGAAAACCTATATACAAGTAGAATTATACAGTCTGAAAAGGTTCACACACACACACAACATAAAGAAATTAAGCAGCTACAGCCCACTTGATAACACCAATTTCTTGAAGAAAGGAAGGTCAGAACTGAGTTTAAGACACAAGGGGTCCCAAAGGCCTGAGGCTGTAGAATGTCCTGTAGCAGTGACCTGGCCAGATCCTTGCCACATAGATAGATGGCCAAAGGAAACCTTACACATCAAACAACTTCACATCAAAGGCTGCCAGACAAGCTGGCCTTCCCCTCACTATGGTCCATGAGCAGGTGAGCACTTGAGAAGTTGTCAGGAGGAAAGGGGCCTTGAGCTACTTCAGGGGTGTTTCTCCCTCCTCCCCCTCTAGTCTGTCCACCAGTGACAGTCACAGGACACTCAGAGTGGTCCAGAGAGCATTGTCAGAGCCTGCAGGTCCTGCAATGACCTACAGTGTCTGAACAATGTATAGAACACGCAGGGCCCAAATCTGTGTGACAGTCAAACCAGCATCAGTTCCCTTTGTCCTTTCACTGTGTGAAGTACTCAGAACAGGTCTGGCCTCCTTACAGCTGGTTGAGGCATCATGACATCTGATGTCCTATGGACTGGCAGATTTTACTTTTTGTAGCTCTTTGGAGCCGTCTGTTCTGCATGTCTTGGGTCAACTGAAGTTGCTTCTTCCCCTCGTTCCTCTAAGTGGTATTTGAAGAAAACTGGAAAAAGCTGCTCCTCTTATTTCTTCCCTTTTGTGTGTGCATTTGTTCATGTGTATGCAGGTGCCATGTACCCGTACATGTAGAGGCCAGAGGGCAACTATAGGCATCATTCTTTAGAGGTTTCCCACCTCTTTTATTTTATTAGACAGGGCCTCTTACTGGCCTGGGACCCACCACCAATAGGCTGCCTGGCCAGTGGGTTCATGTGTCTCGTAGCTTTTTATGTGAGATCTGGGATCAAACTCCGGTCCTCATGCTTGCAAGGCAAACACTTTAGCAACTGAGCCATCTCCCCTGACTTCTTCTCAGCGCTGTCTCCCTCTCTGTTTAGAGAAGTACTTGTGGGCTCAGAGTCAGTGTTCTGAGGAGCGTAAAGGCCAGACCAACTCCAGCACTGCTGGCTGGACCAGAGAGTCCTCCAGACCTGCCATATCTGCAGCTAAAGGCAGAAGTTCTGAGGCCCTAAGAAGACGCTTCTGTGATTCCAGACAGGTATGTCCAATGTATGGGCTGATGCTCAAGCTACCCCAGGTCCTTCATGTTGGTCTCTCATGGTGACCACTCTCATTACTCCCCTGGAGTAAGAAGTAAGAAGTGGGAGCCTGTGGTACTTAGCTAACCAGAGCTTGTAAAAGCCAAAGGTAGGGAGAAATTGAGGAACAACAGAAACCTCAGTCTCCATTGGCCATGCATGAACAATAGAGAATCTGTGTGTAGTGGAATAAAACCAAGATGCTGTGTTAATACAGTTGACACAGGCTCTCAGGTGGTCTTGAGGCAAGTATGATACCTGCCAGTACTCAGACTGAAAGCACTACCCACTCTGAGCCCTGAGCTACCTAGGCCTGCCCAGGGAGAGTGGGTAGACAGGCAGGTTGACAGGCAAAATAAGGGGAGCAGTGAAGGAGGTGGATAAATGAGGCTGTCACATGTCACTTAGCTTCAGTTTGTTGTTGTTCAGATTTGACACACTGTACAAAAGCAATGTACAAAAGAAAACAATTCTAAAGGGCCAGCTAGTCAGGTGCCCTTGAAAACCCAGATATCCGAATGTTCCATTTCCTTACCTCTGGAAGGGAATGATGAAATGACCACACCTTCCTCACCTGTTCTGGGATGGTTTGAGATCACTCATGTCGCATGATTTTTGGCCTCATTTTTAAAGTTCAACCAAACAACATGGCCAATGAAAAGTCTCCATCCGGGCTGGTGAGATGGCTCAGCGGTTAAGAGCTCCAACTGCTCTTCCAAAGGTCCTGAGTTCAAATCCCAGCAACCACATGGTGGCTCACAACCATCCATAACGAAATCTGATGCCCTCTTCTGGAGTCTCTGAAGACAGCTACAGTGTACTTACATATAAAATAAATAAATAAATATTTAAAAAAAAAAAAAGAAAAGTCTCCATCCCTACAGCTGTAGTTCCGAGGAAGTGGCTGATTTCACATTTTCTTGTGTAGAAAGCCTTTGGTGATCACATATTAGATATTTTTGTATCAGATATTTACATTACAATGCATAACAGTAGCAAAATTACAGTTACAAAGTAGCAAGGAAATGATGTCATGGTTAGAGGTCACCAAGCACAATGAGGAACTGAGTTAAACGGTCACAGAATTAGGAAGGTCGAGAATCACTGGAAGGTAGAAATCATGAAAGTTCTTAGTAGGAAGGAGAGTGGACTCCTCCAGAGGAGAAATTTGAAAAAGACTCTCCTGGGCCAGAGAGATGGCTCAGCAGTGAGGAGCCTGTGCTGTTCTTCCAGAGGATCAGAGTTCAGTTGCCGGCTGATGGCACATGAGCACACATGCATGCACAGACAGACAGACAGACAGACACACCTATAACTCCAGCTCTGGGGAGGTGGGGTGGGTGTGATGCCTCCCTCAGGCCTTCACAGATAGACACAGATGGTGCATGAGCACACAAACACACACACACACACACATAAACCTTTAAGAAAAAGTAGAACCTTTCCTCCCCAAAGTCATGCATTGGGCCCCGTGAGGGCAGCACCAGGTGGTCTTTGCAGACAGAAGCATCTCCCCAGCAGGGGCCAAAGTCCCATCTCCTAAGCATGAAGGACCACGATTGCAAACTCCTAAGAGCCTAGAACAGTTCCTCTGTTGCTTGTTTGGTTTTATTCCCACATAAAACTGATATTCTCCCAAACCAAATAAAAGGCTTGCCCATAAGACTCCTTGATAACCTTTAAAAACTTAGGATAAATAAAGTCATCGGGGCATCCACTGAATCTTAAGGGCTTAGCTTGGGGCAAGATGACCCAGGAATTCTGAACTGGCTTTTTTTCCTTCTCAAAGATAACAAAGAAATTAGTGCCAAAGCCACATACATATTGGAATCACTTATCTTTCTCTTCCCTCTAGCCCTCAGAGATATCCGGCTTTGGAAGAGCTTTGGACTAAACAAGCTTGTCAGGAATTCTTTTCAGGAAATTAAGCCACAGTTTGAATCTTGTCTGTTCAACACATTGTTTAGAAATGTTTGGGTAACCATAACCTTTGAAGTTTGTCTCCAGTAGAGAGGTTCCCATACCCTCCAGTTAAATTCTTTCTAATTTTGAAGGTCATTAAGACTCCAAGATATGTGCTCATTTATGTGGGTTTGAGTCATACATCTGTGTCCTCTACTGAGGGACAGGAAGCCATGACACTTGTAAAGAGAGAGTCTTCTGTAGAGCTGCCATGAGAAAGAGGAACCTGTAGATGTGGCTTCAGCTGCCCACTAGGGGGCGTCATAGGGTGATGGGACTCAGCCTGCTGGGGAAGGGACCAGGGCATTAACAGGTTTAAAACAAGAGGGGGCGGGGGGGAGAACAGCTCCATGAAAAGCTGTACAAAATCCTCAGGTTGAGGCATTTTCCCTCAAGGCCCCAGTGTGACAAGGTCCTCTCAGGTCTGTGGAAACTGTCATAGCAGAGACTTCAGCACATGTGTGTTCACCTGTTTCCATAACTGCAGCATTCATGAGAGCTAAAGGCAAAAGCCACCCGTATCCATTGGTGGAGGGATGGAGAAGCAAAGCATGATGGGTAATGGTTTATGTAGTTTTTTTGTTTTGTTTTGTTTTGTTTTGTTTTTTTTTTTTTAATGTTTCTTCCCGGTAGCGAGTCCCAAGTACTTTATTCTGGCTGAAGATGGAAACGCACTGAATGCTGTCCTCGCCTACCTCATCCTGAAATGGCTGAATCTCTGCTGCTGGTGTTTATGCTGCTTTATTCTGTGCACTGTACTTGATGATGTAAACTTTACTTGTTATAGATTAATATAGACATTATTATACATACTGTCCAACCTTAGCCTTAGAAAGTTAGGAAATCTTGGGATGAGCTGAAACAATACTGAATCTTTAAGACATTATATGAAGTAAGATAAGCCAATTACCAAAAGACAAATGCTCAAGTATTCTGCTTTGATGAGGTTCCTGGAGTCACAAGGAAGGGAGGGAGAGAGGGACGGAGGGAGGGAGGGAGGGAGGGAGGGAGGGAGGGAGGGAGGGAGGGAAGGAGGGAGGGAGGGAGGGAAGGAAGTGAAGGGAGGAAGGGAGGTGGAGGTAGGAAGAGAGGAAGGGAGGTGGAGGGAGGAACATGGGATGAGTATTCTACTCCACCGGTGTGAGTCTCATGTAGGTGTGATAGATAGTGGTAATGGCAGCCCACAGAGTGAATGTTCTAAATGCCACAGAACTATGCACTCTGCATGATTTAAATGGTGAGTTTTATGTTTTGTATATGTTACTACAATACATTTTTAAAAACCTGCCTATAGTGAGACTTGATATATTCATACACACACACACACACACACACACACACAGACCTACCCGACCCCTGTCCTTTCTCCAGCAGGCCCCTTGCTTTCCTCTCTCTGTGAAGCAGGCTGGCCTGAGGCAGACACATCCAAGCTAATGGCCAGTTTTCCACGTGGGGTCTTCTGCAGCTCTAAGGGGCTAGTTCTCATCTCTTGCCACTCTTGGGTTTTCTTTTTTCCTGATCAAGACTGGAGTTGGCCACCCACCCAGATTTGAGGTGGTCACAGCTCATGCTCCTGGTGCTCAGAGACACAGACATGTCAGGGGTACAAGGAACTGGCTTCCCAGAGGACAGCTAGTCTCATCCATGTTTCAAACATAAAGTCGGCTTAGGCAGAAACTGTAACTGTATAATGGCATTTTAAGAAGTAAAGAGGACTCTGGGGATTATTTAGTCTAATGCCTTCATTTTTCAGATATAGGAAATGAGCCAAAAAAAGAAACGACTCCAGCAAGACAAACACTTATGTCCAGGGTAGAGCCCCGCTCAGTATGGTGCGTTTCCTCCTCTGCCTCCTGGGTTGGCATTTGGAGAGAGCTAGTATCCTGCTAAAGAATATGAAGAAGAGGTGGCTAACGGCAGATGTTTCCAAAAAGTTCCATGAAGTAGCCCATTAGTGAGCCCTGAAACACATGATCACTTGGCTTACATGATTAACTTGGGGATAAAAAAGCAGGAGTTTTGCAGACTATGAAATTTGGAATAAAAGCCTTTTGTGTAGAAAGAAAAATCAAGAAGAAAAGATGGCGAGGTGCAGGGGAGATGGCCATTGTGACTTGAGAAGTCCAGGCATTCAAAGCAGACCTTTACATGAGTGTGCGGGCTTGCATGCATGTGTGTGCATTTATACTTGTATGTTATCATACATATGCATGTGTATGTGTTGTGTGATCATGTCTCTATGGGAGTGTGTGTCTGTATGCATAGGCGCATGTATAGTCATGTATGCATATGAGCATGTATGTGTATGCTAGAAGCCATTAACAGTTGACTTTGGGCTATGTCTCTCTTCATGCTCCACCTTTTCTTTTGAGACAGGGTCTCTCGTTGAATCTGGGGCTCAGTTATTCAGTGAGACTAACTGGTCCGAGAGTTTGGGGATGCATCTGTCTCAGTCCACATAGCACTGGGACCTGCTTTTACATTCATCCCTTACATGGATGCTAGAAACCAAGCCCCATGCTTGTCCCCTACCTAAAAGAAGTCTTAAATTAAGGCCCACCTCTTGACCTTGGCCCAATGTCCTTTCAGATGTTAGCTTTGATATCTGTAAAGTAGGGGTGCTGGCTGGGGAGGGATGCTTAGTCCAGGGGACAGAGGCTTTTGAACTACTGGCAGAATCATGTCAGTGAGCTGGTTCAAAAATATTTCCTGGGCTGGAGAGATGGCTCAGCGGTTAAGAACACTGACTGCTCTTCTGAAGGTCTTGAGTTCAAATTCCAGCAACCACATGGTGGCTCACAACCATCCGTAACAAGATCTGACTCCCTCTTCTGGAGTGTCTGAAGGCAGCTACAGTGTACTTAGCTTATTTATTTATATAATAAATAAATAAATCTTTTTAAAAAATGAAATAAAAATATTTCCTAATTTCTCTTTGGAGAGTGTGACTCAAGTAAACTAAGAATGGGGTCCTGGGTTCTATTTGTTTTATTTTAAATTTGAATTATTTTAGTTCTTATTAATATTTAATTACAAACATTAGGTTCAGTCTTCAAAAGGAATAAAAATGTAGGCGTACATTGGACATTTCCTGCCAGTGTCGAATAAAAATGTAGTCGTACATTGGACATTTCCTGCCAGTGTCCATTGTATCTCAGCAGTCTTTCCCGGGACAAACCAGACTTTGTTTCTTGATGGCTCTCCATAGATGTTCTCTGAAGTCCCAAATATTTGTGCTACAGCTGGTCTTGAGACAGGCCCGGGGCCTGCTCTGCATAGCTCTCTGCCTGGCATGCCCCAGAAACCCAGTGTCCACGGGCTGACATCCTGCTGAAGATCAGCACTGCTCAGGGACCTGAGACCCACAGTTGTCTGCAGACCCAGTCCTCTTTCCTCCTGCAGAGGAAAGCAGGTTTCCTCTGGCCTGGAACCAAGCTGGGAAGGGCTCCTACACTCAGAGTTTGACAGCAGGGGTTTTGGAGTGTCTGGATGGATAACTGGAGATCCCTGGGTACTGTGTAGGAGGGAGGTTGGCTATGTAGAAGGTGTCTTTCCCCAGACCCCTGGGAAGATGGGAGTCCTGTAGTTTTGTCTCTTCCCCTCCTTCTGTCCTCTGTGGCAAGGGAAGTTGAGATGCAGAGATCGTTTCCAAAAGCTGACTGATTATTGTGAATCTGAAAGACCACCCCGATGCTAGGGGGCCAAAGCCTGCAACCCCTGGGACTAGAGCAGTAACAGCTTGCGCATCGTCTGTTAATGGTCCTAGCACTTCGTGTCTCCACATTCTCCTGCTCTTAGCTAATAAATAACAGTGAAGCCACACCAGGGGTCTGGCTTTTGGATAAATTATCTTTTCAGCACTTGGATCCTTTGACTTCATCACTGGGCTGCCTCTGGTATCCCATCCAGTTGGCTTGCCTGAGAGCTGGGCCTGAGTGTGGGCTTTCTGTGTGAGTGGAGGAAGAATCCCTTTGCATTGTGGAAAATCTAGAGGGCCCTGGGAATGGCCCAGTGCTGTGGGAGGGGCCCCTGCTAGGATCCAGGCACCTGGGTTCTGGTCCCAGCTGTGCGCTGACTCCACACTCTTGGCCATGCTTGGTGGCCTCAGGGCTGTGTTCTCTTCTCCGCATGTGTCCCTTGTGTTCACCAGAGTTCCTCATGTTACATCGCTATGCTTAAATCTCACCACTCCCCGGGGTGAGAGCTATGAGTAAGCCCATTTTATTGACAACAAATGAGATTGGAGAGGGTATTAGGACAACAAGACAGGAGCTGGAAAGCAGAGCTCTTCCTGACTGCAGGGCATCACCGGAAAGGATGGAGCCCCAACCCTCAGCCTCTGCCAGACCTCTCCCCAGAGGGCTCGCTTCCAAACACCTACTCTATCCAACAGGCCGATTCTTCCTCCACAATCCACGCCTGCTTCCAATCTGCTCGTTCTCTGTGATTGTTCCTTTCTCCCTTCTTTCAACAAAGATAGCACACATACCCTGTGTCTAGAGCCTGGCCTACTGGATGTGGGGACTGAGTGAGCAGAGTATTGGTCCTGCCCAGGCCCCTACTTCTGCTGTGACACAGGAAGCAAAACAAATCTCTGTAACATTCTGTAGTAATCCACCATCAGCCATAGGAAGAGCTGTCTAGGGAGGCAGAGGAAGACAGTGATAAATTTTGATAAGGGGGAAAAGAAGTGATGACATCTTGGAGAGAAATTTTATGGGGAGGGCGACATTTGAATTATTTAATACCTCCTTTGCTTCTGAAGGGATTTTAGAGGGAGAGGTGGAGGTCAGAGGTCACCGAGTGGGAACGTTGATTTACTGTGAAGCCGACTGCATACAAGGCTTTCCCTCCCCTGCTCCAGTGGCACACAGGTAGAAGAGTCACCGGCCTGTCTACAACTCAAATCCTGAGCCCTGGTGCTGACTCGCTCTGGCTCAGTAGCTTCTCAGAAGAAAAGGGGGAACTTGACAGAGATGACCGACTGAAGAAAACTCTACCTGTATGAAGTCTACTCAGAGAGGAGAGCCTCTGTCTGCCACCAAGGGCAGGTTCCCATGTGTGCTTTAGGAAAGCGGGAAGGTGCCGGCAGGGCTGCGAGACCCCATTCCATCCTGAACGGACTTTGCAAGGAGAGACACGGCTCCAGGGGGATAAGCTGAAAGTCAGGCTTGCTTCTTCACTCTGAGATCATAAGACAGGGAGGATTACCACAGTCTCCAGCGTCCCAGGTGGGCCCGTAGACTAGCGACTGCTCTGCTAAAGCCCCCAGGAGAGCAATAGGCTGGAAGAAGAAACCCAGGGCAGGAGCCACACAGCAATCAGCCTGAAGCCAAGGGCACAGGCGGTTGGGCGTGGGTAATGAGGGAAAGACAGTCCCAAAGACACTGGAGCATACAGGTACCAATGCCAGGAAAACAGAACTCCAGACTGCCAGAGGCATGCTTTCCACTCATGGACTGCTCGCACCCTCATTTCTCATGCTCCGATGCTGCACTGTCAGCGTGACTTAGCTTCTGTATCCAGGGGCTTGTGATTTGGTTGATCCTTCCCAGGTCTTTTTTTCTCAGGGTCCCACCCATTGCCATGTATCCAAAACCCAGATGAGAAAGAACGTCCTGGTTGAATTTGAGTCTCCTCTCCCTTCCCATCACAAAATTACCTGAGCTGTAAAATAACCATCTTTGCATTTGGCCGGGGTGGGGGAGATGTTAGTCAGAGATTGGGTGGTAATGAGAGTGGACCTGCAGGGAGACAGACATGCTTCAAAGCCAGGCTTTGCCATTCGTGTGGGCGGCTGACACTCTGCGATGCATAGTCCTCTCCTAAAAAAAAAAAAAAAAAAAAAAAAAAAAAAGGTGGAATAAGGGCAGAGAGATGGCTCGGTGGGTAGAGCATTTGCTGCTCAAGCGTGAGGACTGGAGCTCAGACCCCAGGCACCCACATTGATGCCCAGGGGAATACTGTAATCTCGGGGCTCTGGAGGAGAAAGGAACGGGGCCTCAGTGAGCTGTGGAGCTGGGCTAGCTGAAAGTTCTGGGCTCAAGGGAGAGGCCCTGCCTCAACATAGAAGGTGGAGAGTGACTGGGGAGATGCTTGAAGAAGACATGTGGGCTCCACATGCATATACATGCACAACAGCTCTCATGTACTCACAGACATACATGTACAACACACACACACAACAGCTCTATGTGCTCACAGACATACATGTACAACACACACACACACACAAAACAGCTCTCATGTGCTCACAGACATACATGTACAACACACACACGAATACATATTTTTAAATTAAAGAGAAAATGGAAGAGAAAAACAGCGCACACAGTATGCCCACTCTATAGGGATTGTTGATGAGGCACAAAGGACAGATATGAACTTGCATGAAGGACATTCAATAAACAGTCTTTGGACATATGAACTCAACACACCAGAATAAAATACTTGAAATATATGCAACATACAAAATCTACCTATCTAAGAATCAAGAGCTCCTACCAAATCAGTACAAAGCACCACACCAACAGAAAACGGAGCAGGTGATGTGAACAGGTGATCAGCAGGAGAGGGACAGCAATGCAGATCGTCACTGGGAAGGTGCCATCAGTGCTGCTTTAAATAACCTCTTGCGTGGTGGCTCTCTAGCAGGGTAGACTGCCCTTACTAACTCCTTTCCATGGGGGAGGAAAGGAGAATGGTGAGGTTTAAGATACTGTCAAGTAGAGGCATACGCATATGCACAGAGAGCAAGACCGAGCAAGACCCTGCTGGGCCAGAAAGGTACTCTAACACACCTGCACACACTGTGAAAAAATGAGAGCAGAGAAAGGCTTGGAAAGCAGCTCTTCAGATGCAACAGCCTGGCGTGGAAGTGAGGTGGCCAACGTCCGCTTGAGCTCTGTGGAGAAAGCTTCATTCTACCTTATGAACATTTCCTCAGATTCCCTTAAATGGATAAGTTACATGAAAAATACCAAGTATATCTAATAACTTATGTCATCTTGAGGGGAAGTCAGAGTTTGTGAGCCTGGACCCAAGCTACCTGGCTATGCACCTGCTCTAGCACCTCCTCTGAGTCCAGCCAAGCCATCTGTATTGGCTGGTTGTGTGTGAACTTGACCCAGGCTAGTCATCAGAGAGGATGGAGCCTCGGTTGAGGAAACGCCTCTATGAGATCCAGCTATAAGGCACTTTCTCAATTGGTGATCAGAGGGGGAGGGCTCAGCCCATTGTGGGTGGTGCCATCTCTGGGCTGGTAGTCCTGGGTTCTATAAGAAGGTAGGCTGAGCAAGCCATGGGGAGCAAGCCAGTAAGCAGCAACCCTCCATGGCTACATCATTAGCTCCTGCCTCCAGGTTCCAGCCCTGCTTGAGTTCCTGTCCTGACTCCCTCCAGTGATGGACTATGATCCAGAAATGCAAGCCAAATAAACTCCTTTCCAACCTACTTTTTGGTCATGGTGTTTTATCACAGCAATAGAAATGTTATCTAAGACACCATCTAAGGTCACTTTGCCTCAGCTTCCCCATCTTTCCTAAGGGCAATTGTGTGAACACATGAGCCTAGCATGTTAACAGTTGAGTGTCTGGCATATGGAAGGCCCCAGTGCTGTGATCCACATGATCATTTCCTCCTTCCTGTTGCAGGCCAGGAAATCAATGCATGTTAGAGTTGGGAAGGTCCACAGTTAGGCTGCTCTCGTCAATTGATAAAGAAATTAACAGCATGTTCAATGCTTGTCCCACGGAGGGTGAACTTTAGAGCCCAGATCCTGATTTGGTTACTGCTCTAACATGTGAGGGAGGTCAAGTTCTTCCATGTCCAGCAATCTCTAGCCCCCACTTCCCGTCAAAACACCTCAGTGTCTCGGTCTTCGCAGTCCTTTCACCAAGCCTCCGTAGGGGACATGAAAGTCCAATAGACTCCTCATGCGCAGCACAGATGTTCTGCTTAGGGGCAGAGAGAAGAAATAGTTCTGGGGTTGTCGACTCCCTTGCTCTTGTTCTCGGTTAGCACTCCAAGAACCTGATGCCTAATGATTGCCCTTCAAGTACTGCCACTTAGGGTCTCATCAGTCCCCAATACTTGCTAAGTCTGGTCATCCAAATGAGACTCAAATGAGAACACCTTGAGGAGTTTTCCCAAGAGTTTTGGAGATGATTTCTTTTTCTACTGAATCAAATGAACTTTTAGGAGCTAGAGAGATCAGATTAGGGGAACTGACTGCTCTTCCAGAGGGCCTACATTTGGCTCCCAGCACCCACGTGGCAGCTCATAACCATCAGTAACTGTAGTTCCAGGGCATCTGGCATCAAAGGTACTGCAGGCATGTGCACGGACATACATGCAGGCAAAATACCCAGATACAACAAAAAAACAAACAAACAAACAAAACATTAATGGCAACTTTTAAATTAATTTTTAAGAGGTAAGCAATTTAGGAGACAGGAAAGGTGGCTCAGAAGTTTAGCACATCCACTGCTCTTGCAGAGAACCAGAGTTCAGTTCCTGTCACCCACATCAGGTGGTTTACAACCACCTGTAACTCCAGCTTCAAGGGACCTGACGGCCTCTTCTATCCTCCTTTCGGGAACACGGCTGCTCGTGTCTCCAGCACTGTGTGTGCATCTGCCTAGCCCTGTGTGTTGATTGCTCTCTGTCCCCCTAACACCCACTGTCCATCAGCGAGCCCCTGTGAAGAGACCTGGGCATTCTCTAACCCCCAAGGCTTGGAGTGAGCCAGGTGTGTCCAGGGAGGCTTAAGTAGCCAGTTGTAAATGAGAGAAAATACTGGAAGAGCTTTAGTCTGCGGAGTCAGATGCCTGGAAGACAGACCCCTGCCTTGAACACCTCTGAGGAAGGCTGAGGTTTGGCTGAGGGAGCTGTGGGAACCGGGAGCACCTTCTCCTGAGAACATTTTAATGGACTCCCACCTTGAGGTACAGCAGGTGGTGACGTGCAAAGGACAAACTGAAAACAAAGAGATGCAAATGGGGCACAGTGGCTCAGTGCAGCCCACCCCAGGAGAGCCCCTGGGCAGGCCTGGCTTTGAAGGTGATGGATGGAGCTTGGACTCCCAGCTCAGTTGGCTTCAGACTCCCAACCACCTCCTGGAAGACTTAGGGTGGTCAGATTCTCACAGTCACACCAGCATCTTTGTTATTCTTCAGGCTGACCATCTTTTAGAGATAGCTGAGAGTGTGTCCGTGGAATGTCTTTGCTGTTACATGGCCGAAAGCTGTGGCAGGTCCTGAGCACCACTAACTAAGATTTAATAAGCTTGTTCCTGAAGTGAATTCTGGCTATGAGGTGTCTCCTGGCATCCCCAGCAGAGGCTCTAAAGTAATGAATCTGTCCAATCATGGTCTAGACTCTGTGAAGCCATGAACCAGAAAGTTTTCAGTTTGTAAGTTCACTGCCTCCGGTATTTTGTGATGGTTACAGAAAGCTGAGTAACATTAGGCACAGGGGAGACCGGGTCTATGCAGAGTAAAGCAATGACACCGTGCATTGTTCTCAGCTGCAGAGCATACCAGGCTTATGATACTGACTAGTGGAGCAGTTTGGAGACTGAGCAGAGGTCTTGACGTCCTCCAAAGAGAAACCTGGAATGTAAGCTGCTCACCTAGATACCTTCTCAGCCTCGAACACAGAAGCAGTAAAGAATCTCTTTTCAAACGGTCCAGTTTTGAGACTGTGGTGAGACTAGAGGCCCTGAACTGTGAAGTGCTGCTGTCCCTTGTCAGCACCGAGGAATCATGGGTAAGACACAGACCACTGCCGTTGGTTCAGTGTTTTCATCTCAGGTTTAGCCATTCCCAGTTGAAGAGGATTGTAGGAGGCACATTTAAGGTATGCAGTCGGTATCCCAGAGGTCAGAGCCAGCATGGCTATATGGCAGGACACAGGACACAACCTCTCTGGCATCTCGTCAGTCGACACAGGCTAAAATATCTATGACTCTTGAGGTTCGGAAGTGCTCTTTGCTGCTACTATATAAGTCCCTTCTCTCGGTGGCAGAAGCTGTGTCTGCTGGTCCACAGTTCACTGGTTTACCCTTTGGAGCTATTTGTAACAAGAAATCAAAGAGCTGAAGGAACAGTAGATGTGTGGCTATTTACCTAGTCTACTATAAAACAAAAAGGAAGACTAAGGTGGTAAAACTCCAGACCCTTCCCTCCTCTCCCCTCCCTCTCTTTCTTTCTTACCCTTCCTCTCCTCCCCTTCCCACCTACATCCTCTCCTCTTCTCTCCCTTCCCTTCCTAAACCTCAGTTGCTTCCTGTAACTAATTGGGAATCTTATATTGTGTTTGGATTTTTGTAATGCCTTTTCCACTTTCTGGAGATGAAGTAATTAAAATATTTTCGGCTGGAGATGTAATTTAGTTGATAAGAGCGCTCACCTAATGTGCACCTGGCTGGCCCTGGGTTTGGTCCCCAGAAGCGTATGAAAACAGGTATGATGGTGCGTTCCTATACTGCCAACATCTGGGAGCAGAGGCAGGAGGATTAGAAGTTCAATGTCAACCTCAGCTTCATAACTGAGTTTGAGGCTGGCCTAGAGTACATGAAATCCTGGTTCAGAGAAAATATTTAAACACACGTATGATCATAAAACAGGAAATCTCAAACATTTAATAATCCATATTAAAGGAAAAAATTGCTGTCCAGGGTCACCTGCTGATACCAGTTGGTCCAGCCAACACTTCTGAGGTGGATGCACCTGTCTGGCCTGCGACTTCTCCCTTCAGCAGCCTGCTGACCTATGACTCGGAGAACAGGCGAGGGTGTCTCTGAGCTGTTAACTTCAAGATACAGAGCTTTCCATTTAGACAGTGCGGGGCAGCTGAAGTATATGGTTTGGCCCCGAGACTCAGCCTGAGGAAAGCCCCAGGATTCGTGAGAGCAGCCCCGGCTGAGAGTGGTTCCAGTTGGTCACTCCTTTTCTCAGGTTCAACTGTATGACTCCAGGGTAATCTGTGACAAATGGCTTCCATGTGCTGAGGCTATGGAGTGTCCTCCTGTGCCAAGCTCCGGCTCTCAAAACGGCAAGCATCTTTTCACTCAGCTGTGGCCATACACCAGCATCATGCTGTTTCCACACACACTCTCTAGTTCCTCAGACAACTATGAAGGTATTATCTTAAATTGCAGCAGTGCAAGGTGAGGGGTGGGGTACAGGTAGACCCTAAAGCCTTCTGCGTTTCAGATTAAGCAGAACACTTGCAAAGCAAAGGTCTCCAAGCTCCCCTCAGACACACCAGATCAGTTTACCTATCTGGGAGTCTGGGGTAGCACTTTTTTATATTCCCCTTTGAGATCCACACGCTATCTGTGGCCATACCACCTTGAGCACAGCTCATATGATCTCAGAAACTAAGCCAGGCTTGAGCCTGGTTAGTGCTCAGATGGGAGACCCAAATGTCAGCTTCCCCAATGCCTGAGGTGGGTACTTGGAACGACCCACCAGACAATTGTTTCCTGACAATAACTTCCCTGAAAGGAGAGTGGTTGCATCTAGAACCCTGGCTTAGCCCAAGAACTGTTTCTAAGCATGGTCCCTCTGTGGAAGTTACTCATTTGAAATTGGCCAAGGCTATCACCATTGTTCTTAACCACACAAGTTAATCTCCAACTAAGTTCAGACTAGTCAAAGTGGCTTTAAGTCTGTTTCTATGTCCTGGTTACTCTCTGTGTTGGCTGATGGGGAAATGAAAGAACAGAATATAAAACAGTCAGTGGCGATTAGTAAGAGGGATAATGAAGGCCCCGTTGACAGCTTGGCTTCGGTGCCTGAATGCCTAACAGTGTACTTCCAAAATAGCTGCGGTTAACTCACAAACCTGGGGTAGGTTTTCATGAATAAATAGTGGAAACGCGCCTGTGTTTACCCAGTCGACGTTGCTTCTCTTTGATGGAAGGGATAGCAATAACTCCTGCTCTCCTGAGTCATGTGGTTTCTGGCACTGTCCTCCGATCTTCTCCCCTCGGCCAATGGAAAGCTTGGATCAAAGGAGGTGTGGAGGCCCCTGCCCCTGGACTCATCTCCCAGCAAAGATCTTGTTCAAACCTTGTGCTGACCCAGAATCTTCTCCAAGGCCCTTAAGGGTTCAGTTAAAGTGTTTGATTGAGTCAAAAATCTTCCATTAGATAACACAAACAGAAAGTGATGTTTTGCTTGCCTGAAGCCATTTTACTCACCACCCTGATCCCACCTCAGGAAGGGTCAGGGACCTCTGCGTGGCAGGAATGGCTGGCCCTGCATCTGCACACAGTCAAGTCTTGCAGAACCCAGTCAGTGAACAGAGAAAATGGGGAACCGTCTTGTAGACAAGACCAATTCCAACACAGAGACTCAGCCATCCTGTTAGAAAGATCTCTCTGCCTCCACCTCCTGAGTACTGAGAGTCAAGGCTTGCCCCAAACCTGGCTTGTTGTGACTGTTTAGGACTGGGAAAGGTGGAGAGCAGGGACCCAAGACCTCAGTTCCTGCCTGAATGCTGAGCTCTCAAAATCTGTGGGAGAATGGTGATGGGTGTTCGGGTGGACGGTGTGATGCAGAGAAGATAAGGTCTCTCACAAGGCACTTGCACAGTGCCTCCTGCTGGTGAGCACTTTGAGTTCACCTGTGACCCATGTCTATAGGACAGGAGCATGCCACTGTCCCTACTCCACAGAGGAAGAAGCTGAGCCTGGACCGGTCACCCACTGCTGGGAAATAGTGCAGGACAGCCTGGCAGGCCCACCCTAGCCTCTCAGAAACCTTCTTCAGTCTGCCTCCAAGACTTTGGGCTTGTTTCTCAGACTCTCCATGTGTGAATTCCAACTCTGAAAGCAGAACAATAAACAGCCTTCCTCCTGGACCTGCTAAAGGAAATAACGCACGGTAAGTTTGCACAGACTTGAGGATGTCTTAGCAAATATCAGCTCTCTTTGAGTTTCAATGTACCAGTTCACTTTGCTGTGTTACCATGTCCCCTGCTACTAGAGAGGTATTTTCCCAAGAGCCTATACTTAACCTAAAGCCATTTGATGAGTGGCTGCTTACTAACAAAAGGAAAGGGCAAAACAAAAACAAAACCAACCATCAAACAAACAAAAAACCAGGCATTTCACCAGGCCTAAGGTGTTATTCAACAGGCACAGCTTAAGTCCTGCCTTAGAATGCAAAACAAAAAGCGAGCATGAAGACATGTTCTTTGAAGATGCTCTTCCAGGTCCCCAGAACGGCTTGCTGTAAGTATTAGCTTGAAGGTGTTGACAGTCCTCTGTGTCTTTCAAGCAGACCAGCTCTTGGTCTAGGCAGTGGTTGGGGCTTTCGCTGTTTGGCAGTGACGTGGAAAGTACATCTAGAGCCACCACGGTGTTTCTGAGGTCTGTGTGATACCCACTTCCACACTGATGACAAGGCTGAGGACCAGGCAGTGTGTCTTCCAAGAAGCCACTGAGTGATGGACGTCCTTTCTCATAAATTCACATCTCTATGCCATGACCGTCCTGCACAAGGGGCTTCCGCATGTACTTCGAAGATGGGGGGAGGGGGTGAAAGGGTTGGAAGTATGGATGGATTACTTGAGGCGTTGTGGGTTGGGAAGGATATCTTAGGGGAAGTAATTGCAGAAGAAAGGGAGAGGACTCCCATTCTGTGTGGCTATGTGCAGTAAATGCTTGGCCAGTGATCTGTCCAGCTGGGGAAAGGCCAAGACTAATTTAACCTTTGGTCCAATGGCTGGGAGTCAGCTAGTTTCCTTCCCCTCTTACATCACTCCCAGAGATCCAGACAAAAATAACATGGTCCCGATTACATGACATTACAGGCTCTGAAAATCCACTAGGGAGGAGGGTGTTGAAATCCCTCAGAGGCAAATTAATCCTAGCAAAGCAACAGCTGGAAGATTGATGCGAAAGGAGGAACTGTAGCATATTGCTTCCAGGCTTGTGGGGAAGTTTATTCTAATCCAAGCAATTTCAAGAGGGGTTAAAAAGCACTAATTTGGAAGCATGTCCGTTACGTTAAGATGGGACCTAGTTCAGTGGTCCACATGCTGTCATCTGTTGGTCGGCACACTTTGAGCTTGAATTCCTGTGTCCTGGTGTTTATCTTGGTTGTTTAGTATTGAGATAGCTCACGCCATGGCCAGAGAGTTCACCATTGATGTGTTGGAATAGTGTCAGGCCTCTGTGGGCGATACAAGGTCCGAGGTCTGGCAGTCAGCTCTGCCTAGGCTGTTGACTGAACCCAGCAAATGGGAGCTGGGTACCTGTTCTTTCTCCTGGGGCTCATCTTGTCCAGAGTGGACACTTGAGCATTTCCTGTAAGCACAGCCTGGAGCCCCTGGAGGACAATTTGCAGAACCTGTACGCACCATTTACACTCACGAAGCAAAATATTTCCTCTCCCCAGGACACAGCAGTCCTCTGCACGCTGCCTGCTTTGCAATTGGATGTTTCTTAGAGACCCAACATGAACTCTAGACTAGAAGTGTCCCAGCTGGAGTGGAACTAAGCTGCAGGAAACACATACTTAGCATAAGAGAGAATCTATAGTGATAGTTATAGGCCTGGTCGCTGGGCCCTGGGCTGCCTGAATCCAAACTCTTAATATTCTCAGCACTGCCTCACAACCCTGGACAAGTCCTAGCTGTACTTCATGTTCTCATCTGGGAGGCAGAGATGAGAAAAGTAGGCACATCACTAAACGGCTGGAAGGGTGGATGGCTTTGTTGCCTGGTAAATAGTAAGGACAGATGGACAAAGCTGGCTGAGGAGATGGTTCATTGAGGCACATGAGGACCCGAGCTCGATCCCTGGAATCCTTAATTTACAAAGAGAAAGAAGGCAATGCATGCTAACACAGACTTGTAATACCAGAGCTCACTTCAGCTAGCCCAGCTGAAATGGCAAGCTGTCTACAAACAAACATGCTTGAACAACGATGTTCATAGTTGTCTTCTGTGTTCTTCAAGAACTGCTCTTACTGTCAGAACACAGTGGTCTTAGAAGTAGGTAGGGCAAACCTACTTCAGAAGCTGAGTGGTGACCAGTGCCCCAATGCAATCAATGTTCAGGACCAGATTCAGTTTTAGCCCTTTAAGTCATAACAGCAAAGACATCTGGAGACTTGAACATGTGTCTCATAGTGTCCCTAAACAGGTCAATGGCCTGGTGCCTCTAGCTCTGCCTTTCTCGGCTTTGTTCTTCTGTATCTGCAGCAACATTGCTATTCTCAGATCACCCTGGGGGCAGCAATTAGACTAGAGAAGAACTTCTCCATGTAGGACACGTAGAAGCATGTCCTGGGCTGGGCTGAGTGTCTTGTTGTCTATGGTCACACTACAGGTTGAGATGAGAACGAGATCCTGGGCTGAAGTTAGCACTTTTCCTCCCAGGCCCACAAGTCTGAGCCCTACCCAAGGCCTCTAACTCTTGACTCCTTCCCAGGGAACACTAAGACCCAAGTGCCTATAAAGACTCCCCTAGAGAATTTCTATTCAAAGCAGACCAATATTTAGGGAGAAACTAGTCATTCCTTGGAGATCCCGGGTCTGCTCTGAGATTCCTCTTGTAGCATATGATTTAAAAAATAAAACAAGCCAGGCGGTGGTGGCGCACGCCTTTAATCCTAGCACTTGGGAGGCAGAGGCAGGCAGATTTCTGAGTTTGAGGCCAGCCTGGTCTACAGAGTGAGTTCCAGGACAGCCAAGGCTATACAGAGAAACCCTGTCTCAGAAAAAAAAAAAAAAAGGAAAAAACCACCCATATACTTAAAATAAATAAATACATCTTTTAAAAAATAAATAAAGAAAACAAAATGAAAATGAGGGGCTGGAGCATAGCTCGTTTGGTAAGACTGAAGACTTGTAAGCTTGAAGACTTGAGTATGATCCCTAGAAAGCTGGGCTTGGTGACGGGGCCTGTAATCCCAGCACCAGGGAGGTGGAGACAGGTGGATCCCCAGGGCTCACTGGCCAGTCAGCCTAACATACTTAGTGTGCTGCAGGCCAATTAAAGACCCTGTCTTAAACAAACAAGGTTGAGTACCTCTGAGGAATGACAGCTGAGGCTGTCCTCTGGCCTCCAAATGTACACATTCCTCACGTGCATGTGCATCAGTACACACAAAAAATCTAAAAACACATATGAAATGAAGAATACAAATTGAGCCATTACCAGATACCCTGGTGCCAGTGCCTTCCACCTGACACGCACTGTGGCTCACTTGTCTGGTTGTGTTCTCGAGGCCTGGTTTTCAGGTTACTTAACACATCGGGACCATATTTCTGACTTCTCCATAAATCTTTTGCTAGTACAACGCATAACTAGTGGGACTTCAGGCCCAATCTTTTGACTCCCAGCCCAGGGTCTTTCAACTCCAGCATGAGAAGTTAGTAAGGAATCCAGTTTGGGATATGAGGAGGCTACAAAACTGGGGACTGTTCCAAATGGAGATTTCCCATGGGCAGGACAGGGCCAAGGCAGATGGTCACTCATCGACGCAATGAACAGTTGTTGGATGCCAACAAGGCAAGCCTTGCAGATTCCTGGAGAATAAGGCAGCCTCGGTCCCACCCTCATGGAACTAATACTTTTCCAGGAAATTCAAATAATAAACACAAAATTGCACAGATAATGATTAGTGCCACAGGGTCGAGCTCAAGGTGATGCGGGGAGGTCTGGTCTAGACATGAGAAGAGCTTAGTAAAATCTGTCATCAGCTTCCCACACCAGGGCCTAGTTAGTGTTATCTACCACCCTGCCTCACCAGCGTGGAAGAAAAGAATCCAGAGAATCCTTATACCTCTCACTGAATCCTTCAGTTCAGTCTCTCAAGTTCTTTCCCAACTGGGGCTGCATCTCCTCTAGCATCAGACCTTTTGGTTAGTCTACCACAGCGCCCTCTACTGGTTAATTCTCATTCACTTAGACTATGTTTCTCTGCACTCACTCACTCACTGCAGCTTACTTTCCATTCCTGATTATTCTACCCTTCACCACCCACCCTCCACTCCCTGCTTCCACGTCCTCTGTATCCCCACTAGACTCCTGCAGCCTCAGTGCCTTCCCTTGACTGTTAGAACTGAGCCACGCTCCAGACTCCGTGATGGTCAATCCTGACTGCCAACTTTAATGGGAACTAGAGAGGGAGAGACATGGCGGAGGCTTAAGACCCGCTTACACTGCAATGCGCCCTCTTCTGGCCTCTGAGGTGAGATGAGAAGGATCTGAGGGAGACTGGATCTGACTGAGAGAGCTTCCTGGCCCCAGGCTTCAGGGAAACCTTTGTGTGACTTTCCTGAAGTGACCCCCTGACAACCTAGATCCCAGTGACTCCCTCTGCCACATGATTTGTGTGGAAGTGGGGTGCCTGTGGGATTCCTGGTGTGCTCCTTTGCTTATGAAATGGCAGGTTCTCACTTCCTCTTCTGAGTAGTGTGCTCTCTCCAGTTGTGTTTGGGAACGTTACATAACTGCCCTTTCTTCTCTTTCTCATTCCCATCTCTTCCTGTAGAACGCCTTCTGGGTGAATACAGGGCTTTCAACAAAAACTATTTGTCAAGTACCTCTGCCTTGCAGTCAGAGCTTGCTGGGCATGATTCTCTGTAGATGTGGGGCCGACAAACAAGGAGAATTCCCCTTCCTTAAAGGGTTAGGCCTCTGAAATTCCTTCCTCCTGGAGAACCTCAGGTACAGATAGATAGGTATAATAGAACTACGCTAATAAAGAGTAATTCAAAACACCGTGCTCAGCTCATTAAGGAACAGCAAAAGAGTGCCAGCTGACTCAGTTGTCCTAGCTGGCACAAACAAGTCTTGCTTCTCTCTCCTTCCCTCCTTCCTACCTAGGCAGTTTAGCCACACCCATCTTTCTCTTGGCCCCTCCTCTCTCCAGCCTCCTCTCTCTCTCTCTCTCTCTCTCTCTCTCTCTCTCTCTCTCTCTCTCTCTCTCTCTCTCTCTCTCTCCTTGTCACCATTTGTTCACCGTCACCCTCCTCTGTGCCTGGCTGAGGCTGGAAGCACGTCAGGAATTTTTAATTGGAAATACCATGAGAACTGTTATCACCACAGTTTCACCAGGGAGAGATCCAGGCCTCGGGGGCCGATGATGGGTGATTCCCTCAGGCGGGCGAAGTTTAATATCTTACCTAGGTTAACCAGGGCAGTTGGCTCTAGGAGCCAAGGCCCCGAGTGGAATGTGAGAAATGAAGTCCAGTCTGACAGGAAGGAGGGTGGGTGTGCTGAATAACCCAAAATTCCTATAAAGTCTGAAGAGGTGGGAGAAACAGACAGAGCAGGAAATCAATTAGAAGGGAAAGGAGCTGGGATTCCACCTCTCTCTCTCTCTCTCTCTCTCTCTCTCTCTCTCTCTCTCTCTCCAACTGCCCACATAAAAATGACTGTGAGGGAAAGCAGGTACCACCTGGAGCTGGGAGACAGCCCCCCAGCGCCTCCTCCTTCCCTGCCTGGAGTGGCTCAGGCCTCCCTCTGTTCTCACAGCTGTCCAGCCCTGGGTCAGATGAGCTCAGCCTCTTCTGATCTCCTCCCCTGTGAGGTCACCAGCTCCCCAAGCTCCACCGGCCTTCTCCCAGGGCTCGGGCAATTTTCCCATCTGCCAGGGCCTCAGGAACAGGGTAGGGCTAGGGGAGCCGAGGATGAAGGCTGAGGATGAGGTATGCTGGCAGCGGGTGGGCTGGCCCGGCTATCATGGAGCCATATCTGAATCAGATGGTCCTATCTTCAGCTATGGGGAGCAGAGAAGGTACAAGGTGAGAGGAAGCATCAGAGAGAGGGGCCAAGGTCTGTGATCCTCATAGTCTCACCTACCAGAACTGGAAGAGATCGGAAATCAGCCCTACTCTGCCTCCCAGGCTCTTCAGCCTGGGCCCTGGATTGGAGTTGGACAAGCAATATTCCAACTCCCTTCAAACCCATAAACTCCCAGTTTGTCTGCCTCCCACAAGAAGGCCCTGAGCAAGACTTTGAGAAAAGGATTCTACTTCTGACAAACGTAATCTAGTTCAAGCTGCTTGTGTTTATTTATGAGCAAACACAGTCCCACAAAGGTTAAGTGGTGAGTCAAAAGAATATAGCAATAACTAGGTAGTTGCACTACCTTGTCTTCATATCCTCAACTGACTTTTCTTATGACTGAAGTGAGGAAGAGGAGGAGGGGGAAGAAGAGGAGGAGGAAGAGGAAAGGAGGAGGGGAGCAGCCACAGCATGCGTCAGGCTTACTGAAGGAGAAAATTATATTTATCCTTCCTTACTACTCTCGCAGCTCAAGTTATTCAAGCAAGACTTGAGACCCAGAAGGTCGGTGTGGTTCTCAGAGGCCTAAATGACATTACGTCCTTTCAGATCTAGAGCAACACGTTTTTAAGATAAAATACCATGAATCTGTGATTGTTCCTCTCCAAGTTGTTGGGATGACAAAGTCACTTTTACTACCAAACAGATACAGCTTCCAGCTTTATAAACATAGCTACAAGAATCAGTAAATCATTAAAATAACATTTAAAAGGAAAGGAGGATAAAGAACAGAGAAAGAAAGGGAGTGAGGGAGGGAGGAAGAGAAGGGAGGAAGGAAGGAAGGAAGGAAGGAAGGAAGGAAGGAAGGAAGGAAGGAAGAAGAGAGAAGAGGGAGATAGTCATATTTGCCAACTAGAATGGGTGGTCCTCTTATTCCTGAGGACTAATTAGAAAACTTTGAGACCAAGGCAGACATTTTTTAGCTGCCCCCGTGCTATGTCAAAGGGAAACTCTGAGTTCTTACAGGGCATTTTCCTCTGAAAATTTTCTAAACAAAGACAAAAGTAATGAAGGCTACATAAAGCTATGAGGAACTATGAAAGGGGTTGTCATCTGGACAAGGAGGTGGTAGGGGTTGGGGTGCTGTCAGAGATGCAGCCAGTGTGTGGCTGGGAATGGTGACTGACTGGTCCTGGGACCCCTCCTCCCCAGACAGTCCTCACCCAGTCCCAACATGAGCAACTAGGCTAGCACATGGTGTTTTCTTTTTCCTGAAATAAAACATCATCACCTGGACTTAGCTTAAGTAACTGTGAACTTGTAAAAGTCTGTTTGTCCTTCCCCAGAGACCCATTCAAGTGGTTTTTCAGATGAATTTGTTCATGCCAACACTTTTCAGTGCTTCTCTAATTGTTTCTCACAGGCCCGTGGTAGAGAAGGATTATTCCTGCTCCCTCTCCTCAGCCCTGGTGCAGGTGAATAAATCAAGGCCCATAAAAGAGGTGCTGTGCTGTGCTGTGCTGTGCTGTCCTGTGCTGTGCTGTGCTGTGCTGTGCTGTGCTGTGCTGTGCTGTGCTGTGCTGTGCTGTGCTGTGCTGTGCTGTCCTGTGCTGTCCTGTGCTGTGCTGTGCTGTGCTGTGCTGTGCTGTGCTGTGCTGTGCTGTGCTGTGCTGTCCTGTGCTGTCCTGTGCTGTCCTGTGCTGTCCTGTGCTGTGCTGTGCTGCAATGCTGTGCTGTCCTGTGCTGTCCTGTGCTGTGCTGTGCTGTCCTGTGCTGTCCTGTGCTGTGCTGTGCTGTGCTGTGCTGTGCTGTGCTGTGCTGTGCTGTGCTGTGCTGTGCTGTGCGAGGCAGGAGCCTCCTCAGAGGCATCCTCCCAGTGCTGGGACACCCGCCGGTGGGTGGGTGGGTGTGTTCCAAGACAGAGCAGCTTGCAGGCCTCCCAGCTGAGCTGTGCCTGTAGACCCAGGTGCCTGTTTGGTTTGGCCATGGCAAGCAGTATCCTGTTGATAGCCATTAAGTGCTTTCACAGCTTGTCAGGGAGTGCACACATTGGAGTTTTTAAACTACTTCAGGGGCTGACGCGGTGACTCAGCAGATGAAAGTGTTTGTCCTACAGGTCTGAAGACCTGAGTTTGATCCCCAGAACCCATGTGATAATGAAATACACACTCTCTCTCTCTCTCTCTCTCTCTCTCTCTCTCTCTCTCTCACACACATACACTCATACACACAGCAATTATTACAAGTTATATATCATATAATAATGTACTATGTAAGCATATGCTAACATAAATATTACTAAATGTATAAATATGAATGTTGTATGAACAAAGTGTACTAATCCAGTATGTACGTATACATACACATCAGTATATCAGTATACACATATGAATTACACTAAACATTAAACAAACATCTAGCACTGCATGCAGAGCTGTTTCTGGAGCTTTGTACATGTGCTGGGGTCACAAAGCTGAGGGGGACATGCAGGGTGGATGTGGGCTAGGAGATGAGAGTCAGATGTGTCACTCAAGGAGCAGAACATTGAGTCACCGCTGCTTTCTCTCTGTGGTTGAACTAGCCCTTCCCAGAGCGGCTGCTTCCAAGTCCTCTGCCACCAGCAACAGTGACCCGAGAGGGCAGTAATAAGGAGTTCTACAGAGCAGAGGAACTGAGCAGAGGATGTGTCCCTCCATCCCTCCATGCCATTTCTCCTCTGTAATAGATGATGGAGGACCTTTTCTTCTTGAGCATGGGTAGTCTGGAACCAGGTGCGGGGATAGGGCTGGAGAGAGGAAGTCATGGCTGTCAAGAGCTGGGTGCATCAGAAATGGAAGGGATCCCTAGCTGGCTCTGAAGCCAGTGTGTCCTGTGATGATAGACTGAGGAAGGGAGTCCGCATCTGACATAGGAAGCTGGGGCTGGATCTTCGGGATGGTCCCGAGGGAGACAGTTCAAGGGGCTGAGGGAGTGTAGATTCACAGTGAGAGGAAGGTTGGAGATGAGGGGCTCAGGTTCATTTTATGTCTGCCTCTCTTCATACAATGTGGAAGAGCCACCTCTACCTGAACAAGTCCTCTCTAGTGAAACACAAAACCCCACTCCCGAGACTAGAGTCCTTTCTACCCTAAATCCCGGTTCTCTTCAGAATCTGGAATGAAAGGACAACGGTACCTGAGCTCAGGCAGGAATGAAGACACACCAGCTGATTCTGATCCAGGAGCATGTCTTGGAGAACAAGGAGACTTTGCCTGGAAGTAGGAGATGTGGGTGTTGGCCCTACAATGGTCCTGAACTTAGCAAGAATGTGGGCAAATCATGTCACATCTGTGGATTCTTTCTTACAAAACTTAAGGCAGAAAAAAAACATGATGTCCCTGGTTGAAGAGGTGAAGGCTCATGAATCTTCCCCAGCCACAGTACCCTGGTTTTGGTCTGACTATCTTCTCCAAACTTGATGTTGAAATCTGACTGCCATCTTGGCAATTGTTGGGAGGTGGAACCTTCAGTTGGTCACTATGAAGGATCCAGTCCCATGGTGGACCAGTGCCTTTAGAGAAAAGGCAGGTGCAGCCTCTTTTATGTGTGTATTAAAATGTCTGTGCCAGTTTGTGTGGCAGGTACAATGTGTGCAGGTGTACACGTGCATGCATGTGCATCTGTGTGTATGTGTGTGAAGAGGCCAGAAGACAACCTCCCGTGCCATGCATGCCACAGAAGCTAGCTATCTGCCTTGCTTTTTGAGGCAGGGTCTCTCAATGGCCAATGAGGATAGGCTGGCTGGCTAGGAAGCCCCAGCTTCTTACACTGACAGTACGGCCAGTTCTGCCCTACAGTTTCCAGAGGAATGCTAAGACTTCCTTGGGGCAGCCTCCTTGCCTTTCTGCTCACATTCTTTCACTTCCCCAGGCTCCACTTTCTATTACCCACAATGCCACTGTGCTGCCTTTCCCTAGTCCATGATGCTCAGAGACTGACTGGACTGTGAATGGGTTCAAGTGTGTAGGATCCCCAGGTTGCTTCCTAGCCGACAGAGGTGGCTTTGGTTTTGCTGTTCTTTCCCTGGGTTTTTTTTTTTCTTCCCTTGTTTCCTGCTGGCTTTAATTAAGCCTGTGGAGTCTCCCCCAGGGCTGGCCCTCATGAAATGAGGTGACCCAGCTCACCAGGGCTGCTCCCCAGAGGCCCCTCAGCTCCAGGCTTATCACAACAATTTCTGCTTCACATTTTCCACAGAACATTGCAACCTGAACAGGAAAATGTAGCTTGTAAGTGCAGGAGCCAGCCAGGGCACAGGATCCCAAACAGGAAGACTCCGGATGCTCTTGCTGCCCAAGGGGCTCAGCCTGCAAAGCGGCTGCCAGGGAGGGACGGAGCTTCTCTATACCAAGGAAAATGGCTCCTGGGCAGAGACACAGAGGCCAAGCCATAGTTAGCACAGCTTTGCAACTGGGCCACCACCTGTCCATGGGTGCCTAGCTATGGGGGGGGGGGGAGGGGGGACCAACTTAATGCTAACTCTGCTTTCAGGGCCAGGATTCAAGGGCCGTGACAACTTTCTCTCTCTCTCATGTTCTGAGGTTATAACCAAAAACTCTAATACAGATCTTTGGGAAAATAACCTCCTAAAGAGCACATGAGAGTGGTAATATTATTCAGAGTAAGATACGTTGTATTGTAATGACAAACAACCCCACAGGTCAGTGGCTTGACAGGTCAGAGTCTCATAAAAACCTGAGGTATACCGTTCCCAAAAAAGAACACCTCAGGTTCACCCCTGGCCTGGCCTTCACACACATGTGCCCACACATACATGTGCATACACACACATGTGCCCACACATACATGTGCATACACACACATGTGTACACACATACCTATGCACACACACATGTGTACACACATACCTATGCACACACATGTGTACACACATACCTATGCACATACATATAAATACACACATATGCACACACTTAAATATGCATACACACACACATGAGTTATAACATACAATAAGTCAGTCCTTGCCAATGCACAGTCCTGTAAATCCTGCCAAACACACCCGGTTTGATAACCAGCATCATAATTTGGATATAAACACTTGCAGCACTCCAAAGATTCTTCATGGTCTAGTGTAGTGGACTCCTGCCCAACTTTGGCTCCTGATCTGTTTCCTGTTTTTATAATCTGCATTGTAAGAATGTCATATGTTGAATCATGCACATATAGCATTTAATTTGGGCATGCTACACTTCATGTTTCTCGGCCACATTGTCGTATGTGTTTGTGGCTCTATGCAGTCATTACACAGTAGTGGCACCATGGACACACCCAGTCTGCTCACTGGTTCCATTCTAATATTTATCAGTGTTGTAGAAATCGTCTATAAACATTTTTGTGTGAATGGGTAAAGATCCAGGAAAGAGGTTGGTGGGCAGCATGTTCGACATTTTAGAAAATTGTCAGCTTCTTCTGCAAGGCAGCCAGACCACTTTGCACTCCTGTGAGTGTGTGAGAATTTTAGTGGCTCAGCATCTTGGCCAGAATTTCTTTCTGTAGGCTTTCGATGCTATTAGTCTCTTTAACAGTGGTCTTCAAATGGTCAATAATGTCCAGCACCTTTTTATGAATTATTGTACCTGGTGAGCCTTGCTGGCCAAGTGTCTTTTCAAATCATCTTTCTAATATTTTTTTAGGTTTTTTATTGTTTGCTTTTAAATTTTTATTAAATTGATTTATTTTTGGAGGCCAGAGTACAACATTTCCAACTTGTGGCTCCGAGGAATCAAACTCAGGCCATTAAACCTGGCAGCAAACACCTTTACCTACTTGGCCAATCTCATGGACTCATTATTATGAGAGTTTGACAGTTCTTTCTGTGTATATCAGATATGTGCTTTACAAATATTTCCCCTCAATTTCTAATGCATATTTTCATTCTGTTGACAGTGCACTTCAAAAAGACAGTATTTAATTCTAGCATTTCTGGTTTATCAGTTTTGTTTTGTTTTTTTTAACCTTGGTTGTGCTTTTTGGTGTTTTATGTAAGAAAGTCAAGTTATCAAGAGTTTTTCTCAGATTTTCTTTCTGAAAGTTTTGTATGAGGTATTACACTTCTATTACCAAATTTGAATTAATTTTTGCACATTCTAGAAAATGTGGGTTGAGTTTTATTTTTTCCATCTGATACATTTACATTTGTTTGCAATATTTAATCATCCTTGAACTTCCAATAAAAGTCAATGGACAAGAGTATGTAGGTCTATTTACGTCATCTCTGTTCATTTCCATGGATCTATCGGGCTGTTCTTTCATTGAGAACATATCTTCATGATTGCTGTAATTTTGTTTTTTGTTTTTGTTTTGTTTTGTTTTGGTTTTGGTTTTTTTGGTTTTTGGTTTTTTGGTTTTTCGAGACAGGGTTTCTCTGTATAGCCCTGGCTGTCCTGGAACTCACTTTGTAGACCAGGCTGGCCTTGAACTCAGAAATCCGCCTGCCTCTGCCTCCCGAGTGCTGGGATTAAAGGCGTGCGCCACCACGCCCGGCTGATTGCTGTAATTTTATGCAAAGTCTTTATTTCAAGATTGTTCTTCTTTTTAAAAACTTTTGATTATTCTAGTTATTTTGTCTTTCCATAAAAATGAAAATGATTTGTCCATTTATACACACACACACCACACTGCTGAGGGAGATTCTTATTAGAATTGCCCTTGACCTAGAGATCTGCCTGGTTAATTAACACATGTACAATATTGACTTTTCTAGTCATGAGCATGGTGTGGCTTTCTATTTAGGACTTCTTTGATTCCTCTTATCAGTGTTCTATTGTTTTAGGAATGAGTTGGAGCTTTCGTATGTTTGCACACATAGATATTACACATGTAATATGACACCCATAACTATGTATTCTCATGATGCTATTATATCATTTAGTTAGCCTTATGGCTTTAAAAATTCCAACCTAGACTCCTGAATAACTGTGTTATCTGAAATAAGGCTCCCTGTCTAGACTCCTTGTATTCATTCTTTTGCTTCATTGCTCTTCCAGTACAATTTGAACAGGATTGTTAAGAGCAGACATACACACCTCATTCCTAGTCTAGTCTTTCTGTGTGGTGGAATTCCATAGGTAGCCTTTGTCAAGTGAAGGGAATTACTTTTTATTTCAGTTCACTGCCAATATTTATCATAGATGTATTTTCTCAATTACTGATATATATGATCATACTTTTAATCTTTTATTCTATTATTAAGGTTAGTTGCACTGACTTTAAAACTTTAAACCTACCAATATTCCTGGAAAGACGACTGGTACTACATGATACCTTATACTCTGTATATATTCTGGAACCTCACTCATTAAATGTTTTAAGGCTTTCACACCTCTGTTCATGATAGAATCATGATTATATTAGATTTAATATATAATATAAATTTTATTTCCTTTTTATAGTTCTATCAGAATAACATTGCTCTCATTTGTTGAGCTGGAAAGTATTCTCTTTGATGTTCTTGAAAAATTAATACTATATATAGCCTTTAAATTATTTCTTCTTTAATTATCAGGTGGAACTCAGCACTGAACACACATGATCCTGGAGGTATTTGCTTTTGTAATGAGAAGGCTTGGGAATATAAATTCAGTTTCTCTTAAATACCTGAGATGTTCATGCTTTCTGCTTTATCTTGGGTGAATTTGGCTACAGGATTCCATAAGAAGTTAGCTCATTTCCCCGGATTTTTCAGATGTATTAGAATAAATTTGTTCAAATATTTTTACTGTCTTTTTAATGTTTTAAGGCCTGTAGTGACGGTGCCCTCTTCATTCCTGATATTCTCATTGTGTAGAATCACGTTACAAATCAGTCTTGGTAGATGTTTATTAATTTTATAGAGTTCAACAACCAACTTTTGTTTCATTGATTGTCTATCTGCTTTGTCTCTTTTCTATGTTATAATTATATTTTTTGCTTTTACACTTATTATTGTTAATCTTTTCTCTTCCTCTATTGCCTCAGTATGGAAGCTTAGCTTGTTCCTCTGAGTAGGTTCTTTTACTGTATGCATAATAGTTCACATAAATTAGCTAAGCAATGATTTAGCTGCCATTCACAATCCTGATACACTGTGGTTTTGTTTCCATTTGGTTCAAATTTTGATCTCCTTTTTAATTTGCTTTTATTTCTGGACCCATGGACAACCTTGACGTACATTATTTAATTTCCAAATGCTTTTTGGATTTTCTACTTAAATGCTATTTCTCCTTAATTTAATTTTGATTGGAGGACAAATTTTACAGTGTTTTAGTTATTAAACTTATTGAAACATTTAATAACCCAGGATGTGATCTTTCTTGGCAAGCATTCCACGTGCACACACTTGAACCCATTGTACACAATGCTGTTGTTGATGGATTCAGTGACTACATACAGAACATATGCAGGTAACCAAAGCCTGAAATTATGTAAGGGCAGACTTTCCCAGACTATAGCTATAAATGATGAACATCATCGTGTCTATTATAGTTCAGGGAAAGGAGTAAGAATTCAGGAAAGTCGTAGTGAATTCGAGACTGTGGCTCTCATGGATTGAGCACCTATAGACTATCATACTGAATCCCCATGGCATTCTTGCAGGGTAAGAATAGCTAACCTGCTTGTGTTGATAAAGTTACTCAGACAATATTTAAAGGAAATGTTAGGGTAGAAATCTAAACCATAGAACCAGAAAAGGTGGAGGAGGAAGAGGAGGAGGAAGAAAGGAAGAGGAAGGGGAGGAGGAAGAGAGGGAGAGGGAAGAGGGAAGAGGGAAGAGGGAAGAGGGAAGAGGGAAGAGGGAAGAGGGAAGAGGGAAGAGGGAAGAGGGAAGAGGGAAGAGGGAAGAGGGAAGAGGGAAGAGGGAAGAGGGAAGAGGGAAGAGGGAAGAGGGAAGAGGGAAGAGGGAAGAGGGAAGAGGGAAGAGGGAAGAGGGAAGAGGGAAGAGGGAAGAGGGAAGAGGGAAGAGGGAAGAGGGAAGAGGGAAGAGGGAAGAGGGAAGAGGGAAGAGGGAAGAGGGAAGAGGGAAGAGGGAAGAGGGAAGAGGGAAGAGGGAAGAGGGAAGAGGGAAGAGGGAAGAGGGAAGAGGGAAGAGGGAAGGAGAAGGAGAAGGAGAAGGAGAAGGAGAAGAAGAAGAAGAAGAAGAAGAAGAAGAAGAAGAAGAAGAAGAAGAAGAAGAAGAAGAAACAACTAACAACTCTAGAACATACTTAGTACTTGGGACGTGGAGAAAGGACAAAGCCTGGAGTCATGAATATGTCCTCAGGCAGGACATGTTACCTCTCATCTATACTGTGGCAATGGCATTTTCCTAACTCATGATTACAACAGGGCTGGACTGAGATGAACTATGAGAAAATACCTTAGAAGCCTAAGTGCTAATTAAATGGCACTGTCATCACTCTAATCAGACACACCCACAGAGGACATAGAGACAAGGCTGCACAAGAACAGGCAAGAACATATTGATCTCAACTCTGCAAAAAACGGACATCTGAGGGTAACTCAGTTCCTAAATCATGTGAGCACCCGCGATTGTAATGTTAATGACTTGCTTTTTGACTCTTGAGAGAGGCTAATTCAGGGTATGTGAAAGAATAGATTGTGCTATTGAATAGACAGTAACTTCATGTGACATCACTTAAGGGTGTGGTTTGTGCTGAAAAGTCTTAATGAGTTTAAAAAGTTCACAGTACAGGCCATTATCAAGAGATGCACACCCCTAAGCTTTTCAAGATTGGAATTAAGCTTCCCCCACGCTCTTCAAGTTGATGTATAAAACGGGAATCTGGGCTGTATGGACAGAACCTTCACTAGACAGACAGAATCATGCTATAGATGCTAAATCAACCCAGATTCTCTTATAGGACCATTGATGGCATGCCATTATAGGAATGTATGTGGGGCAAGATTCCCTAGGACCAGTTTCTCTGCTCAAAACAAAACAAAACAAAACTGGTCTGTGCATAGATTCTTGTTGACTTCATTTGATAACCCTTTCTAGCCTTCCAAGTTCAAAGCCACACTAGAGACCTTGACATCTCCCAAAACAGTTTAAGCTCCAACTTCACAAACCCCAGTGCCTGTGAGTCTGTCTGTGCTATCCTCACCTCCTGAAAGTCTGTAGCTCTCACTTCTTCCAGCACCCATGCCTCTGAGTCTCTTCTGACTGGTCCCCCCCCCCCCAGTCCTAACTTCAATTTTTGTCCCTCTTCTTTCTCCAAATCTTCCTCAATCTTTAAATCTCTCAACCAGCCCAGATTCCATTCCTATGCCTGACTGATGCTAGACCATGAACATGGGTGAGTCTCTCCTCACTTTGTGTCAGCTGTGTAAGCCACCTCCTCTGCCCAGCAGTGCTGTGCTCTCTCCCTCTCCCTCTCCCTCTCCCTCTCCCTCTCCCTCTCCCTCTCCCTCTCCCTCTCCCTCTCCCTCTCCCTCTCCCTCTCCCTCTCCCTCTCTCTCTCCCCCTCTCTCCCCCCCTCTCTTCTCCCCTCTCCCTTTCCGTCCCTTTCTCTCTCTCCTCCCTCCCTACACACACACACACACACACACACACACACACACACACACACACACACACACACACATTCACTCAGAGCAGCCTCTGAAAGCCCTCTGCTATTATCTATTCTGAGACTACCAACTTCTGCCTCTTTTTCTTAGCAGATGACTTGACCACCAAGTAGGGTCTCTTGACTCCCACCCAGAAGTCAGATCCATCTATTGCTCCCTTCTCTTTTTTCTCTGAGGAGGTGACACCCTTTGGTACCTAGAACTAATCCTCTACCAGAGCTCTGTACCACAGACCCTTCTCCCTCCTCCAGGTCCCCTCTGTGATGATTTTCCCTCTTTACCTTTTTCTTCTTCTTTTCCTTTCTCTTCTTTCCTTTCCTTTCCTTTCCTTTCCTTTCCTTTCCTTTTCTTTTCTTTTCTTTTCTTTTCTTGTTTTGTCAACATTATCCCCTTTACTGCCCCTCTGTTCTCTCCCCCATAAACACATTTGGCAAGGCAGTCGGCTATCTTCTTTATTAAAATCAACCACACTTCCTCTCTTGGCTCTTGAATGTCTTTTAACTGTTGTGTGGATTCTCATGTCTGCACCACAAATGTTCTTTTCCTTGTTCCTTATCCTCACCATGTCTGCACTGTAACCTTCTACTTGTTTCACAAAGACTTCGTGACGTACAGGGATGCTAGCTGTTTATCTACTAGTCCTGGTTTCTGATGTCATCGAGGTTTGTCTAAAGCCAGAAAGAGCCTCAAGAAGTAACTTCAAAATCTCACCTTCAACTTCTTTATCCATACAACATAGTAAGTCTTCAGCTTCCTTGCCCATGAAACGCATTATCTCTCTTGCACTAGGCATTGATCTCATGGCTTCTGCATAGAGAGGGAAGGGAAGGGCTTGATTCATTCCATCAAGCCTCTCAAAAGCCCTATGTGGAAGCTCCTTACCATTCTCATCTTAATCTGAAGCACGGAGAGACTGGACGGTTTGTCCGAGGCCACACAGCTGGTCAGCACAGAGACATATGATGAATCCACAGACCCAGATTTGATAGCCTCAACATTGCCCTCTCTCCTCGATGGAAACACCAGGATTCATTTTAGCTTCCACTGCTAAGAATCAGAATAGTGACATTCAGAATGGAGCTCTGGACTCTAGAAACTAATCCTCCAATGTGGGAAGATGCAGCCTGCCTGCCCTCCCTCTCCTCAGAGAGCTTCCCCTTCTCTGCCACGGCTCCAGGCCAAGGCCCAGGAGCCATATGGCAGGTGTTGTCCCTGCCTAGCATCTCCTGAGTCTCTTCACCCTAGGAACCCCAGGGATGGCAGGTCAGTTCTTGAACCCCTGAAATCTCCCAAACCATTCAGTCTTCAATTTAGGGACTCACACCCTTCCTAGGAATGCACTAGCTAAAGGTTAATGGAACTAACGAATAGGGAGACCAGAGCCCCATGTTGCTGTGAGTTCAACCAACCTTTAATCCCTGAGTCTCAGGGCTATGAGGATAACTTACTTACCCTGGTTGCCAGGGGGTGGAAGGACATCATGAGACAATGAATAGAGGAGCTTGTGCAACAAATGTAAGCCACATTTGTGAATATATACATGTATTTATATGATACATGCACTATATATATCATAGGCCTTCTCTTCTTTCTTGAGGAAAATGTTTTAGAAAGATCCAACCTTGAAACAGAAGCCCAACAGGACCTTTGTAATATTTGTGCCTGGAGTATTCCAAAACAAAGTATTTAACCTAAAGCAGAGGGATCACCAAGAATACTCCTAGGGTCCCTTCCTGAACCTCAGGAGTGAGGACTGGAATGCAGGACACGCTATGAAGGAAGCCCTGTTCACACCTGTCCAGTCTTGAGCCTGGCTGCTAAGCGGTGAGACTTCCGGGAGGAAACCGGAAATGGCTTGCCGTTTTTTCTTTCTCTCCCTCTGCTGTGCACCCTGACTCCAGGTGTTGAGGCAGATGCTCAGGTTTCACAAAATGGGTCTTATGAGGTAGGAGGGCTCCCTGGCCTTGTGAGCCCTTTGTGTCCCAGGCCTGCTACATCTTACCAATCGCTTCCTGCTTTTTCCTCCTGATTTAATACCCCCTTGCCTCTAGCGCTGTAAAAGCTTGGCAGGCCCTGAAGCCAAGAGTATTTGAGTTGAATACACAGTTTAACATGGTTTTCTTTCTTTTCTTTTTTCTTTTTCTTTTCTTTGTCTGCTTGTTTCTGTCCCAATTTAGAGAAAGGGGAGCTCCAGTATGGAGCTGGCATCTGGGAAGTCATGGTAGTTTCGCTGTTGCTCCAGGAAGAGCTGCTATTATTAATATTATTATTAATGTCATCATCAAACACAGCACCTTCATTATCATCATTATTATTGCATATGTGTGCACTCATGTATATATAGAGGTGTGTGTGCTTGTGTATGTACATGTGTGTAAGCGCGCATGCATGCACCCAGAGGACTACCTTGGATATCACCCTCAAAAATACCGCCCATCTCCTTTGGGACAGGGTTTCTTTCTTGCCTGGAACTTGCCAATTAAGTGAGGTCAGCTGGCCGCTGGAGTCTCTGAGACCCTCTGCCTCTGCCAACCAGACCTGGCATTTATAGCATATGCCTCTATGCCTGGCATTGGTTACATGGGCTTGAACTCAGGTCCTTTTGCTTGCCAGTCAAGCACTCTGCTGACTGAGCTAGCTCACCAGCCCAGGAAGAGCCCTTATAAGTAACTCACATTTTCAACAAGCCATGAAGTCAGTGAAAGCAAATCAGAAAGCTGTTTTAGAAATGTGAATGAAAGTGGCCCAAGGGTCTAAATTTGGAGGTGGACATGACCTTTTGGTTGTGGTTCTGGAGCGGTTGGCTGTCCTGCTGTCCTGCTGTCCTGCTGTCCTGCTGTCCTGCTGTCCTGCTGTCCTTTTGCACTGAGAAGCTGCCTTGGAAGGAGCCACTCCCCTGTCACCCATCATCACGGAGCACTGAGAAGCCTCACATCATTCATGTCTTTCAGCACACTTACCAGAGGTGATTCAGGTGGCCTCTGGAAAAAAATATCAGCTTCATCGCATTGTTTTTGTTTGTTTTTTAATCACAATAAAAATAATTTACAATTCTCAAGTCATCAAAGACACAAAAGGTTAGGGATGCATCCCCTTATGGTCTTCTGGTCCATTGGTTTCCAGCTCTTCTCACACAGAAGAGCACTGTGAGTGTGTGGAGCTGAGGTGGATTTATTCGTATGTATTGTTGAGTTGAGTGTTGTATTGTATTGTGTCTTAGTGAAATAGATAGCCATGGTTGGAGAGGGGAAGAGAGGAGGAGGCGAGAGAGAGAGAGAGAGAGAGAGAGAGAGAGAGAGAGAGAGAGAGAGAGAGAGAGACCCTGTTAGACGGGGATAGTGTGAGGACAAGATGTAGCCATTAATGTCTCCCAGTATATGAATTCCACCAGGATTCGCCACCAGAGAAATTAGATTTAATATGGCTTACAGGGTTAGGATTCTAGTTGTTGCGCCCAGAGATTGAGTTACTATTGTTTCTAAACTAGGTTTGTGTGGTGTTTTTCTTCTCGCAGCAACTTGGCTGGGTTCCAGAGAGACAGTGGGGTATGCTGAAGATACAGAGGCAGAGGATCACACGTGTAAGGCCAGCCTGGTTTACACCAGGGCTGACGAGATGGTAGTATACTAAAATCATCTGTGGCCTCTCTTGGTCACATCTCCCACTCCAACCATCCTGTAAACTTCATCTTAAGGAAAACAGCTAAGAAATAATAGAGTGAATATCCTCAGCATATACCTTCCAGAAATTTCTCCTGCCTACTTGGTTAAAGGGCAAAACAAGTGGCACTTTCCCCTCATCCTCTACTAAAATTAATGTCAAGGTCCAACGTTCCACACTGCCTAGCAGGTGTCAATCAGATAGACCTGCTTTAAAGTTCAGTTATTTGTTCTGTCTTCAGGCCAGGTGATGAGCAACTCCCCCCAGTATTTATAGTGCAGTAGAGAATGGGTTACAGATAAAAGGCCCAGGTGGGGGCGGGGCAGAAGTGAAGCGTCTTGAGTCATTTCAAGAGAATGCTGGCCAGGAAACCATCCTTCAGGGGAACGTTTTCAGCAGGAAGGGTGGAGGGCAGCAGAGATGCTAGAACTCAAGTTCAAGTTTGAGTCTTCTATAGCCTAGTGTGCTGGTCAGTCCTAAGGGTCACAGTCAATGTTGGGGGATGCAGAGAGGGGGAGAGGGGAGGCGGGGGAAGGAGAGGGAGAGGAAGAGAGAGGGAGCGCTATAGATGAGATAGTTAGATACTAAGACTAACCCATTTGCTTTGGACCTGATGACTGGAAGATACTGTCCCGTTTTAATATCTGAGGCTCCCAGGAAGTGCTGAAGGCTCAGTGTTCTTGTCACTTTTGTGTGGAAGAAAGGATGAGACATAACAGCCTTTTGGTGGGCATTTTCAAAGCCCTCATCCACTTGGCTAAGGGAAGAGACAAATGGCTCCCTCCTGCTACCCTCTTTGCTCCAATCTGAGTCCCACATGTCCCAAGAGTCTTCTGTAGAAGCATCTATTAATGTCTCCTAGATTGTGTCCAGTAATAATGACGGTAATGATAATGATAATGTAATTACCCCAGTTTATTGATGTCAAGTGCATGTTGATTACAAATGGAACAGGAAGTATTTACTTGCCTCCTGCTTCTCCAAGCTGGTTGTGAAATCAGAGCTGGGCTTTGGAGCAAGCATGAAGCCTGTACCTTTCATAATGGTAATGGGATCCAGATGTGGCTCCGTCCCATGGAGGCAAGTGATGAAAGCAGCAAATGGCTCCCATACACATGTTCTCTGCCCAGGTGGGGTCCACTCTGACTCCCTCTCTGAGCCAATACTGCTCCACATTTCCTCCAATTAACTCTGATGATGTCGAAGGACTGAAATGCATCCCTGGTGGACACTTGCACACAGTAGGTGCTTGGATGTCATTCCTTCACTTACATTCCAGTGATGACAGCCACCTCCAGGAAAGCTCTATGAAGACAGAACATGTGGTGGTCCCCAGTGATGCCTGGTAGGGAGGAAATTTATTGATGGAAGAACAAGCCAGTAGTTGGAAGTAGAAACCATGGTGAAGACAAGGCCTTTGAGGGAACCACTGTAGGATGTTAAGGTCTGAGCCCAGCAGTGGCCCAAAAAACGTAACTCCATGCCTGTGAGTTGGAGGATCAAGGGATACAATGTTATGAGGTCAGAGGATGATAGCCAGGACACTCTGTTGAGGATATAGAGCTCAAAAGAGTGTCACTGGCCACCCAAGCACACCAAGGCCTGTAGTGCTCACTCTCCCTTCCGGCAGCTTCTCTGCTGAGGGTGGAGTGTGGTTCTCTATTTCTTTCCCTCCAGCATCCTGCATCCCTTTCTTCCCCATCTAATTCCCCCCAGAATTTGAAGCATACCTCTGCAATATTACATTCCTAGCCTGAATAAAGTTTTGCCTCCGAAATGGAGAAAAGACTGGGTTTGAGTGAGATGTATGGACAGCAGCTCTGGTTCAGTTTTTGTGAACATCACCTTTGACAATGCTGGGAAGAAGTGAGTTCTTGCAAGCCACTATAGAAGCAGTGCATAGAAAGGTCCTAAGACAGCAGCGGGCTGTTGCTCAGAAACCAAGAATTTCATCTACTTGATTATTCTAAATACATGAAGCTGATTTAGGCAAGAGCCAAATGCTGATTTTTAATCTCAAAAAACAAAACAAAAACAAAAAAAACCCTCACTTTCCCCATTCACAAATCCACATCATGTTCACTGCACAAATTTTAAAAATATAAATATATCAAAAAGATGTTACAAAAAAAACCCCAAACAAACAAACAAAGAAACAAAATTCCCACTGGACCAAAGCCTATCACTCCATTCTTCATAAACTGTTCTTTCACAAATGTGTAGCAACAAAAAGGATTGTGCTCACTAGCACTCTTGTGGGATATTGTCACGCTCTCGGCATCTTAGGGAGGGCACACTGGTGTCTCATGCCTATGGCAATGAGTGCATATGGGGCTGCCCTGGGGAAAGCAGCACATGTGGTCGGATTGTTCACTGGTCACCTGCTAGGCCTCAGGCTTATTCCTGGTGCTGGGTGACTGCAGCAAGCCGAGACCAAAAATTTTTGCTTCTAGTCATTATCTGTGAACACAATTCTCGAAAGGATTGTTGAATGCTTGAAGGAAAACATGCTTCTGAAATCATTCCACAGGATAATTCTTCGTGTAAAAGAGCCAACAGTATGGGGGGGGGGGGGGGGGCAGGGGACGGAGCTCCTGTTCTCTGGGGCCAGGCAGCGCAGTCAGCAGGAACAGCCTGGGAATCCCACCTGGGCACTGCTGGCCTTCTACTTATTTCTGACTCTTCACTGGGGGCACAGAAAGTTCTATCTTCTGTCCACTGGCCCATGGTTTTCGTTACCACTCATACATTGGTAAAAATGGATATTCAGTGTTACACAGTTTTTCAGCCTGTGGCTGTTTATTATATATTTTTTAAAACTCTAAAATAAGTTCAAAAATATATTCATAGTTATTTACCAGTAGACTCTTCTTTATTTTTTTTGACATAGGTTTCAAAACAGCTAGGTTAAGCTGGACCTCACAAAGTATCCCAGGTTGACCTCAAACTCATATCAATCCTCCTGCCTCGGCCTCTCAGATGCTTGGATTAAGAGTTGAGCCACCACAACCAGCTTTCCTTAAAATGTAATGAAACATAGTGTTATAGTGAAACTATATATTTTAGGGACTGGAAAAATGGGTCAACATTGTTCTTCTCGAGAACCTAGGTTTAATTCCCAGTATCCAAATGGTGGCTCACAACCATCTGTAACTCCAGTTCTGGGGATCTGACACCCTTCTCTGACCTCTGTGGCCACTGCACACACATGGTACCGAGCAAAACACATAGAGAGAGAAATAAAATATTTTAAATTAAATTAAAAACAACCTCTATTTTAAAAAAAACTGTACATTTTATAGTGTTAAATTGATTTTAAATGTATAAAAATCAGTCAAAATAACCATATTTTCACCTATATTCCCCGCAAGCACACTGTAGCTAATAGTCAAACTGTACGAAGGACTTCCTCTGGAGCAGCTTTCCCCCATTCTCATAAGTTTAACACTCAGTCTCCAGCTGGTGGAAAGTTCTGGAAACTTTAGGCCAGTGGAGTCTGACCAGAAGAAGTGTATCCCTGGTTATGCCTGGCTCTCAGGCCCTTCTGCTCTACTTCTTGTCCACTCTAAGATGTACAGTTTCCTTTCCTATCGTGATGTTCTGCCTAGCAAGTGACTATAAACCCAATCTGCTAGCATGGTAGGTAATCAAAATGAGGAATTCCTCTCGATCTTGTTCAGAGCAGCAGAAGTACAAGGTAGAGTCAGGATTTGCTGTCCCCACCCCCCCCTTTTTTTTTTTTGCACAGCTCCTGCAGGCTGTGGAGCTGGAAGTCTTCTGGTACCTCCCTGGGGACACTTCTAAAACCAGCTGAGTTATAGCTGAGCGAGAGGCAGAGCAGAGGAGGTACAGAAAGAGCAGGAAGTAAATGCCAAAGGACTTCGCTATCAGTCGGGGTCTAGTTTCTCCTGAGGGTGTTGAAAGTGTTGCCTTCCTTCCTTTCACCATCACCAGGACACCAGCACAGAACAAGCAAGCAGGTGCGGTTAGTTTGAAGGCCAGCCAAGAAGGCCAGGGCTGAGGGTGCCAGGTAACTCTTTCTTTGGGCTCAGGAAGCAACATCTGTGAAAGTGGAACAAACAGGGTAAGTCTGGAAATTGGAAAAATTCTGCAGTGGGAAGGACTGGATACAGAACCAAGCTGAGAAGGAGACCCTAGTCCCTGCAGGAAGGGGGCAGAAAAGGGGAGACTGTGGGTCCCTTCTCTGACAGCCAGATTAATTTTAAGTCTAAACAACAAAATTTTACTATGTCTCATGCAACATCTGGGACATACTCATGCTATAATAATAATAATAATAACAACAACAACAATAACAACAGCAACAACAACCTTTTTATCTGAAATTCAAGTTTAATTGAGCACCTTGGATTTCATTGGCTAAATTGGCAACTTTGCCCCTGCCCCATCTCCAACCTCCTGGCTTTTCTAGACCTTCAATTCTCTTGCTCCACAGTTGGATCAGGGGTTATGTGAGGCTCTTACAAGACAAGAAAGGTCATTTAGAAAGCAGACAGCTTATTTGGAATGAACTAGCTACTGAAGGTCTGTGGGCCCACAGGTGATCCCCCACTTTGGAGAGGAATTGCCATACAAGGAAAAGGCAGGTACTCGCGGCCCCGCCCTCTTTTAGGGTTTTTTTTTTTGTTTTTTGTTTTTTTTTTTACCATTGGAATCATGTGGTATCTTTGAGACATGTTTCTTCATCTGCAGAGCAAACGACACATCTTCATTTCACAAATATGAAAGGTGATGGTATAATTAAAATGTCAAGAACAGCAAAGTTGTACAGGAGGCACGTGACCAACATTGACTTTCATATTCCCAGAACGTGCAGGATTGAGACAGAGACTTAGAAATTGCAGCTGTAAGTCTGTCTCTTCTCCCAGGCTTTGGGGCTGGCAGATGCCTCAGTCAGTGAACCTCAGTCAGTCTGAACTGCATTCAGATCCCAGTACCCATGTGAAAGCTGGGTGTAGCCATGCATGTCTGCAATCCCAGCTCTGATGGGGGAAAACAGGCAGATCCTAGGAGTTCATTGGCCAATCAGTGTAGCTGACCCAATGAGCTCCAGCTACAGTTGATAAACCATCTCAAAAGACAAGATGAAGAGCGACTGAGGAAGAGCCCAGCCTGGACCTTGCCTCCACAGGTACATACACACTCACATGCATCCATGTGTCCTTGACACACACACACAGAGTGGGTAGGGGGAATGGATTTAAGAAGAACGAATCAGAAATCATGGCTGAAAAAGCAGGAAATGCAGAAGGAAAGAAGTTCCAGAAAAAGAAGAAATTTTGCAATTAAAATTTACAAACCAAACCATAGCATTTTCTAGATCTTGATCTGCTGAATGTTATCACATAATTTATATAAATATGTATAAATATTTAGTGATTTCTATTTGGAAATAAAGATTACTGACAGAAAAAGAACATCATCACCATCACCATCATCATCTAACTGAGCAAGGGTACAGGATTCTTCTAGCTCAGTATCTTGCATCCAGTGTGGTCAGGAACAAAGAGCGAGTGCCAAATACTGCCATCTCTTAGTTCTAAAGCTCCAGTCAGTGGGAGTGTTGGCAGCCAGATCACACTCTATTTGAGAAGAAGAATGTAATTGTTTGAGGTACCGGTTTTCTTTAATTTCTTGCAGAGTTCTCCGTGTCGAAAGCAACTTTAAGAACACAGTAGGCAGTCAGAACATAAATTTTAAATTGATAAATGAAGCCTGCAGTGCTTTTTCAAAGTACTAGGCGCATGGGCGGTATCGTAGACTCAGGAATGTGACATCCCATCTCTCGACTCATAACAGCGCTGGTGGTATCCCCGGGGGCTGCATGAGTATTTTGCCCACTTGGCAAATTACTTTCAAACTCCTACGTAAACTTGAGATTCTGAGGCTGGGTGGTTTTCAAGGTTAAAATTCTCTTGCTATAAACCTTTTGGTTTTCCTGACTGGGTGTTTATTTTCTGGAGTTTATGTGGAGATATTTTAAAGGTAATGGTAACCCCGTTAGTTTTTGCTTCCTCGTGAGAGCCAAGTAGTAAATTGAATCTTGACATTTGTATGGAGAATTAGGAGGAGGTAAATACTTTTCCTGATGTTGTGAGTGTCAAATGATGACAAAGTATACTGGCTGTTATCATTAGTATAACGGTACCTGGAGGAAGAGGGCGTTGCCCAAGGGAGGCATGTGTCATTGTGGTTCTGCTCCCATTTTCCTACAGTAACAAGAATCATTTTTCTCACACTCGTGGGTTGTGTGGTGGGAATCCCGTGAGAGACATCTTACATACTTTCCATACTATTTCTACAGCATAGACTTCTTCCCCTGGAGACCCCAAGGCTGATGGTCGACAGGTGAAGATTAAAGGTTATCAGGTATCCCTGTCATAGGCCTGCAGGTAATTCCAGCTACCTAGGACCTCAGCTGTGCTTCTCAGAGAGGACGTCAGCAAACAAACAGCCTCTGCCCAGGATGCGAGCTTCCCACAGCATGGCACATTGAGGTGTTTGGAGTCTTTGGATGAAAACTCAAGGATCTGTAGCAAGGGTCTTCAGAGACCCAGATGAGTGGCGTGCTACCACCTTGGTGTGAACCAGATGAGTGGTGTGCTACCACCTTGGTGTGAACCAGATGAGTGGTGTGCTACCACCTTGGTGTGAACCAGATGAGTGGTGTGCTACCACCTTAGTGTGCGTGATGCCTCCTTGAAAGTTACCTTTACCTTCTTGCCAATCCTGAGCCTGTCCAGATCAAGAGAGAGAATGCAAACTTCACTCTTAAAAAAAAAAGCACATTTGTAAGAAGTGTGTGTATGCTAGACAGGGCCATAGTAGCCGTTTTTGGAAACCAGAACCAGCCCCCGTTCCTCATGTGGAGAAACCATCCAATTGTTTTGAGCAGAGCAGTGACATGATCTGATTCTTCTAGACAAGAATAGAAACATGAAAATAATTAGGAAACTATTACAGTCATCCAGGCAGGAGGTGGCGGGAGCTAGTGTGAGGGAGCAGTGATGGATGTGGTGAGAAGCCACATGGACAAGCCATGGAAGTGTTGCTGGGCTTAACCGGGAGCTCATTCTCACACATGTGAAATTTGGGTTCTGGATGACGTTATCGTCTCGAGTTAGGGGAGAAGCACAGGTTGGTGACATAAACACAGAGGTGTAGGTACTGAAAACCATGAAACTGAATGACGTCAGCAGACTATAGACAGACAAGAGAAGCATTGTAAGACAAGAGTCCCGAGATATACCCATAGCGAGATGCCAGGAAGACCAGGACATGCTGGCTCTGAGACTGAAGAGTGGTTTGTGATGGAAGGGGATGTGGTACACCCTGGCAACCAACGGGAAGGTTTTAGGAATTGCTGGATCTGGGCTCAGCAAAGAAGGTACGAAATGAGAATTTCCCATCTACTCTATCAATACAGACGGAACTTGACGGGGCGATGTTAGTGAGGTTGTTGAGAGGACATTTTGTAGGAGGGAATCATGAGAAATTGCAGACAGCAAGTATGATCATTGTGTGTGAAATCTGGTGAATTTTTTAGGAAAGGGAAGAAGGTGTTAGAGAAGAAACTAGTATTAAGAGAAGGTATCTATTTTCCATCCAAGCTGTCATTCATGTTAGTGGACAGAATATCACTCATACTAGAGCGGCCAGGCTATCATTCATACTAGAGTGGCCAGGCTGTCATTCATACTAGAGTGGCCAGGCTGTCATTTATTTTAGAGTGGCCAGGCTGTCATTCATACTAGAGAAGAGAAGAGGGGGGAAAAGATGCGCAGAATAGGCTTGGGAGTGTGGTACCTTTGTTTGAAATTCACCTTTGCATCTCACTATTTGTATGAACTTGGGCAAGGCAACCTAGCTGTGCCTTAGTCTCAACTAAACACAGAAGATGATGATCTTACCTCATTATGAGATAAAGGACAAGCAGCCATGTATGGCCTTTGAAATGATTCTTGGGATATGGTAAATGATCATTCAGATAAATGATCACTTCATTGATGATAAATCCCCTGCTGATGTGATGGCCCCTGCTTCTTTTCTTTGCCACTTAGAAGGGAAGTGTAAAGTCCCAATGGCAAGTGAGCTACTGATATAACCACCATGTTGACTTTGGATGGGAATGACCAGGAAATGATGTAGAAACTAATCCCAGCGATGCCCCAGACAGACAGATGACCTCAGGAGGCTACAGAGATGACTCAGCTGATAAAATACTTGCTTCACAAGCATGAAGATATGAGCTGAGATCCCCGGCATCCTCATAAAACTCTGGGCTAGAGAGGGCTTTCAATTCCCAGCACTGGCAAGTAGACAGACAGACAGATAGATAGATAGATAGATAGATAGATAGATAGATAGATAGATAGATAGATAGATAGATAGATTTAGAATCTGGGAGTGACAGTGTACATTTGTAAACCAATGCTGAGGAGGTAGAGACAGGGAGACTCTTGTTATTCAGCCCAGTGAATCAGAGATCCCCAGATATAGACAGAGTTTCTGTCCCAAATACTAAGGCAAAGAATGACTGATGGAGACACTCAGCATTAATTTCTGGCTTCCATATGAGTGCATGCGCACACGCACACACACACAAACACACAAAGAAACATACATCCATACATGCATACATAATCATACACACACAGTCTCTTACACACAAAAACACACTAACACACACACACACTATGGTACACACACATAGTCACACATACTAACACACAAACAAACATACTCACACAGAGACACACACATATTTACACTCACATAGACACACACATAGTCACATACATCTGTACACATACAGACACACACATACTCATACATATACACACATACAAACACTACACACATATTTATACACCCATGCACACACCACACACACATACAGACATGCACACACATTACACACACACACATGCACACACACACACACCACACACACATGCACATGCACACACACCACACACACATGCACACACACACACCACACACACACACACACACACACACACATACACACACACATGCACACACATGCACACACACACACCATTCACATGGATGAGGGGGCAGACCCACCACCTCCACAGGCTTCCCCACCCCCTGCTGAGGACGTACACATTTTTTTCCTCCATCAGGAGCTACTCAAGGGACAAAAGTCTGTGGCAGAAAATTTTGTTTATGAATTCATTTCCTGAGGATACTCCCCAAATAAAAGGTTCTATTTTTCCTTAACTGGCCCAATAACGATGCACATCATAGCATTTAAAGCCATTTCTGGCTTTAAAAGAAAATATCCAGCTACGAATTATCTGATGGCCTTTAGCAAGTGCGGATTCCTCAAGTGAAAGGGCGCTGAGGCAGGGAAGTCAGCAGCCCCATCGAACTCTTTCAACAGCCTGGGAGGTTTGGGTTTTTTTTTTCTAAATTATTGTTGGATTCCTACTGGATTCGTGCTAGAAAAACTTTGCAAAGGCTGCAATAGTTATTTTTAAACAAATCTCTCTCCTGCTTCCATTCCCTAGCTGTATTTCTTTGCCTCATTAAAGACAAAGCTTTGAAAAAGACAAAACATATTCTTCAACTTACAACTAACCGAAGAAGATCCCCTTGGCTGGGGTGGCCTTGTAATGTGTCATGGTAACTAAGGCCCCTTTTATTATAAGGACATTTTTAGTAATTATGTAGGGACAATTGACATTAACTAGATTCGTCTTGAGTTACCCAGAAGGTATCTTTGAAAGACTCAGAACACTTACAATTTCCTAATTATGCTTAGCCAGCCTTCAGGAGGAAGAAAGCCTCTGTATAGGAAGAAATTAAATACTGAATAAGAAGAAATAAAGTTTAATGTCTTCAGAATCTTAAGGGAAAAACTCCTCTCAGAAATTTTTGAAAGAGAGCTAGAAAAAAGGTCATTGGGTAAAGTGCTTGTGGGGCAAGCATGTGACCTGAGATTGTCCTCCCCTGCTCAGCTGGACCCAGCAACTCCTGCACTGAGGGCGAGGGAGCAGCAGATCTCAGAGACTCACTGGCCAGCCAGAGGGAGGCTTTGCCTCAAAAACAAGATGGAGAGCAATAGGGGAAGATACGTGAACCCAACCTCTGGTCTCCACAGATATGCACACATTGGAGGCACACACACACACACACACACACACACACACACACACACACACACACTATATATAGACAAAGGCAGACATACACACACAGAGACATGCACACACACATAGTATACAGACAGAGACAGAGAGACAGACACAGAGAGAGACAGAGACAGAGACAGAGACAGAGAAACAGAGAGAGAGAGAGACAGAGAGGATACTTTTTTTAAAAAAAAATATTTATTATTATTATAAATAAGCACACTGTTGCTGTCTTCAGACACACCAGAAGAGGGTGTCAGATCTCATTATGAATGGTTTGTGAGCCATCATGTGGTTGCTGGAATTTGAACTCAGGACCTTCGGAAGAGCAGTCAGTGTTCTTACCTGCTGAGCCATCTCGCCAGTGACA